>NC_091395.1:2126212-2429242 GCF_032191515.1 Phaenicophaeus curvirostris
AATGATTTGCCCCTCTGCAAATCGGTCACTTTTGATTGTGAGTAGGAGTCTTCAGAATGGCTGAATTTACCTCAGTCTCAACCTCTTTGGGAGTTCTGGGCACAGCAGGTCCCGTGATTCTTTGGGTGAAATTTGGTAAGTGGCGAGCAGTGCTAATGAAAAAACAGAGGCAGGATCCAGCATTACTTCAGCATTGAAAAAAATAAGCCCACCATTTGATATTATGGAAGAAGGTGTTGCCTTTGGGGAGCTATATACACCTGTGTTGGTTTATAAACAAGAGGTGAGTTTATTCAAGTTGTGTATTTTCTCCTGCAGTGCCATATATAACACTGCCCCGCAGCTGACAAAAAAGGTCACTGAAGTATTGATGTGCCTTGTCTGAAAAATGATGCCAATCAGCTCTGGAAAAATGGAAACTGTTCCTGGGGATTCTGGAGAATGAGGGGCTGGCAATTCCCTGGGCACGGCTGCCAATTTGTGAGCAGCCGTTATGAAACTTTGGGAGCCGGGGGTCTGCTGCTTCCCACTGAACATTAGGAATGCAAGGAACTACACTAGCTGAGATTTAGAAAGATTGCAGATTATTTCTTTGTCTTGATGGTTTTTTTTCTCCTTTTACTCTTTCAGCATGAGCAGCCATACCCAGGAAGGTCCGTATGCCCGATGATCACAGAGAAAATTGGCTGCAGCTGTCCCAGGTCAGGGTGAGTCAGGTTAAGGTTTCGCAAACGCAGATCTTGGCTGGGTGACGCTGGTGGAGGTGTATCACCTGCACCTGTAATTCAAACAAGAGGAGGCTGTGTCTGCCTCACCCACAGGTGTGATGAGGGCACCTCTTTAGATACGATCATCAGGTTTCCACTAGAGGCTGCACTGGTCCGAGCCTATTTCCCAGTACAAGCACGCGCAGCACCTCCTCACCTGGAGCTGTGCACGCAGGAATTTGCTGCAAGAGCAAGAACATGAGTCTAATACAGCAGCCTCCCTTGGATACGAGCAGCAACACCTAACATATTAGTGTAAAAAAAGCACTGCGCCAACTTTGCTTGCAGAATTTTACTGCTAGGAGCCCCGTGAGCATTTCTTGGTGCAGGGCTTTGGTGCTGGTGGCCGCACCTGTGTGTGGTTAAGGGCTGCTGGCCCAGGTGCAGCTCCTTAGCCCAGGTGACGAGCAGTGCCGGGCTGTGCTTCTGGGCTCCTGGGCAGTGTGGGGCTGTGAGGGTGAGCAGGGGGATGGCTTTCAGACCCCAGTTTTTGAGTCCTTCAAAATACTGTAAAACGATCTGCAGGAAGGTGATGCCTGGAGCATCGGAGTCCATGACAAACAGCTACGCAGTTCTTCATAGCTGTACGAAAATGGCTTTTGGAGTAAAAAGGTAAAAGCTTGAGGCTGAAGGCTGCACAAATGGTAAGTGCACCCTGAGGTCTATTTATGTTCTCCCCTAGGTCATTTACTTGGAGGAGGCGCTTTCAGCTCTTATCCTTTCGGTTTTGTTCCTGGGGGCCTTCATGTAAGGGGGTAGTGCTGGGTATTCAACACGTGTGGCGAATCAGGTCTCGGTCTTCTGGGGGTTTATGCTTTGCAAAACACCCCAGGACCTGACCTCGCAGGGCCTTTCCTTCGTGCCTGGTTTTGTTGAAGCCTTGTGAGCGGAGTTGAATTTTGAGTCCCACCTTTGCAGGTAAAGGTTAACATCAAGGTGTTAAGCGTTTTGTGGGATGGAGCAGCAAAGAGCTTTGCCCTCGGTATCGTTGTGTGAGCACGTTGGGGGCTCTGGCTGGCAAACGGCCCCGGCTGTGGGAGCTCCTGTGCAACCCCCTCGTTATAAATCCCTCTTTGCTGATTCCCCACCCTGACTGAACCGACGGTGGCTGGAGGAGAGGGACTCTGCTTCGGGCTGTCCTTGTGTCGCGGCGGGGCTGCTGGAGGGTGCTTGGGGGAAGGGGAAGAGGGGGAGCAGCCAGGCTGGGGGGCTCCCTAGGGGAGGGATTCATCACAATCTGTGCCGGGGGCTTGAGCGCAGCCCCTCGGCTCCAGCCTGGTCTCGGGGTGCTGGAGAGGGGAGAGGGTTTGGGGGAAGAGTCTGAGCGGGCTGGGGGGCAGAGCAGCGCGGGGGGCTCGCTAGGAGGGGGATTCACTGCAACGGGTGGCGGGGTCTGAGCGTGCAGCCCTGGGCTCCAGCCCGAGAGCCGGGGACGAGCTTAGAGGGAGGAGAAGGGTGCGAACAGCTGTGCTGGGGCTGGAGCGCTGCAGGGGGCTCGTCGCCATCAGCGCCGGGGGCTCCAGCCTGGTCTCGGGGTGCTGGAGAGGGAGGATGAGTTTGGGGGAAGGGTCCGAGCGGCTGTGCTGGGGGCTCACTAGGAGGGGAGTTTATTGCAATGGGTGGCGGGTCTGGGCTCAGCCCCGGGCTCCAGCCTGGTCTCGGGGCGCTGGAGAGGGGGTGGGTTTGGGAGGAGCTGGGGGCGCAGAGCAGCGCGGGGGTAGGCTCGCTCGGAGCGGGGGTCCCCGCAGCCGGCTCCGCGGCCCCGGCGCGGCTCCGCCCTGGCTCCCCGGGGCCGGGCCGGTGCGGGGGGGTCCCGCCTCGGCGCCCGGCCCCCCTCGCTCTGCGCATGGGCCCGCCCCGCCGGGTGGCCATGTTGCGGCGCTAGCTGGCAGCGCGGAGCGGGCGGCGGGGGCGCGCACAGCAGCGCCATGGCCGTGGCCGTGGGGAGACCGGCGGTGCGTGCGGGGGGCGCGGGAGGGCTCGGGGGGGCGGCGCCGGGCGGTGGTGCCGGGGCTGAGTGCTGGGGGTTGCGAGGGTCCGGTGCCCGAGGGCGGTGATGCTGGGTCCGGTGATGCTGGGGGGGACTGGGAGTGTTCAAGGGGGGGTGGTGAATGGGGTGATGCTGGAGACCTCGGGGATGCGGTGCCGGGGGGTGATGCTGGAGGGCTCGGGGGGTGATGCCGGGGGGTGATGCCGGAGGGCTCGGGGATGCGGTGCCTGGGCGGCCGAGGGATGGTGCCGGAGTGGCCGAGGAGTGATGCCGGGGGATGATGCCGGGGGTAGAGCGCCAGCGGGGTGATGCTGGGGGCGCAGCGCCCGAGGAGCCGCGGCGGGGGTGTCGGGGGCGCTGCTGGAGGCTGCGGGGCTGCAGTGCTCGGGGAGCGACGCCGGGGCCGCGGAGGGGGTGATACCGAACTGTAACTACTTCTTGTATCGGGGGAGAGGGGGGCCGGGAGCGCGTCGAAGCTGTCGTCCCCGCGTTGGGTCGGAGGGTCTTTGTTGGCTCCCCCGGAGCCCCGGGCTCGGCTGCGGGGGGTGGGAGAAGCGGGGAGCTGGCGGGGCTGCGCCTCCAACAGGGTAGGGGGAGTGCCCGTAGCCCCTAGGAAAAGGCTTCGGGCTGCGGGAGAGGCTGCCGAGGGGCACGCGTGGTTGGCACCTTCCAGCGGGACCGCGTTGCTGGGATGCGGTGGCCGGCGGTGTGTTTCATCCCTGTTAGGAAAGACAAAGAGTGTCCCCTTTACAGAGAGAAAGGGGAAAAAAATCCTAGAAGCCAAACCCACAAGAACTAACAGATGCTGTTCGCGGGGGAAAAAAAAAAAAAAGCCTTTCTTGCATCCAGCTTGCAGAAACGTGAATGAAACTCCACCGTGAGCAGCCTGAATGCACTTTTGTGCAGCGGCCAGGGGAGGGAGGGAGGTTTGACCGACTTCCCAGGAACTTTTTCAGCGCTTGCGAGTAAAACAGATGTTGCCCATGAGCGGACGGCTCGAATGTGGCTGCTGCTCGTAATAAGAAAATGGGCTGTGTTCAAGATGTGCGCGGGATGAGATGGTTTCTTTTAGCGTTTATGATACGCTTACGGATCCGCAGGGCTGGATGGTCCCTCTGATGTGGCAAAGCAAATGTATGGAGATGGGCGTGATGGTGTTACTGGAGGTGGGGAAGTTATGCTACTAAGCAAAATAATAGCTGATGTTTGTTAACAGAATACCTATAAATTATACCAGCTGTTTGTAAAGCTTCGCCTGAAATGATTCCTTGATCTTGATGTCTAAGGTGTGCTTGGAAATTGAAGTTGGTGTTTCATTGAAATCACTGCTGCAGCTGTTTTTTAGGGCAGGCTGAGGGGTGTTGCCGAGCAGAGCAGTTTCGCCTTGTGCAGAGTAGCAACCTCGCAACATTAAGAGGCTCAGGAACGTGGTTTATTACAGGACACGATTGCCGCTTGTTCTTGACTATGTGTTTTGCTTTGTTTATCTGTCGTTATATTAAACTGATACCACTAGTCAGCCTCTCAATGTTTTTGGTTAATTGAAGTCCCAAAACAGCGTCCACAGAGGATTTTGCAGCAGTTAAAGTAAATTCATAGCCGTGTGCTGCGGAGTCCAGTCCAGTGGGACTGATTGCAGAGTAAAGCATCCCTCAGCGGGAAAACCATGTCGGAGAGGAAAGGCTGAGGGCATTCAATTCCTTGCAAGCAGCTGGTAGGCAGATCGTTCGTCCTCTAGGATCTGTGCTTTTGGAGAAGAGTGATTTTTATCTCGGTGATGAGAGAAGAAAGGACAGTGGGCTGGTATTCAGTAGATGTTTGGGGTGTTCCATATCATGTACCTTCTTATCTAATCCTCTCCACTACTGCTTTGCATGCTGCTGTTGTGTTTGGGGAGGGGGGAGAAGGTTCAGAGTTTAAACAAGTAATTATATGGCAGAACAGGGCACGGCTGATAAACGTTGCCTATTAAGCTTTCAACATAACAATCATATTTTACAAGGGCTCTGAGTGGTGTGTGTCTCTTTGGTGGGACTGTGGGGGTAGAACTAAAGGAAGGAGGAAAGAGTTGAGGGGAGAAAAAAGGGAATGAAACAAAAAGCGAGTCAGTTGGACTTAAAACTAAGATAACATTCCTGAGTCACAACCTTGTGCGTCCTGGCAGGATGTGACATTATGTTAATTGTAAAAGCATGCATAAAAAATAACTTGAGTGAAGAACTGAGGTGTCTGTGTTTAATTGTAGCTGAGCAGGGTGTGGTCTGGTGGGCTGGGTGGCTTTCATTTGGAGGCCTGATCCCACAGATGCCAGGGCACATGTGGAAAGCACTGCCTGTAATTTTGTTTGACTTAATTAAGACTGATCTCGGTATGTAAATATAAAGGCATGCATAAGCGAAGCTTTGGCAGGATTGGTGCTGGGAGCTGCCATGGGAGCTCTCGGCTGATGAAAGCCATGCATATGCTTGAATATACATCGGTGTGGAAGGGCACATATGGTCATCTGGGCTGGCTCTGTCTGGGCTTAGTGGGAGATAAGCCTCTGGCAGTCTGGAAACTGTTGAGATGTGCTGGATGGGGTCCCCCTTCCTCCTCCTGGGCTAATTCCCAGCATCCTGGCTAGCGCTGGATGGTTTCTCAGTAGTTCAGAGCATGGATAAGGGCTCTGGCCTCCCTACGCTTTTCTTTATTTCTTTATCCCAGATGTTTACAGAACCATAGCTCACCTCCTTAAAGGAGCAGAGCTAATGTTTGCTCATATGCATACAGTAATGTATATTCCTCTCCAAGTCAAAAATTGATGGAAAATGAAGCTGGAATGCAAATTTTGCATGGGAGCCATGGAGAATCTTGTCTGAAAGATTCAAGCAGCACGGCATATTCTTCCATCTGTTTAAAAATACTTGATAATGCGAGACTGCCAGTTTCCATGGAGGGGAGGTGAGCGAGAGACAAGAAGGTAGAATGGGGCTGAAGGAGCTGAAGACTCCATGGTTTGTCCTTCTCTGAGCAGCAGATCTGTCGGCACACGCTGGGGTTGACAGGAGCTGTGGCAGCGCCTTTGGAAAGCCGCAGCCAAGCCCACTGATCACCAGGCCCACTGATTTTGGACAATGAGATGAGCACTAGGAAAGGGGATCCACCTGGAGTGTTTCTGTGCTCTTTCTAGCTGAGTGTCTGGTCGTCTTCACTGACTGCTGGGTGGGAGAAGAGCTGTTGTGGGTGGAGAGCTGAGACGGAGCGAGGTTGGGGATGAAGCAGGTTGGGGATGGACCCTAGGTCAGGGGATGGATCGTTGGGCTCCAGGCACAGGTCAGCAGTGCCCTGGCTTCTTTGCAGCTTGTCGCTCTCCAGGCAAGGCTGAGCTCTCCCCACTCTTGGATATACTCCAGGGAGCATCACAGCGCTGTGGACTCTCCTCCCAGTGCCACCTCAGTGGCACTGGGAGGAGAGTCCACAGCGCTGTGATGCTGAGAGGGCGCTGTGGCTGCTGAGAGGGCATGGGGTCTGGCTTCCTTGCCTGCTCTCAGCTACCAAGTGTGGAGTTTGGGGCCTGAGCTGGCCCAGCTGTCTGCACCAGGGAATCAGACCTGGGTGGTTCACGCAGGACTGTTTTAGTTTGTGAACTCCTCACTTCCTCTGTTCACCTCGGTGCCTTGCCTGCGGTAGGAAATTGTTTCAGACCATTCTTGTTGCTCCCGTTGATGTTAACAATGGTGGGAACCTGCCTCCTCCTTGCCTTGTTTTCAGCACAGCCTCAGTTGTGGGGCAGGTTGTGTCCAGCGCACCACAAGCTCGGGGATTTGGGCTTTTCCAGCATGAAGTGTGCTGACCTGGAGTCAAGATCTGATGGAGGTACTTGGAAAATCCATATTGTGTGTAGATGAGGCCATGGGGGATCAATTTTGGTGTCCGAGCAGGGCCTGTGAAATAATGATGGGGATTGATTAAGCACGCAGCATGAATCCGAGAAGTAAAAGATGTACTCAGAACTGAGGCGTGTTTTATAGGTCCCCTTCCCCACCCCTGCAAGCCCTGAGAGAGGCGGCTTTACTGGCTGGCTGCCCGCTCTGGAGGGATGTGAGGGCTGTCATTCCTTCTGTGCCTCCTCCTCTGGAGGTAATGCTGAGAGCACAGGCATGAGGCTGCTCAGTGGCAGGAGGGGACACGATCTTCAGTTGTCCTGGCAAATGCTTCTGCCCTGCCCGGCCTCTTTGTTGGCCTGGATTGGCTGAAGGCTTCAGTCCTGTAAGCTACTGTGGCTCTTGCAGGAAAAGATACTGAAGCAGTTTCAGCTCAGAGCAGTTGAGTGCAACCAGGTGATTTAAAAAGAAACCAAAAAAAGCCTCACCATAGTAGTTCAAGCTATTTTAGGTACGCCAGCTAACTGCCTTCCCTTCCAGCTCTGTGAACAGCTCTCCAGCCTACTGTAATAAGTGGTGCGTGATAATGGGTCAGACAAACACCACGGGGCCGTTAGTGTTCAGCATTAGTGCTGGTGGAGAAGGCTCCAGATCAGAGGCAGAAAACCAAGGTCGGGGTCTTAGCCAAGAGTGGTGGTAACAAAAAAAACATCCCAGATCATCTTCTTTCTCCCGATATTGTAAATGCTAGTTTGTGTGCTGCTATGTGATGCATTTGGTGAGATGGGGCTAAAAGATGCTCTTTTGCAGCTGCTTCACTACATCCAGATGCCTTTCTCCTCCTCTGCGCTGTGGTGCCTGGTTTAGGCATGTGTGGGCCGGGACCTGAAGGAGTAGCCAGAGCCTCTTTCATCCCCAGCTCAGGGAGGTGTGATTGAAGGTCTAGACATTGCATGAGGTGGTGGAGAAAGAGCCCTGAGAAGGAGGAAGAGCTCCCTGTCGTTCTCCATTAGCAACACCCAGCCCTTCTGCAAGCTTTCTTCCTGTGACTGTCCCCTCTGCTCATCCAACATAAGCAATAGCCACTGCTGGCACGAAACCTGAAGTCCAAAGGCCATTATTGCCATTTCACTGGTGCGGTTATTTTGCTGAGCTCTGCAATCGATAAATCTTGAGCCATCTTTGGGATTCCTGATATAAAAATACAGACTGTGCCTGTGTTTAGAGAAGTACCGAAGTACCCTTAGGATCTGAATTTGCAGTTAGAGCTTTTGAAGTTTGCTGGAAATGTGGAGGAGATGAATATTTTTCTTGCAGGCTTAGGCTTTTTGTTTTGTTTGGTAGCATCCCACATGAGGTGATAGCAAAGAGCAGGCTGTTACTGGTTTGGGTGGTTTTATTTGTTTGTTTTCCATCTCAACTTATAGCTGCTTTAGATCTTTCTGTTATCTAACTGGATTGTCTGTTACCGTTGCTGCATCCCAGACTTATTTTCAGGTGGGATTTAGCTGCTGGAAATATGTTACTCAAGTACAATAATTGCAGATTATTTCTCCACCAGATGTGGTCGTGAACACTTGGCACAAGCTTGTAGAAAAAGACTTGGTTTAGAAACGGTTTGGTTTTGCCACAGATGTTGGCTGCTTGGCCAGCAGCTCCTGAGAACCAATTCCTATGCGCAACAGCAGTTCTGTTAGGAATTGTTTCTGGAAATCTGCATGCATCTCATGTATTTCATGCAGAAATTGTTAACCTCTCTCACATGATGGGAGTGGAAGGGGAGAAGGTTGTTTTGAATCCTGAGGGGGATCTCTGTAAATGAATTTTCAGGTCTGTGTGGGGCTGCCTGTGATGTTCTCCAGAGGCAGAGGATGTTTCACCAGGGGATTTACTGTGCAGTGTGAAGTACTATGTCCTGTGTAAGCAAGAGACTCAGCAAAATCTGTTTGCCAGACATGTGTTGAATGCACCAAGTGTGCTAAATGCTTTACTTAAGCACATTACCGTGGCTTGCATGATGTTTCTGACAGCCTGGTGATGGCGGCAGCCGCTGTGTTTGTCTGTAAACAACATTAAGGTGGGAGAAGAGTGAGTTTGGTAGATGACTTAGTGACAGGATGATCTTGTCCTGCCCCCCTTCCATAGGGAAGCACGGTGCCTGATTCGCAGTGAAGTACGAGAGTGGAAACTGCAGAAGAGATCCAGCTGAGAGTCTGCTTTAATTCTTTCAAGTAGAGGTTCCTGCTTGTAGCTACAGCCAAACCTATGTGTTGCTACACACACAAACCATCTCCTTTCAGGCCCTGTGAAAACCCTTCTCCTCCAGTCTGAGTCAGCCAGGGAGCTTTTGGCACCTTCCAAATGAATGAAGAATACCAGAGTGACAGTCCTGGCTTTATTTTTTCTCAGACAGAATTTGGCAGGCAGCAACCTAGCTTGGAACAAAGAGATTTGCAACCTGGAAAGGTGAAGGTATCTGGCTATCATTGACACTCCTTCCTGGCATCGCTGCAGTAACATGGATTACTCCACATCCTCCAGATGCGTGTAGGAAATGTATAGGGCTGCCAATAAAAAGCTTGTGCATAGAAGTCGCTGGATTTTCTTTATTTTGCTGCTTCTATGGTTAGAGCTTTTTCTGTCTTTGTGTTTAAACCAGTGTAATTACATTTCTTGGATATCTGCTGCATGAACTTAGAATAACCTGGCTAACGATGTTTTAATAGTCGTTGGTTTTGTTTAGTTCCTCGTTTGAGATGTCGAGACTGATGTTTTCAGAAATAATGCTGAATGAAATAACTAGGAATGGTTTTCACTTATTCTCAACTTTTACAACTGAAGGACTAGTCTGTCTTACTCTGAGCAGGTATTTTACTAGCAGTGATTATAAGGCTTAACGCAGCCGTCTGGGACTGAACATATGCGCATTCCTGAAATCTTCACATCAAGACCCCAAGGGGAGCAGGGATTTTGCAGGATTGCCTAGTGACTTGCTCTGGTGGTAAATCATACCACTTCATCCGTTGGCTGCTGCTTTTTCCTCCCCTGAATCTGTTTCCTGTCCAGGTTGAGCTGTGGCCGGTCTTATTGTGCCTCGTCTTTCTTGGTCAGTCAGATTTCTGCGCTCTGAAACTCTTTTCCTTGTGTGTAAGCGCAAGGGTGTAGACACTGGGGTGGAGGGGAAGTAATTTCTCAAATCCATGCCAGCAATTTTCTCTGTAAGGGGTTGTGGCCACATAATTCAACTTGCCGCTGTTGTTATTAGAGAAGAAACAATGAATCAATGAGTAGCCTTTGTTAGTGTATAGAGTCAGGAGATTAAGATTTTTAATTACACTTGACAGTGGTTTCATTCCTTGCCTCTACATTGTACATCTTTTCCAAGCCAAGAAAAATCCTTGATGCTTTTAAATGAAGGCTTTTCTGTCACAAAGTATCTTTTATCACAGAAAATGCCAACCCAGTCTGTTTCATCTGTCTCATTAATATTAAATACGTGGGACTTTTATATGGCAGCCGAAGCAAAGCAGGGAATTTCAGCTAATATCTGACAACGGCAAGCAGAGATTAAGTGACATCTGAGAGCAATCTGCTATATATAAAGTAATTGGCATTTTCCAGGAGCTTTTGACCTAATTTATGGGGTTTTTTTACTCCCCTGCCCTCTCAAATCTGTCTTCAGAGGTTTGTTAATCATGAGGGTTTCTGAGCCTTGGTGCCGCTTTTGAGAAGGCGTTTGGTGCCAGCCAGTGCTCTGAGCACTGCTGGGGTGAGAGGTGCTGAGCATCTTCAGGGAAGGTGTTGGTGGGCCCTCAGGGCTCTCACCTGCTCAGTGTCAAGGCTGATGTGTGAGGGGTTCTTGTAGGGAGACCGGGCACAAGAAAGGTCAGAGTGTTGCCTCTCCTCCAGCCCCTGCACCCAGAAAGTGCTATTCCACTGTGCCAGACCTGTTTCAAAAGTCATGGAACGAGTCCCTGACCAGAGTCTGGAGTCAGCCCTCCTTCCTGGCTTTGAGGTGAGTTCTCGCAGAGCTCTTCTGTCTTTCTTGTGAGCCAAATAAACGTTCCGGTCTTGTGGGGAGTTGGGGGGGTTTGGTCCCTGGTGTCCAGTGAAGGTGGCACCGGATCTGGGAGCTGCTTCCCACTGGGGAAAACTTGCTTGTGGAGTCCGTGCTTTGGCCTTGGGTCAGCTCTTCCACCAAGCAGTGGTAAACCCATCCCTGATACTCTGGGTTACGAAGCAGCTGGGCTGAAAGGTGAAACTAAGCAACTTCTGAAAGAAGCACCTGCCTTTTGAGATGGTCACTGAATGATTTTGTTTGGTTTCTTCTATGTAATGGCCAAAAAGTAGCAGTGTTGGAGGACCTTGGCTTTTGTGTTTTCAGGTAGCTCCACATTCGTGCTGCTGAACAGCCCTTTTCCTATTCAGCATTTGGAGTTATGCAATTATTCATTATTGGATCATTAATTAGAGCCATGTGGGATTGGGGTTTGTGTGGCTGGCATGCTGCAAGTGTTTCAGCTGCTGATTTGCTAGGTGATCTTGGCCACATACCTTCATTTTTGTATCCATTTGATTTTTCCATCAGTAAAGCAGATGATAATTCCTGTGTCTGGTGAGGCACGAAGCTGCGATCGATTAATTGATAGCGTGGCTGTAGTCACCTTTACAGATATAGCCCTGTCGCACCAGATCTAGTGAGCTCTTGTGGCTTAAAAGCATTACCAGACCGATGCTTTTAATTAAAAACTTTCAAAGAAATAAACTATTTAAATAAGGCAAGATGCAGGTTGTGTTTTCAAGGAGATTTAACAAGTAATTTCAATAAGGAAAGAGGGCTTAAAAGTGAGCAGCGCAAGTAACTCCACTGACCTTGTTCCTCTGGGTTTATGTAAATGTGATGGAGGGTGATTTTTATGTGGAGCATTCCTAAGACACAGCAAATTTCTCTGTTGTAGGCCAGAACCACTTAAACATCAAAGACAGAGGTGTTTTGCTGTTTAAACAAAAACATTATTTAAGCTTGTAGTCTGATGTGCAACTGCTGCCTGTTAGCGAATGCAGCTACATTTCCAGTGGGTTTGGCCTCCCCAGGAGCAGAGCTCAGAAAAACAGTTTTCAATGAGATGTGTGGTACTTGGTTTCAATATAACCCAAGGAAAGCAATATTTTTTTATAGCCTAACCAAGCAACCCGATTTCTTCTAGTGGGATGAGCCAGAAAGCCAGATGTATAATTCTAGGCAGGCTTGCTGTGATACAGCTTACAGGCAGAGAAGAGGAGTATAGAGTTCACACAGGCTTAAAAGCAGCCGGTGTTTCTGGTGTGAAATAGGTGGTTGATCCCTGTGTAAAAGACACAGTAAGGGAAGAGCATGCAAGTGCTGTCCCCATCCACATGAACTGTGGTAAATGGGTTCTTTTCTGGAGTCTGCATGCTGGGCTCTCGCAACCAGTTATAGTACTAGGGGAACGGCAGGAATGTGCACCAGGGGAGGGTTAGGTAGGACATTAGGAAAAGGTTCTTCCCTCAGAGAGTGGTGGAGCACTGGAACAGCTCCCAGGGAAGCAGGCACAGCACCGAGCCTGACAATAGTCCACAAGCATTTGGACAACATCTGCAGACCCACGATGTGAACGTTGGGGTTGTCCTGTGCAGGGATGGGAGCTGGACTCTTAGGATGCTTGTGGGTCCTTTCCAACTCGGAACGTTCTGTGATTCTATAAAATATCTTGGCAGTTGAGAGCTGTTCAGGGCAGAGGACCTGGTATTTCTGGTTCAATGCAGTGGCTTGCAGAGGAGGGTCATGGCCCATCATCTCAGGTTCAGTGATGCTGCTTTTGAGGTTTATGTACTGATTTGCGCCCTTTGGGTCTATTGAGTGGCCCAAGGAGATATAAAACCATCATGCACCCAAGGACAGGCTACTCTCCTGCTTGCACCGGCTCTCCTGGGGTCAACATGTGCTGGCCTGAGCAGGACCAGGCCCTTGTGCTGTGTTGGTAGCATGATATGCCTCAATGCTGCGTGTGCAAACCCAGCTCTTTTCTGGACAACTGGGAGAGGAAGGGAGGAAGAGCTGGGTGTTATCCTCATCTCCAAAGGCTTACCAAACTCCTGGAGCAGTTATTTACCTGTCAGACCCTAGCTGCTCTAGGGTATATGCAATCCACGTGGTGCTGCTTATGGCTTCATGCATGGAGACCCCTGCATCCCAGCCTTTGCAGTGTTAATAGAGAATGTGCGGCAGCAAATCGCTTTGGTATCTTTCATTAAATAACTCGAGCCAAGGGCAAAAACATGCCCTGCACATGGGAATTGTGCCCTACTTTTGGGATAAGCAGGTCTGCAGCACTTGGAGTTGTAGAGCATGTCAGAGCAGGAAGCTCCTTCATGTGAACTAATCTTGCCTAGTCCTTTGCAGGAAATGCTGGCTTGGAGTGAGCTGAGTTTGCCCTTGGGTATGTTTGTCTTCCCAAATCCTTGGGTTTGGCTCCAGAAAGTTGTGGCAGGATTTACCTGCTCTGTCAGGTCTTTAAAGCCTTGCTGCCACAGAGAGATGCAGCACAGCGTGGTGGAGCCTGCTCGCTCGGCAGCACCCCTGCTCATCTGTCAGAGTTGTTCTTGCTCCACGGTCCTCTCCGGCCTGGCTGTTAGGGGATTTGTGCTGGCATTGTTCGTCGACTCCACTGAACAGCTCAGTGCTTCGCTTACACCTGATGTGTCTTGCTGCCTATCCTGGTGCTTCCAGGAAAAAATTGGAATTGAGGTTGAGCCTGAAAAATGTGATCTAGTATGGACCTAGCTCTAGATCCCACTTCTTTAGAGTAACACTTCTTAGAGGGGGAAAAAGAAATTGAAGTAAAATGAGTATACAAAGCTACAGCATAGAGTAACGGCAGGATGTGCAAGCTAATGGCAAATTCTTTTGCTTATTATCATTTGGAGAAACACTCTTGCAAAATATTCCATTCTTCCCTTACAAAAGTTGTCCTTGAGCTATGTCGGCAAAGTGGCGTGCAATTTGTATTGTCTGTGCTTGTAAGATGTCAAGGTTTTGGATTTTACCAGGTATGTATTCAGCTTGAGTGTCTGGGAGAAGTCTGGGCAGCTGGACTGTCCAGGTGGGTAGTACGCTAGAGAACATGTCCTGTACACTTTTAGGGTGTAGCAAGAGATGGCACTGGATGTATGGGTATAATGTAAGACTGTTACAAGCAGCAGCATGGATTGCTACAGCACAAGTCTTGGCAGGAGGGCAGAAATTAAAAGTAAGCCTGGATCTGACTGCTTTTGCTTTCCTGGATAGTGGCTGCAGTTTAACCTCTTAGCAGCGCATCCCTAGATGTAGCAGCAGCCTATGTATGAAATAATTTATGAATTCAGAACAATGCGATTCCAGTGAGCATGTGGACGAGTGCCTGTGGTTTGCAGATCTCTGGCAGTGGTCTTGTAAGCAGTGGCCTGCTGCTGGAAAAACTACATTAGATTAACTCTGGGTAAAGTTAGGAAGCGTCACACGTGGTTACTAAAGACTTGGCCAGTCTGCAGAGCAGTGCTGGGCTCTAGACAGTGTATTCTGGAGAAAGCAGAAATGTATTAAACATGAGTATTCTTCAGGCATCAAATAAGAAGTGGGAGGCAACTCAGGGAGAGATTTTCAAGCTACCGTCTTTTCCCAGGCAGCCTTTGCAATATCTCTGTCCTTTGGGAAAACAATTCCTTTGTTTCAAGTACTTGGACTGTCTGAGCAAATACCAAATGCCTTGATCTCACCACTCCAAGGCACCTCAGTGCCATTAGACACCTGGGAGCTCAGTGGTGGGCGCTTTTTCTGACACTGAAGTGATGAGAGCCTTGCCTTGGCACCGAAGTCGAGAGCCAGATGTGAGCCCAGCAGCACTCCCTCCTGTTCCCAGCTTCTCAGCCTCCTGCTTTTAATTAAACTGTCGCAACACGGCGGGCAGAGCAGGACTGAGATACCAGAAGCCAAAGGTCCAGCTCACAAAGGCATTTGGAAGCCTTGGTATGCGGATGGGAAGCCTTTGACAGCAGTGTAGGGCAGGGTCAGTGCCTGCCTCCCACTAATTGTGCTTTGTTTGCTCTCTGCTCATCTGGCTGCTCTGGCAGGGCTGTAAGCACCACGCAAGTGTGGTATTTCCCCATCGTGCTGGTCTTAATATCAAAGTGCATCCTCACACCTGAGAAGCACCTTAGATGACAGCTACTCCTTTGCAAGCCCTCGGAGTGTCTCACTCTATCTCTTTGCAGCGGTTCATGTGCACCATTCAGCTCTGAGAGTCTTTGTTGCTTTAAGAATTATTGCAGAAGGCTCCAAAGACGGGTTGCTGCAGCTCCTCTGCTATACCTGATGTGGCTCCAGACATGGTCACATGATAAAGCAGTGTTTGCATCTGAACAGCTGGAGTAGTTGCCTTCTGTAGGGATATTTTGGTGTTGTCAGAGCCCAGGAATGTTTTGTGGCTCATCGCTGAGCTACTGAGTGGAGGACGCGTGGCGTTTGGACAGGAGGGTGCAACTCCTGTGTCAGATTTGTTCAGGGAGGTTGGGCTGTTGCATCATGTAAGGAAGCCTGCCCAGCAGAAACCCCTCAAAGAGGGGGCACTCCTCAGTTTTGTAGCTCAGGTGATGGTTGTCACCTGTAGGGAAGTGGCCAGTGCAGAGCGCTGCCCACCTTACCCTGGAGCTGCTGGAGCTGTGCTGGTAACGGGAGCTCGTGGCAGAAGCAGTGGGAACATCGGCATCGCCTGTTTGAGGGGGTCAATGACCAGCTCAAATGCAAGTTCACTGTTCTCCAGTTAAAGACCCAATGTTCCTCAAAAGCATCTAGTGTTTTACGTAAGTGTTGGCTGTAACACACAGGGTCTTCTCTTTCTGTGAAGAAACTGATAACCAAACTGCGTTTTTACTGCAGGCCCTTTACTGGCAGACTGAAGAAGTGTTTATGGCTAGCGGAGCATTGCCAGCCAATGTCCTGTTTCATAAGAAAAATGACATTTGCAGCTATGCCACAGTTTTAGCAAAGCGGGCTGGGGCCACGGGTTTGTGCTCAGCGAGGAGCACCGCTCCTCCTGGCTGCAGGATACCCAGGGGCTGTCCAGACTGGGCTCCGCTGGTGGTTGCTGCTTGTAGAAGCCTTTCTTAACTTGTTTGCTGTCCTCTTGGGGCTTATCCCTTTGCTTACCATGGAAACATCCCCTGTTGCTCCTAGTGGGTGTGTATGTGCTTGCTGCCTCTCATCACAAATGTCTGTTTCTAGCAGGTGGGTTGAAATGCAATGTCATCCTCAGACGTTCTGGAGCTTGGACACAGCCACAAGACCACTGCGCACGCAGCTCTGCCAGGACCATGATGGGACAGAGAGCTATTGGAAAAACAGCTATAGGAAAGCTGTTCCTGAAACTGGAGGGGAGGAGATGGGGGAACCAGAAGCAATCCCCTTACTGATGGGAAAGTGTGGAGTAAACATCCAGTGACTGGATGGCAAGTCTCCTCTGTTTTGGAGATGCAAGTCTCCACACTTTGAGCAGGTCAGAGGGTATAAAAGTTGTGTGTTAACTTGGGTCTGCTGTGCAGAGCCCACAGGTACCGAATGAGAACTGTACCTGCTAACCTGTGTTGTACCTGAGTGCTGCCAATGACCATGGCACCTCTTTTCCCTTAAGCACCTGGAAGAGGGCAGATCACCAGTATAGCCCACAGGATGACAGGCCTGATAATGAACCTGCTGCTGGGTTACAAGTGCTCTTTGTTTTATCAGAGGGAGCTTAGAATAGTTGTGGGAAAGCCCCACGGAGTGTAGCGGTGTCTAATAGGTGGTTATTCATCATTAAACAAATTAATTTGATTAAGTATATATGGTGGTGTCAATACATGGCTGCTTCCCATGAGTTCATAAATCGGTTTGCTCTTCTGTGCTGTTAAATATATAACTGCAGGGTCTTTCATCAGCTCCCTGCCTGGGTGATGCCGGGTGTTCCTGGAGAGCATGGCAGGGGCTGGTTCCCCTTGCTGACATAAGGGGAAACTTGGGAATAAGCCCACGGAAGGCAGAGCCATTTCCTTCCCTGCCAGTGTACCCTGAGACTGTTTCCTGAGAACAAACTTGCTGACCGCGGGGCACTCAGTGCTGGAAAACCTTTGTGGTTTTGGTCAGGTTAGTGTGCAGCCTCCTTCCCGAGGTCATAGGGGAATTTTTGCCTTTTTCTGTTTGTTGTTTTTGTTTCATTTTCCTGATGGAATCAACTTTGTGTGGCTGCAGCATTGAACCCTTAAGTTGATAGTAGGTTTTGGATCGAGGTCTCAGAATTGTTCATAAGTAAGGAGGGTATTTTGTGTTTACAGGATGCATTTACTTAGTGTCTGGAGTTTAACCACAAATGTGAGTTTGTAGAAATGCTGTTAGTATTTTCCTTTAAGAGGTCTTGTTTTCTAGGTGTAGTTGTTCAATAACACTTAGTGGTAACAGAACTTAGAAATAGTAAAAAGAAAAATATTTTTCCCTCACTTCATTCCTCACCTTGTGTGTTTAGACACTGTTCTTGTTGGGCTATTTTTGTTTTGAGTGTCTATGTCCCTTTTTCTAGAGCAGAACTAAAACCGTTGGCCCAGAAAAGCCAAGCTGATGAAAATGTACCGGTGGCTGAAGGGTCAGGGGCTGACAGCATCTGAATCTACTTGTGTGAAGGGGAAGTGCAGGACCTTGATGTTGTATTTACTTGTTTTTCATTTCATGTTGGACAATCTGGAGGAGAATTCCTCCTTCCCAGCCCCAGGAATTTAATGTGGCACGTTGTCTGTTCATGACTGCTGATGCATAACTGGTGTTTGTGGGAAGCTGAACGTGGGATTAGTCTCATCTCTTCAAGAATGAATTTCCTCCCCCTAAATCTCGATGTGCTGCTTAGGAACTTGCTGGGGGTGTTCACTGACAGTGCTGAGCTTGAGAGATGTGCAGATTGCAGGCTGTACGATGCGAAACTGCCTGGAGCGAGCACAACCTCTAATGATGGCTGGTGTCTACCAGGTCTGGCGTAGCAGCACCTTGGTGCTGCGCTTCGTGCCCACAGCACATTGAGCTCTGCGGTGGCAGGGACTTGGGTTCAGCCTCGAGCAACCAGCTGCTTGGGCAGTGAGAGGCTTTGCTCTCTCCTTGCTTATGCCAGCCCACTCTGAATCCTTTATCTGGCTGTCATAGGTGTCATAGAATCATAGAATAACCAGGTTGGAAGAGACTCACCAGGTCATCGAGTCCAACCATTCCTATTAAGCACTAAACCGTGTCCTTGCATTTCACCTCGTGAGCAGAGTCCTAACCGGTGGTCATCTGACCCCAGAGAGTGGGGTGAGGAAAAGAGAAGCAGAGTGTGACCTAGGGGTATCGCTTGAGCCTCCAAAGCCCTTGCTCTTAACGGGGGGATTTGCAACCCCTCTGCTAGGGGTTGGATTATGAGAGAAGGAACTGCGACCCCTGAAAATCTGTCACTGCAAACGTTGTTTGGCCCCAAGCATTGAGACCTCCAGCTAGGTACAAGTGCAGGAGCACTTTTTATTGGGAAAGAAAACCATTACTGGAATGGCCACTGTGCCAGCCTTGTCCTGCTCGCACACGCAGCCTGGTAGCACCAAACTGGCTTGGTTTCCAGAGGATGGGAAAGGAGGAAAAGGGTAACTGTAGTAGCTTGTGCTGTATTACATGAAGGGGAGGTCATGGGCAGATGTTGCCACGTGTAGCAACTTATGTCACTTCTGCATCTGGCTTTATTTGCATTATTAGGATTAAACTAATAAATCTGCTTGAAAGCTTTGATGATGGGAAATTGCTGTTGGCGAGCGCTGTGGTGTGGGGGAAAGGCTTTCTCCAGGCTGGGTGTCTGGTCTGCATGACAGATTACGAGGCTTTTACTGCACGTTTCTGCCTTGTTCTTCTCCTAGTGGGTTATCACCTGTGACTTAGCTGTTAAAATAAGCCAGAAATTTGCCTTTGTTACAGACTTTAGAGAGTTCTGCAGTACAGTGCTGGTATAAAATGGGTGTCGAGTCTTTGCATAGGTTTCAATAAAAAGTTGTTCTCTTGGCTTGCATTTATGAGCAGCGTTGAGCACTGCTAACTAACACCTAGTGGCAGTTCACGACACCAAACCTCTTGGTTATCTTGCAGCACTCAAGTCAGGTGGGGATGTAGCCACAGCGGTTTTAAAATGACAGGTTTGTCTGTGCTCCTGTGTTTTGCTGAGAAGTTAAGGCCTGGATTTCCCCCAGCTCAGGTAGACTTTGTTATTTCAGTTGCCTCAGTAGCTGCTCCTGCCTGGCTAAGGGTAAAGGCGCAAGAAAATAAAGGCAAATTGTGTGGCTGCTTGTTATTTTGAATGCTGCAGTTATACAGACTTCCAGGTTCTTTCTCCTGTGTAGCTTTTACCTTCTAGACATGTCTCACACAAAGTTGCTGCTTTTACTCAAGGTGATAAAATTGTAGCCCTCAGAAATTAAGTTCTGTGCCTGCCTTAAACTATGTCTTTTCCTGCTACGCACCTTGCTGCGAAGGAAGCTGCGGCAAGGAATCTGTACAGCTTGTATAAAAAGAGCAAGGAAAGCTGAGGTAACTGTGGGAATTGCAGTTCCTGGTGTGATCTGAGCTTGGTCTGGTGGGGAAGCTTGCTTGGCCTTTCAGAGGCTGAGAGTTAAACCACAGCCAGGAGCTCTGCGAGTGCTGCGTGTGCTTGTGAAGGGGACGCACGGCGGGGCTCAGAATGTACCCCGTGCTGGGAATTGCACACAGCAGGGGTTGAGGGGCTGGTGCAGACCCTGTTATCCTGGTGTGTGTCTTAACAGGGGTTACCTGTGAACCCCCTCCCCTTTGTGCTGGCTTGCCTCGTGCCAGGACCCAGTCCCGGAGTGGAAGCTGCACAAGCAGTTCTGGAGCCTGGTGCATCTGATGAGCTGTGGTGCAGCCTCATTGCCTTTATAATGTATTCCCAGTGGCACCAATGAAACTACTTATTTTATTCCCCAGGAATAATAAAGGTGTTTGGAAAATAGGTCCATGCAAAAGAAACTTGTCAGACTAGCCTAATGTTAGGTGTCATTGCCTATAACTGGGGAAGGATCCCTCCCTGCTGTGCCAAGTTCCCAGGCTCGTCTCCTGCAGGAAAACCCCACTCTTGTTTTAGGGCGATAGTGTCCGTTTGAGCCGCCTTTGGAGGTGAGAGCACTCAGAGGGGCCAGGGGAGGGAGGAGAGAGTGTTGCTGTCTTTTGATCCCTGCCTGTGGGTGACCTGCAGCCAGTGAAGCATGAGGTGAGAGCAGTCGGGGCTGCGGGACTCTCTGGCTGATGCCAGTTGGTAATACCAAAATCCCCTTGAATTATCGTGCGGTGGCTCAGGGTAGGGCGGCAGCACAAGGATTCTCTGCCTTGGCTTTAGTGTCTTCAAAGACTCGTTCCAGCTGACTTGTTCCAGATGGTAGGTAGCTGGCTTGATTCGGGCTGTCTTCACTTGCTTGCTGTCACAGGCTCCTCCCGAGTTAATTAGCAGATGAAGTTGATTGTACCCGTGCTTTGCTGTCTGCAGTCCTGGAGGTCTGATGGGGGCTGCAGGGGACAGGGAGAAAAAGTCATGTTTTCTGCACTTCAGTGCTGGCTGGGACTGCCTTGGCTGACTCAAGTAGATGTGGTTTCAAGTCTCTTGCATGTCTTTTGGAGGCATCCACTTGGTGGAACATCTCTGACTGTGTAGCTGGCTCCTCTGGCCCAGGTAACAAAATAGTCATGAGAGCTGGATTTCCTTGCTGGCCTCTGCAGTGGAGACAGGGGATGTGTTTTGGAGAGGACGGAAATGTTCAGCTCCAGGAGGGAGTTTGGCTGTGCAGTGTAAGAGGCCTTGGTTCTGTAGTGTCTCCCACATTGTGTTACTTGTCACAAGCAACTAGAGAGCAAGGAAAGCCTTTTTGCTTTTCAGTGTGTGGGGAGGAATAGTTCAATGTGAATTCCAGTGCAGAAAATGGGTCTGGGGCGGAGTGGGATGCTGTGTTTGTCAGGGTTGGTTTAGATCTCTGGAGTAAAAGCGCTTCTCTCTGCCACAACCCAAAAACTGGAGCTGCAAAGCTCATCCTTGGATTCCTAGAGAGTTAATCCTTTCTTCTGCTCCTGTGAATGTTTAGCTGTCACTTAGACATTTATGAAGCTCAAAGGTTTTGAGGGTATATTGGGCAGTTGCCGGTGTTCTGTCTGGGAGTACTTTATGACTTGGAGCATCACCAGGATTGTAGCGCTCATCAAATGCCTGGGTGATCCTGTCCCTCTGCAAGTGATGGATGTGAAGAGGACTGTGGGAACATTCCTGTCTGCTGGCTGCATGTGCAAAAAATGTTTTGTCTTATTCTGCCTGTTGTATTCAGAAATGTGAATTCTCTGTAACAGCCTATCAGCGCAGCAAAACATGCGGGAGGTAAAAAGCCTGGAGTAGAGCAACCTTCTGGTCCTATCTCCTCTGAATGATACCAGTGTTATGACTGTGTCACGGACCTCGAGCTGATGGGCTTTCCTCGGGAAGAATTCTGGCCAATTAAGATTTTTGGAAAGACAAAACAGTCTTTTAAGGCAACCACAAAAATTTGGAATTAATGAGGTGAAGGGAAGGAAGTACTTGAGCTGAAATGGGGAATTGCTTCTTGAAGCTGTGTCCTATTTATGAATGTTTTTGTGTAGACTTTCCCTGTTAAAGGCAGGAAAATGAAGGCTTGCTGAAGGCAAGCGGGGAACGTGGTTCAGTCAGGTGAGAGCTTGAAGTCTACAGGCTGATGTTTCAAGATTGTCAGCTAAATAATTCAATAAACCTTGACCTTTTCCTCTGCACACAGATTCAGTTCAACTTAATTCCACTTTGGCTCCTGCTGAAGACAGGAAAGTGCATGCTAAGGCAAACAGTGTTGTTTGTAATACTCTATATTCTTTGATTGCTGACCTTCTCTTATTAATGATGAATGACTTCTGTGGCACCCTAGAAGAGCTTCATGTACCATAAGGGCCTGTGCATGTGCCCTTTTTCTTTTGACCAGATGAGAGGGCTGTGACTTAACACTTAGAAAATTAAACTGTGCCACGAACACATTAAAATCTGGTTTTCCTGCTCTGCTGTTGGTGCCTGCATTACTTTGTCACACCTATGCTCCAGTTTATGCATTAGTAGCGAGAGTAAAACCACTGGTCTTGTCTAAATATGAAATGTTTTCTCTGGCCTTTTATTTACTATCCTTACTGTCATAAATGCATGTGCAGGTCACGGGCATGTAAAAGGAGCTTGTCTGAGCCAGTGTTTTCAGTGCAGTTGCTACTGGTTCAACGCTTCCTTGATGGTGCTGGACCAGTAAAGTTTCCGTGAGGAATTCCAGTGTGTATCTAGCACTTGTTGGGACCCTAGAAGGTCCTGATGGGGATTTTCTAAGCGGTACCTTGTCCTGTTTCATTTAGGTCCTCCAGTAATTGCAAGACCAAGTTAAGTTGCTAATTCTCTGACCGTGTGAAATCACATAGCTGAAGGATGGGCTGTTTAAGTTGAGACCCGCTCATAACCACGGGTGATACCTGAGTAATGTAGAAACTGTGAGTGTATGTCTGCCAGTCTTGTTTTAGGATTTTGATATGAAGACAATTACTGTGACAAAGCTGAGCTGAACTCTTCAGTCCAGACTATAAATGACCTGAGGTTCTGTGCCTTTATATCCACTGCTCTGTGCGCCCTACTTGGAAATTGGGTTTGCACAGGGCAGCGCTGTGCCCTGGTGTCCCCCACCTGCCTCAGAGCAAGCCAGCAGGGCATAGGATTAACGCAGATCAGAGTAGTAGGTCCCAGGGCTAATTAATTATCCAGAGCACGATATGGGGCACCTTTCATTCCTGGAGCTTGCTGAATAGGAACTGACAAAATATGCCCTTGATGTGCGGCTGCGGTTTTTCAGGAAAGAAAACACAGAGCTAAGGAACCGCAAGCCAGCCCTGCTGGGCTGAGCCTGCACTGCCTCACAAGGAAAGCTGCTGCCTTTTATGTTTGGAAAGGCCCTTAATTTGATTCAGGTACTGGAACAGTGCTGCCTTGTTACAGTTTTATAAGCAAGCCTTATGGGCTGCTTTTCTTTCTAAAAGACCCTGTGTTTTGCTCTGGTTGTGTTGAACCCCTCACTGGACTGGAGTTGGTGGAAGCCTGGGGAAGGTTTGAGGAACACTTGACAATGGCATCAGCTACTCAATTCCCAGGTTGGTGTTAATTCTACTTCCTTGTGCCCAGGAAGCTCACTGCGAATGTCCCCAGCATTAGCGTGACTGGAAGTTTTGGCAAGTTCATGCATTACCCTTTACTCTGTGTCAAGTCCCACGTAGCACTGTGCCTCCAGGTAAAGGCTTTTAGCAAAATAGAAATCCACTCATTCACCACCCTGCGCTGCAGCTGTTTCAGGGCTATTTCAAGCGCGTGACACGAGGAAATGGCTCTTGTTGGCTCTTTCCTTTCTGCTGTCCTGCTGGACTGCATCTGTGTCTGTGGTGCTGTGACTGCAGAGCCAGAAGGGCTGGAAAGGAGCAAAAGAACTGAGGGTAAAAAAGTATTTCTGATGTCCATATAGCAGTGTGCCTTCCGGCCATCTCCAGTGTCTGCCCTGCTGGTCTGGTTTTGACTCTTAAAGTTACACGTTCTCAACTCTAGCAAAAAACCTACTTTCTCCAGTGCTTGCTGGTGTGAACTGGCCCAGTGTCCCAGACCAAGTCGTGTGCCAGATTGCCCTGCAGCAGCTGGTGCTCAGCTGGGCTGTGGTCCTCACTGAGAACGTTTCCTGAGGAGCTGGTCTGAAGGAGCCTCCAGCTTTCTCTGCTGTGCCTGGTTGAGGGGCTGGATGGTATCTGCCTTTCCCTGCACGTGGCCCTTTAGAAGACAAAAAGCAGGGAAATAGCAATAAATTGAGGACTGTTTTTTAAACAAGAGTGGATCATTTCAGCCTGGGGAGTCTGGCAGTGAATAACAACTCCCATTTGATTTTATCAGCCTCATCCAAGTGGCCAGAAAGGCAGTTGCACGTTTTCCTCCTGTCAGGAGACGGATTGACCTGAGAAGCAAAGAGCATCTGGTTCTCATTGAGCTCTGCCTTTGCATGGTCTTCATTCTTGTTTGTCACATTATGTCTTTTTTTTCCCCCCTTTTCCTCCTTCCTCTCTCCTTTTTTTTTTTTCCTTCCCTTCAGTGAGTTTACAAGCCTGGCTGGAATGCACATATGGTCCTTATCAGCCCCAAAGTCCAGCTTTTGTTTTCGCTGGTTAGCAGTTTGTGACATCAGTGGCTGTTAGAGGTGTTAGTTACTTTTACTCCAGATAGAAAAGTCCTTGGGTTTTGGAAACCTATGGAGGAAAATGTCTTTCATGTCAGTTCTTGGCACAAATGAAGCTGTTAGTGCTCTGAGCTTGTGCTGACCTTTAGCCAAACATTTTGCCTGGAAGACAAATGTTCGTTCCCACTCTCTACAGCCAGTTCTGAATTGTCAAATTTTGCTGACTTCCCTCTTCCCAGAAGAATGTGAGTGTATCCTTTTTCTCCATCCTCCTGCTGAGTTGCTGCAGCCTGCCAATGTAAGCAGTTCCCCTCGCCTCCTGGCCAGCCGCGCTTTGGAGGCGCGGGAGCAGCGGCGGCGTGATCGGCTGCACAGAGTATGTCCTTGCTGCGTGGCAGGGGCTGTGGCTTGTAATTGCCAACCTCTGGCAACCAGGGTGTTTGGCACCGGAGATCAGGGAGATGGGGCTTGTGCTTCCCAGCCCATGCTGGGGAAGCTGGTGTTAGGAGGGGGGGTTCACTTGGGTGAGTTTTCCTTTGGTAGGCATAGGCTGGCTTGTGATTCCTGCTTGCTGTCCCCAGTGTCATCCTGCGGATCGCAAGGGAGCCAGCCTTGGAGAGAGGATGTTTCCTTCCCCATCTTTTCTGCATGATAATGGCCTCAAGCTCCGCCAGGGTAGATTTAGGCTGGACGTTAGGAAAAAATTTTTCACAGAAAGAGTCATTGGGCACTGGAACAGGCTGCCCAGGGAGGGGGTTGAGTCACCTTCCCTGGAGGTGTTTAAGGCACGGGTGGACGAGGTGCTGAGGGGCATGGGTTAGTGTTTGATAGGAATGGTTGGACTCGATGATCCGGTGGGTCTCTTCCAACCTGGTTATTCTGTGATTCTATGATTTTGCCTGTGCTAATGTAAGCATGTCCAGAATCCCCCAGTCTCTGAGGGCGTCTCCTCAGGGAAATGCTTTGTCCCAGTGGCAGCCTTCTTTGCTGGTGATTCTTGGGATAAAACCTCATGTATGTGTAGAGCAGTGTTCAATGCAAGGAGGGGCAGCACGAGGCCCACACCTCCTGTTCCCCATCTTCTGCTGCTGGGTGCTGCTTTCGCCAAAGTGTTTTCCAGCCGTCCTCCCCTAGAATAACCTTTTCTGCTATCCCAGTTCTCTGGGATTAAACGGAAAAACCAGCACATCTGAGGAGAGCCTTGCTGTATTCCCTGCTGCCTCCATGGTTACTGGGTGAGGGAGCCAACTGTGTAACATTTCAGTATTTCTTGTTCCTGGGAGTAGGGAGACCTGGCTCCTTGCAATTTTAGATGGCTGGGGCAGGGGATTTAAGGAATGAAACACATTCTCTTGAGAAGCTGTGTGCCCCTGAGCAGCTACAGCCGATGCCAGCTTTTACTCTGGAAGAAGGTGATGGTTTACTGGGAGCCAGCCCTTGGGACACACCGAATCTTTGTGAATCTGCAAAGAGCCAGCACCAGAAGCACAGAGACAGGAACTCCCCTTCCTCTGCTGGTGACACTGATGGTTATCCTAACCTAAAACAACAAAGAAATCCTTCCTTTCTTGATTAACAGATTGCTATGGGCTGTTTTGTTTTGGCATGACTGCGCTAGCCAGAGTAAGGAGAGGGGAAAGGAAGTGTTTGTGCTTTTTGTGTGTCCCCATACTGTTGTTATTAAGTTCCCTTGTCCAAGAATTGAGGGTTTAATCATCACTTAAGTCTTTATAAGGAAAGGGATGGAGGATGTAGGTGCTGTTTCAAGGAATTTAAACAGTGAGCTTGGCTCTGGCACAGGGTGTACTTTGTGCCCTGCTGGCAGGAACCCCAACTCTCGGGTTTAACCCAGGGTGAAGGTACAATAGATTCATCTCTTGCCAACTGCTCTGTGCTTCGGTGCTTGCTGCTCTTTCCTGAGTCACCTTTTTGTCTGAGCAGACTCAAGTATCTGAGGTCCCTGGTTTTGGATGCAGCATCTAAGATTACTTCAGAAATGCAGGAACACATGCTTGGTAATGGGGTAAAAATGTGGCCTGGCCTGAGCTGCTGACGATAAAAGCTCTCAGTATTTCTTAAAGGTGCCTCCAAAGTCGTGTGGCCTCAAATAACTAAACACTTGCTTCATATTTGTGGTTGAGCTCAATATTTTGCATACCAGCAATTTTCCCCACTTGAATCTGTGTCTCATTTTTGTTTTCTTTAACTCTTGGGAGGCCGTGTGAAAGTGACCCTTGGCTGCCAGGAGCAGTGGCCAGGAGGGGCTGACAGGGAATGCTTTGCCAGCAGCCTTAAAGCAGAAGTGGGGGCTCAGCCAGGCGCTTGCTTGGGTTGAAGGGACAGCAGTCATTGTGGTTAAGTCTTCAGCGAGGAGAGCAGACTGGAGCAATAAATGCAGGTGTCCTTGTAGAACCCCTCTCCTCAGACTTCTGGGAGTGATGCTTTATCTCTGATCAACTTCCAGGCACCTTCTGGAGTGTGAGGACATAGCTCTGCTTTGTGCTGCCTCTGGAGACGCGGTGCGTTTCCAACCATGGGACCCACCTTTGTATCCATCTCCCCATCTGTACACAGTTGCTGACTCCACTGAGGAAAATGTTTCCGCTTGTTCCTGCTAGCTCTGCCAAGCCACCGCGGCTTAGGAGGAATGAGCTGATTCTGTCCTTGCACGTGCCCTGTCAGCCAAACCGTTCTATAAAGCTTCAGTAAATTCCATCCAGGCAAACCCACTGTTTGCCACAGAGCATCCATTACAGCATTGCTTGACCTAAAAAAACTTTGCCACCAGGAGCTACATATGAGGAAAAACAGATCTGAAGTAGATGTGACAGGGATTTGGGATTGCAAAAGACAAGAGTTTGAAAGGCAAGTTTTCCCCGCTTAAAATTAAGAGCACTAGGACACGTGGCCCTAGCAATTAATCTCTCTCTAGTGCTGGTACGGAGGAGACGCTGTGCCTCTGGAGACCTCTCTCTGATTTACTTACCCCCTCCCTTACCCTGCTAGAGTTAAAACCGGTAACAGCATTTGCAAGATTGTTGTTGACCCAAGAAATATCAACTGTGGGATGCCTTGTAGGTCACTCTGCAAAGAGTGAAGTGATTGGCATCCTTCCCAATCGCTAAGCATTTACTTGTTCGTGCTACTCTGTTTTGGTAGGGGTTAGCGCACTGCTCTGGAGGTTGAGTCACGCAAGTGGTATGTGGGGAGGGAAGGTTTGCCTTGTAGTGCGGAGTCAGTAAATGAGGCATGACTGTGTCTTAAGGAAGAGTTTAAAGATAAAGGCTCCTCTTGGGATGTCTTTAAGCTCTCTGACATCTGAGAGCATCCAGGCACCCAAGTCCAGCCGCATTTCTGGTGCAGAGTCTCTGTAGAAGTCTGCATCTGCAGTTTCACCTCTGCTGTTCTTTGTCCATCACTCCTGAACCTGCAAGTAAGGCAAAGTGCTCAGCAAACAGTTATTGTTTTAGCATATTTGCAAGAGATCAGCACTTCCAGATACAGTGACTTGGCTGCACGTTGATAAGGCATCTCTGAGGACTGTGTTACTGTTGGTGATGGCTGAGGAGCTGCTTTAGTCCAGGAGTGCATTTGGGTGCGTTGTTGGGGAAAGGCATGAACTCAAAGGCATGCTGAGCTCTGCTTGCCTCCTGAGGGAAAATGAGGAATGCCCTTGGGAAGAAATCAGTGAGGCTGGGTGATGACATGCCTTCCCACTTGGGGACAGCACTGCCGCCTTCCTCTGGAAGAGCAGCCCCATGGCAGGAGGGAGAAATCCATGCTTGCAGAGTTGTTGGGTGCACATGGAGTCTCTGGGCTCATCTCTGTAGGGCAGGGGCCCTGGCCTCTGTCAGCCTTTGAGCTGGAGGTGCCCAGTTCACAGAGGGGTGAGTCACTGGGGATCAAACCCAAGCCCTCTGACTCTTTCTCAGGAGCTTGTCACAGCCATTCGCAGCCCGAGCAGCGGGGCCATCTGACTTAGCATCCCGTTGTTTTTCAAACACTTCTGTTATGCCAGACTGAATGCGTGAATCATGTGCCTGTTCTGCTAATTATGTTCTGAGCAATCGAGCTTGCTGCTCTCCAGCAGCTCTCCCGTCCTTGAATCCTTCTCTGAGAGGAGCAGCCTGTGTCTTCCCCCCAAAAGTGCCAGCTTTCCTCCATCTGCAGACTCTGGAACTGGCTGTGATGTTGCATGATGTTTTCATTTGTGTGTGGAAGGAAGTATTTGGGAACTGTCACCCCTTTGGCCTCGTCCAAACTGCGTCTCTGTGATACTTCTGCAGAAATGCACGTATTTTATGTATCTACTCTACTCGAGGTGATGTGCTGCAGCCCAGGGAATACCGAGGGACTTGGAGATTCAGGTTGCCATTTTATCTCTGCCCGTGCCTTGGGCCTCCGAGATTTTCAGGAGCGTTTCGGTGTTTGGGGCAGATATCAGACCATGCTTCTGCCTCCTGTTATGCATCACAGCTTGTGAAAAATACTTGGCATTGAAAAGTGGAGAGAGAGGTTTTGTTTTTTTCCGCTGTTGATGTTTGCCACTTGCAGGGGTAAAAAAGGAAAGGGAGGAACTAAACCAAAGAAGGCATGCAGCAAAAAATAACTGACACAGATGCAAGAGCTGAGTCTGACTCTTGTTCCTGCTGAGTAACTGATGATGAGGCAGTACTTGCTTTCCCAAAATATATCAGGGAAAGAGATACTGGTGCTGTGCTGGGAGATGTTCAAAGCCCACGCCTTCTGTGAAGCCTGTGAGTCATGGGCACCTATTGCTTTCTGGGGTATGCTCCGAGCTCCCTTCGCTTGATCATAAACCCAAGCCCACTACTATTTCAAAAATACTAATGCTACAAATATCTAATTTAACCCATTCACGTAATGCATAAATCTCAGGGTCTCCTTTTGTTGTCTGGGCCTTTTCCAGGAAAATCACTATTGTGAGTAAATTAGGTGATGGTTTCTTTTGTGGTATTTTTTTTACCCAGCTTGAGTGAAGGAGGTGGCATCTCTTAATCACCTTAAGCTGCTGTTGTACAGTGCTGGTGAACAGCCATCCGATATGAAGGGCTGGAGCTGCACAGCCTGCTGCATTGGCCTTGAACCTCCAGGCAAGCCAGGTTGAGATGTTCAGGGAAGGTGTGGGTAGTACCGGGGTCAAGCTGCATCTGCCAACACGGCAAAATAAGCCTTTTGGGGCTTAGACACTTTTACTTTGAGATGTTGCCTTTCTCGGAGAGTTTCTGTGTTTTTTCTTTAAGCCTGAGCAGATCTTCACCCACGCTCAGCCCAGATGTAACTCGTTCCTTCCTGCAATCTGTGGCCGGCCTGTGTGTTTTGAGGAGGGAAGTGGAGATGCTCAGCAATTGTGCAGGGAGTGGGAAGTCCTCCTCCGCTTTTGATTCTTATTTTAACAACCAAAGAGTGTCTTTTTCCATGTCTGGTCCAAAGCTCGCTCGTTTTGTGGAAAAGAAACTGGTGCTTCCAGCATCTTTAAGCCAGCCAGGCTGTGGCTACTATTGGCTGTAGTTTAGCTCAGCAAGTGTGGCCTTGGTGGAGCAGCTCTGCTGGAAGTGTTTGGGTTGGGAGAAAGGTTTGCATCCGAAGTTACAGGGAACAAACTTCTGGAGAAAAACCTTTTGTAAAGTAACAGCAGAGCTGCTCTAGGTCTGCTGAGTTGGTGGAGTTTTTTTTGGTTTTGCATTATCTGTGCTCGGGATGTTGGCGTAACTGCGAATTGCTGAGGAAGAGATAACTGGGCTGGCTGCTTTTTCCAGGCCTCCCTGTGAATTACTGTACGGTCGTTGTGGAAAAGTCCTAAAGATAATCTTGGAGCTTTCAGACCTCCCTTTTGTGAGGTCTGCGCTGCCCCTTGCCCTCTGTGAAATGGCCTTGGGGGGGGGTTGCTGTTCTCAGCTCAATGAGGCAGCTCAGAGGAGGAGGGCAGCCTGGAGGGATGACTTGCACCTTGGGAATGCCTGGCCAGGCTCTTTTCCTGCTGAAGATGTGGAAGGGCAGCACGGTGGGCTTTGTGTGTCATGCAGGAAGCGCTGAGAACAGTGCCCTGCTTTGTCTCCTGGTGTTAGATGAGGCTATTTGTAAATCAAGACATCCACAGAGCAGCATGCACACTGCTTTCCCTTCCAGTCAAGGCCTGTGAAAGCTGAAAAGAGATATAGTTGGTGTTAGGACGACGTTGCCATCTAAGCTATGTCCTGCTGTGGCCGTGCTGAAGTGTTGCAGTGAATCTTTGAGTGTTGCGTTTCCCTTGTACTGCTGGGAGAACACAGCAAGTCTGAGAGAGCTGCTCCTTCCCTTTGGCTAAATGAGTCAAAGAATACATGAGTTTGGCTCTCAGCTTGCCTGCACGGGTTTCTGTCAGGAATGGATACTGGAGTTGCAACCAGGACCTCATCACAACCCATGTCACTCTTTCACGTGTTGTTTGGGAGAACAGGTCGCACTCAGTGCTTTGGGGATGCTCCCACACCGCTGGGGGATTCTTGATTTGGGGAGGTTGGAGGTGTGTCTGCGTAGAGCTGTACCTTGGACACAGATTCTGCTGGTTCCCCAATTAAACAGGAATTGGTCTGCTCACAGCTCTATCCATGTTTCATAGAATCACCAGATTGGAAGAGACCCACCAGATCATCGAGTCCAACCATTCCTATCATTCACTGTATGTCTTCTTGGTTAACCCTAGGGATATGCGATGCTGAGGCCTCAGAAACTATGTTTGGGTGTTCCAGGCTGGTACAGGGTCATAGTTTGTTAGTCACAGGCATGGAGAAACAGCCTGGTGGTGTTTGCACGCCTTGGGGATGGGGACGTTTTAGCTCCTGAGCCCTACAGTGGAGAGCTGCGTAGGTGTGAAAAGAGAGCATGTTTGGGAGGTAAACCCGAAACAAAGATACTGCGTCCTGAAAACTCCTGTATTGCTACACAGCTCTGACAGGACTAGGCACGGCCTTCTTCCCTGACACGGGTGTTGAGACTCTTAAATGGTTTAATTCTCGGTCTTACAGAACGATGACCTTAGGAACCTGTCCCTCTCTGGCCATGTGGGCTTTGACAGCCTCCCTGATCAGCTGGTCAACAAGTCAACGTCGCAGGGCTTCTGCTTCAACATCCTCTGCGTGGGTAAGTGCTCCTGCACTGCTGGGCAGTCAGCTCATGCCATGGTGTGCGTAGGTATCCACTAATTAGCACCTTCTTCCTTCTGTAAAGAGGGAGATCTGAGCAACCAGGGACCATAGCAGCAGGAAAGTGACAGTTTCTTCCCAGGGCTGCTCCAGGGTAACTTCTAGTATCGCTCTTTTCCTTTTCTCTACCCTCTCCCTGAGCCAAAACATGGAAATGTATAGTTGTTAAAATCTACCCTTTCAATTGTCTTGTGGCTCTGCTTTCCCCAAGAGCCGCCCACAAGGAAACTGAGCTAACTTGGGAACTTGTATTGTTAAAAGAATGTTAACTTAAATCCGCCTTCCTCTGGGTTGGGCACAGAGGCTGTTTCTCAATACGTTGCATTCCTTCCTTTCCAGGCTTTGCCTGCCTGTCTTGTCGTATTCTTAGTTGCTCTGGTTGGAAATGATGCCATTTTTAGTCTCCAAATGATGCGCTCAAGAACAAACCCTGTCATCTCTGCTGTGTTTAATCTGGTGCTGCCAGTTGGGTTTATAGCCCAAGTTACTGTGTTACTTGTCCCGAATTGTCCAGAGGGTGATAGGTGGAGAGGCAGCTTGTGTTCTTGGCTACCGAGAGCACCAAGGTGGCAGGGATCTCTGTGGATACTTTGTGGTTGGAGATCCATGGCTCAGCCCTAGGGAGCTGTGTGCCAAAACAGCTCCAGCCCCTTCAAGGTGCCCCCAGAATGGAGTTCTGTAAGTTGACAAAAATGGTGGGGTTTATTCTTAGTTTCGCAGAACAGTCTACAAATACCATCTTTCCATTTGTTGTTCGTTTAAGCCTTCAAGAAAGGAGTATTGCCTCTTCTAGTTAGTTACATTCATTAGCTGGAAAAAAAACCCAAAACCCCTCTGGCTTTGAATTTTCTACGGCAAGTTGAGAATTCCTGTCTGCGGTGCTCACCTGCCCGCAAGGAAATCTGGCAAACAAACTGGAGTCCTCTCTGGAGCTTTGCATGTGGAAGAGCGAGAGGAGAATAGATAGTTGCGCTTCTGCACAATCCAGCTCCCAGCCCTCACGTGACTCTCCTAGCAGCATGGAACTGTTTAAAATGCAGCAGGAACAGCCTGATTAGCTGGCAGCTCTTTGATCAAAATGGCATAAATTAATTGCCTTTTTCTCTTGCAATAAATATTCCTCTTGATGGGTCTCTATTAACATAGCAGTTGGGTCCAACTCTTCTCTTGTAAAATGTGCTGATCAACCATTTTTTGCCCCAAATTAAAATGTCACACAATTTGTTGCAGTTGTCCAAGGAATAGGACTCTCCTCCTTGAAAGTAAAACCAAACACATTTGAAATTGTATTTGGAGAAAGGACAGAATTAACTTTGACGTTGTAATGTGAGGCTTTTAATTGTGATGCATGTGGGTAAAATGCTTCAAAGGCCATCTAGCACAGCACGCAGCCATGCTGAGTTCACATCAGGAGCTCACTAAAATACGTAGCTTCAGTGACTTAACAGTCTGTGCTGTTAGGTTAGGACTGTTCTGTGTGGACTGAGATCCTGAGCTATAATGTTGTGTTTCTTTCTGTCTTCCTCCTCTTTGATTTTTTTCTTTCTTTTTTATAACTTTGCCTTCTGTCCTGTGACTTCACAGGGTGGGGGTGCTGTCACTAGTGAATCTCTGCTCGATTATTTTCCTTACCTTCCCCAGCCTAGCACAGAAAATGGTCACAGCGTAAGCCAGCAAAATGAGCTGTCGAGTATCATGGAGCAACAGGCAGTTGCTGAGTAGTGGTATTTGTTTCTGTTGTCACAAATACTGTATAGTTTTCTGAGGTCTTCTAAGCAGCGATTTTGTGTATTTTGAGAGAGATTTTTCATGCTAGGATTCCTGCATGCAGCCTAGAGAGATGCTTGAAGCCAGTCCCAGGTACTGGCTCCCCTTTCCCACCTGATATTTTGCTTTGTACATCATGTGCTTGCCCTTCATGCTGTTAGGCAGGAGGGAGCCTGCATCACCGGTCAGGTCATACTAATGCAAGAACCGTGAGTAACAGCTGAAGGCTGCTGGCAGCAAATGCCTTTGTGGGAAAGGAGCAATCATTTCTCTCTCCTGCACTGCCACTGTCCAGTAACAGGGTTCTAGCAGCAACAGGCATTTGTTGGTTTGTTATGGAAGGAGTCCTTCCCTTCTCCAAGGAGGGGGCAAATGTCTAGGCAACAATTCTTAAACCTGATATGGTTTTATTTTTAATTCCCTCTGCCCATTTCTTCCAGTTTAGTCCCTTCTCTTCAGGCAGTCTCATAAGCCTCCGCCCATCCTCTCCAAGTCCTCTCTTTCCCATGGGAAACATTAACAGCAGCATCGCTGGAAAAGTCTGCGTGCCCCTCTGTGTGTGTGAAATAAGCCCCTTTCCTTGCCCAAAATACTGAGGAGCCCCTGAGGTCAGTGGTGCTTAGTGTCTCTGATGCCACTTTTGGCACCCTTGCTGCGATTGTGGTACCGTCTCCCTTGAAAACCCAGCCCGTGGACGTCCCTCGCAGTCCCAGCACAGCAGCCTGGCTCTTCTACAGGTGACAACTTCCAGCTCTGAAGGCATCTGGTTTATCTCACTGTCTGTTGGGATGGCAGCATTTGCGTAGCAGGGGCTCATTTTGGGTTCACAGCCCTGGCGTGAGGTGCTTTGATGGGGCACGTCTGCGCGTTGTGCGGCAGAGGCACATGAGGTATGACCCGTGGAGGAAATCAGTCAGAGACAGGCAGCAGGAGACAGAGCTGCTGTCAGAGTCCCTGGGGGACTGATAAAGATGGGGACTGTCTCAAAAGACATCTGTTCCTGCAGGGATTATTTTGCTTAGCCATGTGCATGCAGCCTAATTCCCCTGCTGCCCAAGTGGAATAGCTCCTTAGCCTGGCAAATGTCCCCGAGCAGGAGGTGAGGAAAAGCAATCGGACCATACTAATGTCACCTTTTTCTGCTCAGGCGAAACTGGCATCGGCAAGTCAACGTTGATGGACACTCTGTTCAATACCAAGTTTGAAAGTGAACCTGCCACGCACAACGAGCCTGGTGTGAGATTGAAAGCCAGGAGTTACGAGCTCCAGGAGAGCAATGTCCGTCTGAAGCTGACGATTGTCGACACAGTTGGATTTGGTGATCAAATTAACAAAGATGACAGGTAAATTTATTTCTGTCAGGAGAAGGAATCCTTGTGCTGAGGTGCTCTGAGATCAGAAGGACCTGATCCAGTGTGGGAGGCAGATCCTGGCTGTTCCTGGGGGTGCTTCCTGATCCTGCTGTGGCAGCTGCCATCACTCACCCCCGTGGGACAGGTAGAGGTGATGAGAAACTGAAGTGAAGAACAGACAGAGCAACGAGGCTACAGAACTGGAATTGTTTCTGTCCTTCTTGTCTCTGTGCAGCTGAAGTCTCTGCTTGAGTTGAAACATGTAAATATTAGAAAGCATGAATTCAGTGTTGTATCTTCTGGGGAGCTGGGGCACAGATAGTAGTTCCTGTTCCCACCATCCTGCAGTGTTCAAATCAAAGAGTGCCTCACTTTAACGTTGTACCTGGGTGCCAATTTTCATGCTGTGTGCATGAAGTAAATGTTCTGGGCAGCCCGCACAGTCCCTTTTGTTTATCCCTGTGGACTTTTGCTTAGTGTTAAAAATAGTCACTCTGTGATTGTGGCTAATAATGCTAATTAATGCATCTCCTATACCTTAAAGCCACACATTCCCTCGCTGCAGTAATCCTAGCCCTCTCTGGAGGGTTGTTTGCAATCCTCTGTTCTGTGCCTGGCCAAGTGAGGGATGCACTGACCAAAAGCCTTTAGGGCACTAGGTAGACAGCGTAGGCTCTTGGAAAATGCAAGCCTGACATCAAAGTTTCCTCCAGCATCCCCGTTAGCATGGAGGTTGTGCAGGTTCTGCTTCCTGTTCCATAGGGAAAGCTGTAAACTGGAAGAGATTTAACAATGCAACCGTTGCCCCTGCTTTGCTGCTCCAGCTTCTAACTAACGCTACAGAGACAAAAGGAGAGGGGTGTATGCTGGCTGGAGGGAGAGCTCTGCACATCGGACGCTGCCATATGCTGTGGGGCGAGAACAAAAGCTGCTCAGAGCAGGAGCAGGTGCTTGGAGCGGGGATGCTCTGCAGCTTGGTGCTGCTGGGTCACTTTGCATTTGCTTCACGCAGCAGACGAGAGGAACCAGCAACGTGGGTGGTGGAGCCCCTCCAGCTTCCCTCTTAGACAGTTGGATAGAGGAGCAGACGCGGGCAGCAGGGCTTAGGGACAGCTTCTGTCCTGCTGTGTCCTGACACATATGGCTGCAGGGGGTGAAATTTTCTCCATGCTCCTGGTTTAAGTCTTCCCAGTCCTTTTTTGCTCTGCTTTATTTTGATGCTTTCGCTAATAAGATCTCCCAGTGTAAGGCCTTACTGCCTTCATTGCGACACGCCTCTGTCTGAGGTTCTTGGTTTCTCAGAAGTTGCAAAAGCAACAAAAACAGAGCAGCGCTCATGTTACAAACTCATCTAGTGATATTCATATCTCCTCTGCCTGCAGATTAGCCAGCAGTGCTCAGTGCTGTCTTAACGGGTCTCTGGTGTCGGCAGCCCTCAAGCGGCGCTGGCTGTCTTTCACTATAGCTCTCACCCGATAAGTCTAGCAAGAGCCTGCTCTGCTTCACCGAGGGTTTTGAGCAATTGCTGAAACAACTCCCCTGGCATCTGGAGCAGAGGGGCTGAACCAGAGCCTTGCTGGCTACCTGTCAGAAGGGTGTTTCTGTAAGACCCAAAAACTCACAATGGCCTATTTCCTACTCATAACTGCTTTTCAGGGAGGGCGTTAATGCTGCTGCGAATTGAGTGCTGAAGGCAGTGGTGGTGTTATCTTGGTACCTTGATTTTGATGCCCTCCTTCCAGAGCTTCCTTGAGCTGGAGGTCCTGAGGCTGCCCTTGGTGCAGGGAGGAGGAAACTGAAAAGCTCCTTTTCCAGAGCACAATCGGTTGGATCAGGGCATGTTACACCACACACACTTATTTCCTTCAACAAAATGGTCCCCCAAAGTATACAAGTTGTAGAGTTGTCTCCTGAGCTTTGCTCACAAGCTTCAATTCCCGAAAAGTTCCTTTTATCCCCTTGTGAATCTTTCCTCTCTTATAAGGTCCCACACAAGCTTTTGTGAAAGTTAGGGTAGGTGGTGGTTGATGTTTAAATTTTTTTGTATCAGATGATGGTCAGTGGCATTGGCAGGGCAGCAGATCAGGCTTTAATTGGACAGTCTACAAAATACGTTCCTTGTCAGGCTATCAGCCTTCTGTGGTTTCCATGCACCTAAAGTCCAGGGTCTCTGCTGCTCTATCTTGCTACGTGTCCATAATCCTCTCCCTGTGCAGCAAGGGGAAACACACACTTGCTGAGGAGGGTCTAAAGAGCAGCACTTGTCCTGTAACATACAGAGCACCCATGAAGTTTCCCACGTGTCGATCAGTGACCTGTGTTGTCCCAGCAGCGAATGTCCTGGTTTTCTCTGTGCCATGTTATCTCTCTCCAGCTACAAGCCTATAGTAGAATACATCGATGCACAGTTTGAAGCCTACTTGCAAGAAGAACTGAAGATCAAACGATCCCTGTTTAATTACCACGACACCAGAATTCACGCCTGCCTATATTTCATTGCACCAACCGGACACTCGCTGAAGTCCCTAGACTTGGTCACCATGAAGAAGCTCGACAGTAAGGTACTTGCTGCTCGTGTTATGACTCTTGCATGGTCCTACTAGTGCTTTTATGATCTTGCTGCAGGCTTAGTTAAACACAATTAGAAAAATACTGTATTTTTTTAGCAGTGGGGAATTGCAGAGGTGCCGTGTGAGAACTGCACCTTGGGCTACCTTCTAGAATAGGTCAGTGTTCATTGATTCACAAGCTGCAGAGATTTATTAGGAGTCTCCTACCCTCCTCCAATACCACCTTGGTTTAGGAAACTTGTCTGCTCACTCCACAGCTATGCTACAAAGCCACAATGTGAGAGCAGGAAACTGTATTTATGAGGATGCATTAGGACACCACTGTTCTTTTTGCTTTCCTGTGGGTTAACTCAGCCAAGTTCAGCTCACAACTGAGATGTCGTTTGGCTGTTGAAAAGGAGAGAAAAGTGTGTCTTCCTCAAATGCATAAATAAAAGCGAGAAGTTGAACTCTGCTAGCTCTAGCACTCAGATTTAATTAGGTTTTGGTACAAAACCTGACTTGGTAAGTGTGTGTGAGATGAGAACCACATCTAAAACACTTCAGGTCATCTTACTAATCAATGAAAATCAAAATGCTATGTCTGTGTGTTTCGACTGCATCCAGCTAGACATGAGCAGCAATTTGATCTTCTGTGGTGAATGTAGTGTCGTGCTAACCATAACCCGATAAACAGGGAGAATCTGAATAAATATGTTACTTGGCCTGTGCTTTTTCAGTCAGCCTTGTGATTAGCAAGAAATGGGACATGATCTTGGTTTAAACAGGTACTGGGTTTCACTAGGTACTTGCAAGATCATTTCATCTGTTTTCTTCTAGGGAAAATAACCATGATACAAATGTAAACCCCCACGTATTTAACCTGAGCTTTCTCTGTGCTGCTTTATTAAGCAATGTGATTAGGCAATTTAAATCAGCCCACCTTGGACCTTTGGCTCGTTGAATCCTGATTCTGCAGAAGATACATGCTGACAGAGGTTCTTTATTTCCTAGAGTAGCCTGTCATTTGGGTTTTATGCAGAGAAGGAGGATCCCTCCCGCATTCGGCTTAAAACCCAAAGTGCGCTAATTGGCATTCATGTTCTGTCTTTTGGCAAAGGGGATTTAATAACTCCAGGCCATCCCCTGAACAGAACTAAGCTATGTAAAATAAGGATTTTCAAGTACTGTAGTTAGAATCCCTTCATACAGTTGATATCAAGATCTTCCTCATTACAGTTTCTGTCTGCTGTTACAAGAAAAGGCAAATCTTGCAGGACCAAAAGCAGAAATTTTCCACATGGAGGGAGCAGGAAGGGAAAGAAAGCAGAATTCCTTCTCCTAGTGCCTTCTTACCCTCTCCTGGCAGAGTGGATGCCTGTGTGGTGCTTGCTGTGCATCCATCCATTCAGCTCTGCGGAGGGTACTGTGCTATCTCGCTTTGGCTCCTAGATGGTCTTGCTGTCTGCCATCCTACTAGTGTTGCAAACAACCTGTCGAGGGCAGAGAGTCAGTAACTTTAATTTCTATGTGAACCCCATCAAGCAGTTCTCTTGGATGATTGTCTTGGAGCTGTGCAGGTAGAAATACACCCCAGTGATGGGTGTGCAGATGGGGGAGCTGTGCCTGTGCTACCGCCAGCTCCCGTCCTTCGTGCCACATAGTTGGATGGGGCCCTTTGCTTCTACCTCCAGTGAGGTGACAGCAGCTCTGCTGCCCACCTGGGTGTCCCAGATAATGCCACGCAAGCGAATGCCCACATGAGGCTGTCATCCGAGGGTGTCTCTTGCCATAGCCCAGCCAGCTGTGGGGTGGAGAAATGCCTGGATGGTCATTTCCTTTTTTTGGAATAGCTTATAATACTCTATGACAGCATTTCCTGTCCTGCCAATTCGGATGAGGAGAGGAATACAACAGGACAGGAAATAGCACGTTGCCAAATTGTATTTGACTTCTTTTTAAGGCCATCATCCCTGCTGCCTGAAAATCCTGTCTCGGGCAGTGCTGCTGTCGGAATGTCTTCTGCTACGGGGGCGATGGTGGGTGGCACTCATAGGACCATCGCTGCAGATCCATGCTGCTCTGCGTCCTCTCCTAGTGACAGAATGCGTGCAGTCCTGTGTGCAGAGGTGCTGTCTTTGTCTTGCAGGTGAACATCATCCCCATCATTGCGAAGGCTGACACCATTGCGAAAAATGAGTTGCACAAGTTCAAGAGTAAAATCATGAGTGAGCTGGTCAGCAACGGCGTCCAGATCTACCAGTTCCCGACAGATGAAGAGACAGTGGCTGAGATAAATGCCACGATGAGTGTATGTGTTTTGAGGGGTGTTTGCTTCCCTTGGTTTGCATGGGTTCATTCTTTATGGTAGGGGACACATTGCCATGTTCTGGCTTTAAAACTGCAGCCTGAGCACAGACATCAGGCTGGCCAGAAGGCTTTTGGAGCTGGCGATACCTGTCAGACATGGGCTGCTCGGCCTGATACTCTTCATTGTATGGTAAATGATCATTCCCTGAGCATTTTTTCATGTCCTTCCCATGTTGCAGTATTCCCATCTTGGGAAAGGAAGAGGGTGGGAGGCAGGGCCCTGATGCGGTCAGGGCAAAGGGCTGGGGTTTGGTTTTCCTGTCCCAAACAACCACTTGTTACTTAGCAGGGTTGATTCACTTCTGCCTTTGTTTTGCTTTCCGGTGCAAGCGGGGGTGCCCTCAGTGATGTTCCTGCTCTTGGCAGAGCCATCAGTGGCAAGGGCTCTGGCTTTCACCTCCTTCCTCTTCCTCTAGTGACAGGGGTGGGATTTCAGGGCAAACAGAGCTGGAGTAGACTAAATGTTTGAGGGGGGCTTACAAAGGAAAACAATTTCCTATGGGCCTGACTCTAAGCGCAAGGAGAAGATCCTGAGCTCCGGGTTTCTGGCAGTGATGTGCATCACAGCGATGCTGACAGGGCCCTTGAGTTGTTTTTTGCGGGGAACGTAACACCCAAGAGGTCAAGTCAACCATGAAGCAAGTGCAAGGATGAGGCTGAGTTACCTGCATCTTTACAGGGAATGGAGGCATCAAAATTAATCCATTTCCTTGCAACTCAAAAGCTTTTGTGAGTTTCCCTGCTTGGAGATGGGCTATGGTCGCATCCAGCTGGATATCAGACTCTCTCCAGCCCTCCGTATTGCTTCCCTCTTTTCCTGAACGTAGAGAAACTTGCACAGAGAAGGGACTTGGCTGTGCTAGGGTGTGGTGTGTGTTTTGCTTTCCTGTGGTGCAGCCCAGCTGCTGGGAAGCTCCTTTGCCACTTAATTCCATCTCCTTGGCCACTTGGCTCTGTCCCCTCCCACCCAGCCTGTGAGCATTGCTTGGCTGACAGACACCTGTTCCCAGAGCCTGCACCCGGCTCTTTTGGATGCTGATAAGGCAGGGAAAGCACTGTGGCAGAGGCCACCTCCCTCCTGGCAGGAGCCAGGCTTCTGGGATTACATCCTAGACTGTCACCACCACACCCACGGAGACGGATGCCTCAGAGCTTGCTGACTCAGAGCTGGATCAGCTCTGCTCGTTCCCTTGCTCACAGCTTTCCCCTTTTTAAAAGGAAGCATTGACAGTTATTTCTAGCAGCAGAAACCCCCTGAAGTTTTAGTCTACCTTTCTTGGAAGGATGCACTTTATTGTCTTTTTTTTATTGTTTGACTTAATTTTCTTCAGTGTTCAAATACAATTCCAGTTTTTAAGGCTCCTTCTGTGCTTAAGATGCTTTGTAATTGCATGACGAACGGCTACATTGCTTGTATTTTTAGGACTTGAGAATTCTGAGGTTTTAAGTGTGAGCAGGTTTCTCATCCAGACTATCCTGTTGCTCCTCTAAAACACCAGATGAGTTGCAAAGGCATTTCAGTGACTTAAATCCAGCACAACTGCCGCAGTAAACGGCTTTATTCAGAAACAATCCCTGACAAGGCAACAAAGGAAATCCCTAACCACGTTGTCCCTTTCCTTTTGTAGGTCCACCTTCCTTTTGCTGTAGTTGGCAGCACTGAAGAAGTGAAGATCGGCAATAAGATGGCAAAAGCCAGGCAGTACCCCTGGGGCGTTGTGCAGGGTATGTTACCAAAGGCACAAGTAAGACCTTGTCATCCTGTCTAATTTTCACGAAAGACGTGTTGATCCTTATCAAAATTTGTCTTGAGAAAGCTAGATTGCAGCTCAAAGACTTCTTAAAATGAGGGCTTTGTGATGTAGGTGTAGTCATGGAAGGGGTTTGATGGGAGGGTGTTGATATCAACCTAGCTATTGGCTTTAGGAAGAGTAGGGTAACGCTGTTAGGAGATGTGAAAGCAAGGGGGAAGCTTGGACAGCTCAGTGGGTTGCACACAAGCCTGAATGTCAAATCGTAGCCGGGGGATTTTCCGGAGAGGTCAGCAGATGCTTTGCCCTCTCATCTTGAAGTGGGAGCAGAACTACTCTGTACTTCCTCTGTACTCGGCACTGGTGAGACCGCTCCTCAAATCCTGTGTTCAGTTCTGGGCCCCTCACCACAAGAAGGATGTTGAGGCTCTGGAGCGAGTCCAGAGAAGAGCAACAAAGCTGGTGAAAGGGCTGGAGAACAGGCCTTGTGAGGAGCGGCTGAGAGAGCTGGGGGTGTTTAGCCTGGAGAAGAGGAGGCTGAGGGGAGACCTCATTGCTCTCTACAACTACCTGAAAGGAGGTTGTGGAGAGGAGGGTGCTGGGCTCTTCTTCCAAGTGACAGGGGACAGGACAAGAGGGAATGGCCTCAAGCTCCACCAGGGGAGGTTTAGGCTGGACATTAGGAAAAAATTCTTCACAGAAAGGGTCATTGGGCACTGGCAGAGGCTGCCCAGGGAGGTGGTTGAGTCACTTTCCCTGGAGGGGTTTAAGGCACGGGTGGACGAGGGGCATGGTTTAGTGTTTGATAGGAATGGTTGGACTCGATGATCCGGTGGGTCTCTTCCAACCTGGTTATTCTATGATTCTACTTCAGCTTTCTGTACTGAAGCTGCTGAGGACAGGGCCTGGGCCTTGCTTTCCCAACTAGGGCTGAGAAGTACAGGGTTGAGATGGCCATGCTCCGCTTGTGGCTTCAGCTGTGTATCCAGCTGGAGAATGGCCCAGCAAGCTGCAGGGAGCTTTTGCAGGGCAGTTCTGCAAAATCCGTTGGGTTTTTTCCAACAATACAAGCTGACCCTGAAACAGCTTCAGCCTTAAGTGTCTTCAGCTGTGTGCACCACAGGGTGATGCTGGGAATAACTCACGACTGGGAAAGAGTGCTGAGTTTGGGAAGTCTTGGACTTTACACATGTCCTGCTGGGTTCTTGCTGTTCCAAAGAAACTAATTCCAGAGAGGCAAAAGAGATTTGGTTGGATACCAGAGAGATTTTGCAGACCTGGCCCAGCCCCACAGTTAGGCTGAAGGGGAGCAGCTGGAGTGTCTCGCTAAGTCCCTGGAGCCATGCTGCAGGGTCGTCTGGTAGCAGCAGAGATGCCTGTTGCCTGCCACTGTGTCCTAAAGAGGGAACTTAGAATGGTTTGAGTTGGAAGGGACCTTAAAGATCACCTAATTCCAACCCCCTTGCTTTGGGCAGGGACATCTCCCACTGAACCAGGGGGTCAAGGCCCATCCAAACTGGCCTTGAACACTTCCAGGGATGGCGCAGCCACAGCTTCCTTGGACAACCTGTTCCAGTGCCTCACCACTCTCATTGTGAATAATTTCCTCCTAATGTCTAGTCTAAAACTTTCCCTCTACAATTTATAGCCATTCCCCCTCGTGCTGTTACTCCATGCTCTTGTGAACAGTCCCTCCTCAGCTTTCTTTTAGCCTCCTTCAGGTACTGAGAGGTTGGCATAAGTTCTTCTTGGAACCTTCTCTTCTCCAGGCTGAACAACCCAAACTCTCTCAGCCTGCACTCCAGCCCTTGAATCATCTTTGTAGCCCTATTTCCACTCCTCGTTTTTAAGGATACCCAAACTGTTTGCCTGCACTGAAGCGTGCAGCGCTCTGACCGCAGGCCCTTCGAGGCTGACCAGCTTGCTTGCCTAGGGGCTGGCTGTGGCGCCCCAGACCCTGCTCTGACTAGAAGGTGTTGTGGGAAGCCGTGTTACACTCTGTGTGCTGCCTCCATTCATTCTCAAACCCTTTGCCTCCATGATGGCTACAAACTGAGATGTTGTTGCTTGCCTCGGCCTCTGTTGGTGACTTGGATTTGGAATGGATTTAAATGGGAACAGCAAAGAATTTTGGGGCAGGCTGACTTGTGTCCTGCTTGCGTGCCTTTAGAGCTCTGAGGCTTCCTAAACTGCATCCAGGGAAAGGGAGGTACCCGGCTCCTGGGCTTAATGTTCTCTCTGTGGGTGGTCTGTCTTTTGTAGTTGAAAATGAAAATCACTGTGACTTTGTGAAGCTACGGGAGATGCTGATCCGAGTGAACATGGAGGACTTGAGAGAGCAGACGCACACCCGACACTACGAGCTGTACAGGCGCTGCAAGCTTGAAGAGATGGGATTCAAAGACACGGATCCGGACAGCAAGCCTTTCAGGTAGGAAAGCGTAACTCGGGGCTTGTGCAGCCAGAGAGGTTGGAGGTTTTGGGGTAGGCATTGTTCACAAGAACCAGAGGGGGAATAGAAATGGTCACTTGTAGCAGCTGACATCTGAAGTGTGGCTGGGGAGGAAAACCTTGTGCAGTGTAATCAGCCTGTCTCCTACCTGTTATCTGTCAGCTGGCACTAAAAAGTGTTGAAGGGATTGATTTCTAATTGCTCCTCCTGTCACACTGTGTGGAGAGCAGTCAATCACTGGCCTCTTCAAACTGATCTTACTGTCCGCATTTGATACTGTCCATTGCTTTATGGGGCCAAGAGGCTGCTGTAATGCAGAGCCCTCTCTGAGGATCACTGCTGTTCTCTGGTTTCTTTGTGTCCTCAGCATCGTAGGTGAGATGATGGCAATAGTAGGAGTCAGGACTTGTAGGCATTTCTAACTGGGAGCAGTGAACATCAGTTAGCTGTGCGCATTGTTGGCTTGTCATTTTTTAAAGCTGGGAGAGTCCAAGACAGGGGTTAAGAAGTTGATTTATCTTTTTTATCTCGTCCCTTGCTCTTGCTTTCCTAAAACCTGTGAGCTGTCCAGTCTTAAGTGAAGCTTACGCTCATCTCCCTGCTGGCAGCACTGTGAGCTTCATGGAGACCCGAGTGACTCTATTGAATAGGATGTTCGTTAATCACTCCAGAAATTCCTCCTGATGCTTCTTTTCCTGGGAAAAGGGCAGGGTTTGGGATGCTCAGGTAGTACATTAGTGCCCCCTTTCCCCTCCACTGCACGCTCAGCTGTGTTTTTCAGCCAGCTTACAGGCTGCAGTTGCTGGGCTTCAGAAGTGCAGCTGTGTCCATGCTGAGATGAGCGCAACTCATGCATTGAGGTATAAGCGGTTACCAAAGGGAAGATCCTGGGATAAAGGTTCTTGTTGACCCTCCTGAAGTATTCCACAGCTGGTCCGAGGTGCCGTGGTCTGAGGCTTGCGGTTTGGCTTTTTACTAAATACCAAGTTTATGCTGTCTGACAGCTTTTTTGGTCTGAAGCCCAAGTCATTAGCCAGGGACAACAGCTGTGTGGGAACGCTGGAGGGAGTGTTTGTTTTCTCCTTCGATTTCCTGTTTCCCATTCCTCCACAACTTTTCTCCAACGACTGCACCCGCTGCCTTAGCAGCATCCCACGCCCCCCTTTGCCCCAGGGAAAGTCAATCCAAAAGAAACGTGCACCAGCGGGGATTTACCCCCATAACACCCGTGCGTGTCAGGAGCTGGCGTGCCAATCCCTGAGGCAGCAGCCATGCAGCTGGGTCGCGCAGGTCACCACGGACATAGTTCATCTCTGATCCTCAACGGGGGAAAGCCAAGCAGGCTCAGAGCAGAAGGCAGGGTGGGGGCTTTGTATTCATGTTTCTGGAAAGCAGCACTTTGTGGTGAGCTGAGTGAGGCCTGTGCTGTGACAGAGTTTGCATCAGTTCAGGATTTTGTTTGTGACCTGCTGAGTGCAGCTGCATTTTTCTTGCAGCATAGAAACTGCTGGAATTGGTCGAGCCCAGTTCTGTTATTAGGCCCAAGTGTGAAGCTTTATTGGATTTCCTTTCTGGAGAGCAATGGCTTAAGATGGGCTCAGCCCTTCCCTTTGAGGAATCTGAGGAATTTCCATTGCTTCCTGTACACGAGGCCTCTTTTGACCAAGCTATAAGTAGAAAGAAGGAAATGAAAACGTAGAGAATTTCTCCATCTGTTACGTGCTACTTTAGAGCAGTTCGCTCTGGGTGCCTCCTCTTTCCAATAAACAAACAAAACCCATGATCCCAAGCTGTTTGGCTGAGGCTGATGTATATCCCAAATGAGGAAAACAGCAGGTTTGGTTCTTTCTGTTCTTCCTCTGAGACCAGGGATCAAAAGCATGCCTTTCCCCAAGGCCTGGGCCCTGAGAGCCACAGGGACCGCCGCTCTCCAGCCACGTCATATCAGCCAGGAGCATTTGTAAATCTCAGGGTAAGCAGGGCAAAAGGCCTCAGCAAAGCGTTGGCGTGGTGCAGGTGCTTGTGTGAGATGTGAAAAAGGAAGGCTGGCGATGGTTGTGAGACCCATCTTGCTGGCAGAACCCCCCGCTGCTCATCCAAGCTGCAGGAAGGGAGGAGAGAGCACCAGTGCCCTGTAGGCGTCTGCTCTGTGAAACGGGGTCTGCTGTTGCACAGTCCTGTTGTCCTGTGTCTCTTGTGGGCTGCTTGCTCTACTGCTCTGGTTAATTTTCTCAAAATATTGTTTTTAAAAGACTGATATTGGAAGGGCATCATTAACTGTGTGGGTGTGCACTGGGGAGTCGAGTTACTGTGTAATCTAGGATCACATGTTTGTACACTTAAGATGCAAATTCCATCATCATCTTGTCTGTGAGAAGCTGCTGAGATCCCAGTTGACTTAGACTGTTATTCCTTAGGGCTGTAAGTGGTTTTTTTCATATGCAGCCTGAGGCTGCCAGGCCAGTTTCCCTGAGAACTTTGCTTCTCTGAAGGTAAGAGAAATTTGCTGGCTTTATGTTAACACTAAATTTTTAAGCTTGAAGCTGGGAGTAGCACTGAACTTAGGACATTTAAACACCAAGCCCCCACCACCCTCAGCCTTGCAAGCGTTTTCCTGCTTGCCCATCACCTGGCATTGTGGTTTTGGAAACGAGCTTTTCAAGGAGCTGTGTGCAATGAAGAATACAATTTGAATTTTATGTTTTGGTCCATAAGGCTCTGCTGCTCCCTAGGATAATCTGTCACTCGTTGCAGATGCGGCTTTTGCTCACTAGGCAGAGAAGGCTGATCTGCCCTCAGGGTTTTCCGAGGTTCTAGCCAGACCCTTCAAAAGGGTTTATGAATTTAAGTGCCAATGTCCACAGTCAAAGAATTAAATCCGAGACTGATTTTTAGGGAGTTTTGATTCGAGCCTGCTCACCTGTCTGCCGTGAGGGGTCTAAATTCTTAAGAATCCAAAGGCATCTGTTGCCATGTTCTCAAATGAAAAGATTTTTGTCACTTCTACAATCAGCATTTTCAGTTCAACATGGGGGAAACCAGTGTGGTTGGTTGGAATTGTGTGATTCCTCCCAGGTGGCCAGTGCTGTGCAAGATCTGCTCTGGGCATCCTGTGGAGTGGTTTAGGAGGCAACTGAAGTGCCTGTCAGTTAGCAGTGTTAAACCTAAGTTTTGGATTTATCTGATGGATTTTGTTCCCCAGCTCTACACCTCCACACACTCCCCTAAAAAAACCTCCAAATAACAAAACCAAGCAACAAAAAACCACCAAAAATCCTACCACACGACAAGAAATCCAAAAGCTTGGCTTTAATGGGATTAAGATGTCCCTCTAGCCTGATTAATGTTCCTTAGGCACATGCATGCAACTGTATCTGTGTGATATCAATGGAGTTTTCATTTAAAAGATGCGTTTTCAAAAGAAGCGTCTTGGGGGAAATAGTTGTCATTCCCACGCTATCATTATCGCTGAAATATCCAAATCCATTTAAGGAATAAAAGGGAGAAGAATTTGGCATCCAGAGTTCCTAAGAGGCTCTGAAAATCTCAGAGGTGCATGGACAATATATTTTGTGTCCCAATTCTTGGCTGTGGTATCTCAGTGCTGGGGAAATAAAGGAATGCTAAGAAGTAGAGGGGGAATAAAAGAATGAACGAATCCAGTACCGTGGTTATTTGGAGGAGGAATGCTGCTGCTCATTTATAAAGGCTTTGCCTCAACAGCTGAAGGAGAGGGAGAGAGGTCTCCCAAGATGGCTTTATCTAAACAAAGCCCCTGATCTGAATCCATTAGCAATGAGTTGTGAAAATTAGGTTTAGTCTGTGTTAGTGTTATGCTTAATGAAGACACAAAGCCAAGTTTGGCACTGTGGTGCATCTGTCTGTTCCACAGATCTTGCACTGCTAATGGAAAGATTAAGTACAAGCAGCAGGAGAGGCGAGAAGGTGCGACCCATGCAGCTCCCAGGCCACGTGAGCATCAGGGCTTGCTGTTGGTGCTTATGTAGGGGCTGTTTATTTTTGGGGTTAATCATCCTGCCTGCCAAGTGATTCACAGGATCCTGAACAGTGCTCCGTTTGGCTTGCTATTTTGTCTCCCACTCTTGTCACTCAGCAAGCCAGGCCTTGTTTCAGTGGAGGTGATCACACCTCTGTTGTAGTCAGGGACCTCTGATGTTTTCTGACAACGCAGAGTGGTAAGGCTGCCAAAGGCTGGAAACTCATGGCTGTGCTGGAAACACAGCTCTGACTGTTTTTCTGTGTTATTAACAGTCTCCAAGAGACCTATGAAGCAAAGAGGAATGAATTCCTGGGCGAACTCCAGAAGAAGGAGGACGAAATGAGGCAGATGTTTGTCATGCGAGTAAAGGAGAAGGAAGCAGAGTTGAAGGAAGCAGAGAAAGATGTGAGTATGTTTTAATTTGGAGAGCTGCATGTGAGGGTTTGGGCTGGGGCTTCTCCAGGAGAACCCTGAGAAGGTGAGCATCCAGATCCCAGCATCAAGCCTGCAGAGGTGCTTTCTGCGCGCAGAGCCTCAAGAATTAGGTGTGAACTCAGTTCTTGGTCCTGCCATGGACTTGTGGTGTGACCCCATCACACACGTCCTTTGCTGCTTTTCTGTTCCTGTAAAATGGAGCAGGAATATTCTGGTTTTGGGCAGCTGGAACAGCACGTGGGCAATGGAGCGAATGGGACATGCTGCAGCGTGGCAGGAAGAGCAGCTTGCAGCTACATACCCCACAGAAAGGAGAGAATGTTGCTCAAAATAATGTTGATTTGAGGTGGATCTTCAGCTGTGGTACAGCCAGTGCTGCCCTTTAGCAGTCACACTGATCTGGAGACTTGCAGTAAGGAGGTAAGAATTTCCCAGAACGCAGTTGATCCCACTCCATGTGGTTGTAGAGGGACACGATGGCATTGTCCTACTATGATTTCCTCAGTACTGATTCCTGTGGGGAAGAGAAAATATGGATGTCCTGCTGTGTATTTGGCCTCATGGAGGAGCATGTTCTTCTACAGAGGTACAGCGAGGAGCCCCGGAGAAGCAGATTGCCCTGACTGGCCACATTTTATTGCCTTGCCCAAGCATGAGAGAGTTCACTAGGTACAAAGCAATGAAGGATGGAACGTGGAGGTTTGGAAGTGTCCAGAGACCTGGACATATTCTTACAGCAACTTAAATTCCCCCAATCTGTGCACAAGTGTGTGTTAATTGCAGGGCTTTTCTCACAAAGTCTTGCATGCCTGGGACAAGCCAGTGATTTGTTATTAATGCAGGTGCCTTAGTGCTGGCAGAACAGGCATCGTTACCATCGTTACCAGTAATCAGGGTGACATGTCCTTCCCTTCCCATCCAATTCTCATTCTCTCTGTCCCGGCAGCTTCACGAAAAGTTTGACCATCTAAAGAGGACTCACCAAGAAGAGAAGAAAAAAGTGGAAGACAAAAAGAAGGAACTTGAGGAAGAGCTGAACAACTTTCAGAAGAAGAAGGCGGCAGCTCAGCTATTACAGTCACAGGCTCAGCAGGCAGGTTCTCAACAAACCAAGAAAGACAAGGACAAGAAAAAGTAAGTGGGTGTCACCCACATCCTTTGTAGGGTTTGTTACAGTTTGGGAGGTTGTTTTTTCTTTATTGCTGCATGTCTGTATTTGCTTTTCCCGTTACCAGACTGGAAACTGGGCTTTTATCAGCCTGATCAAATAAAGTATTTTTTTTCTAAAGGGTGGGCCAGGGACATGATCTTAATTTTTCTCTGGAAGAGTACCTTCAAATTTTATGTCAGGGTCTGACTGGTATGGGAGAGCAATCCTCAAATGGTGGAGATTTGGCATGTGATCTGTCCACCATCTTCCGGAAGAGCTCTGGGATGTTCTGGACTCAGACTTCTCTGACTGAGCCAAAATATTAACAGGGTCTCTACCCGATCCTTTCTTTCACCCAAGAGTAGTCCTCAGTTCCCACTCCTTAAGGTTCTAGTTGTAAGTAGATTAGACCACCATATTATTTTGACCTGGGAGATGCTAGTGCCAAAAGTGAATACTTGGAAGCTTGCTTCAAAGACAAGAAGTTTTGCCCTTTTTTTTTTTTTAAAAAAAGGAACAAACTCCTATGGTACTGTAATTGCAGGTAAACGGCATTTGTGGTTGTATCGAGTTGACACAATAAGCTAAGGAATTTATAACTTTTAGTAAGGATAATGGCACTGTTTTCTACTATTTTATATTTGTATACTAGGAGTATAATCCTATACACTCTGAAATTCCAGCGGTTTAGTAGGCACTAAGTGTATCTATGGATAGACCTGTCTTGGGGTCAGCATTTGGAGGCAGGATTTTCAGGTGTGCTCGGTTTGGACCTAACTCTGCTTCTGCGGAAACTGGTGGAAGGCTGACGTTGACTTGGGCTCAGAGTTAAGTCCCCGCAGAGCTCTGCTGAAAACCTTGAACTCTGGTCTGATCCACATTCATGGAACCTCCTTCTTGCAGGCTGGACACGTACCTGGCTGTGTTTAGCTTGCTCTTAGTGCAAGAGAACCCTGTTGATCCCCGCGCTTTAAAAGCCAGAGGACAAGGTCTGCTTAGATGCGATACGTACAGTGAAGCCAGACAGATCCTGCAGAGGTGAAGGAGACTGCATGGCTTTTGTATCCCACGGCAAGGCAGGCTGCTGTAACAGAGGCTGCTTTGAGGCTTCCTGTCCTAATTTCCATCCCCTTGTTCCGTACCCAGTAAGGGAATACTCATGCAAGTCCTTTCTGGGTCATGTGTGATAATGGCACTAGTCGATAACTGCGGTCAGGAGGCTGTAAAGATGGCGATGCAGCACATCTCTCTGGAAAGCCCCTCTCTAACTCACACACACAAACGGTTCCACGCTTCCCCTAACAGCGGATAGTGAAGGGATATGTTCCCTAATGGACTTGGGCAGAGCAACACAGTGCTGTCCCTTTCTCACCTCTGAGCTTCAGCCGTGTCTGAACTGTCTCGGAGCACGAGCCTAGAAGGTTCTGTTGTCATGTGTATATGCTAGCATATTTTTATACTTTAGGAAGTTCTGCTGCTGCTCACTGCATGTCCCCTGTCTCTAACGCCGGCTTGGCACCTGTTGTTTGTTGCATCCACCCTTGGCTTCCCCGGGGAAGGTGGGGAGAGCCAGGGGCTTCTTCCTCAGCTGATAGAAGTTGCTGTAGCTCCTATGGAGCAGTAGTGCTTGATGCTAACCAAGAGCCTGGCTGAGATACAGAGTGCTCGTGTGCTGCATGCTGTGCTTGGGTAAGGAAACCGCTACAGACCCGTCAGTGTCGTGCTGAACTGCAGAAACAATTTGTGTTGGCATTGAACGTCCACGCATGCTGAAATACTGTTTTGTGACGATGCCAGTAAACCTGATAGGCTGAAACACCGATGTTCTCTCCTGCAAGAATTCAAACGTGGTGACCGGTTCCCTAACAAGAAGAGAAGCTTCTGAAGACCCTTTTCCTTATCTCTTAAAGAGAATTGGGAACTTAATATTTTTCGGAACACTGCAGTCAGGTTTTTCACCCCTTAGATGCCAGACCAGTGCAGTGTACGATGGCCCAGGGAGTTCTGTAACTTTGAGGTAGGCAGTGTGAGGTTCTACTTGCTTCTGTGAAGTTGGCTGGCACGTGCGCGGCACTGTGGGTATGATCCGTGGGTGTTTCTAGCAGCCACGACCAACGCAGTTCCTGCTTTGCTGATGCATTCACTGAAATCCAGCCATGAGGAACGTGCCTGCGCGCTGGTGTGTCCTTTCAGTGTCACTCGGTGCTGTAACTGCTTCAGTTGTCCTTTAGGGTCTGAATTACTAACAGAGGCTTTAAAGGGAAACAGTGGTGCTTCTGCCTTGTAGCACACCTTGTTTTTTGCTAAAGGCTTTATGTTTGTCCTTGCGCTCTCATGAAAAGCTGCAGTTTGTGTAGGTAAGGCCTTCCACCTTCTCTGTGCTGACGTGGACTGTGGAGGCTCTTGTGTAGTTGCCAGAGGAAAACCTTGCCATGCACAGTCCTTGTAGCCTCCCAAGAAAGTAATTCCCAAGACTGCTTTTTTACCAAGGTGGGATGAGATTTCTCCAAGTTGCGCAACAGACTTTCCACCGTGCTGTATAAGCTGGAGGGAAAGCTCGGGGTGAAATCTGCTGCTGGCCGTGACTCCATGAAGGAGAACTTGGCCTTCTGGATTTCCAGACTGTTCCTGTAGAAACAACTTGTCTTTTTTTTTTTTTCCACATTCTATTTTTGAGTCCTATAACTTAGGGTTTTTTCCATCTATAATTGTCACAGCTGTGATGCGATGACGGAAGTGTGCAGCTTTCAGGACAGCACATCTCCACCTCCAGCGCAGACACGTACCTCGTGCTGTCCTGAGCGTGGGGCTGAGCACACTTGTCAAGGCCCCGATGTCATTTTGGCATGGGACTGTGCTTCACACCCAAACAGTATGGAGGCAGCTGCTGGCAATGGACTTGTGAACAGGAGCAGCAAAAAGCCTTCTGGGGCTTGCCTGTTCTTTTGGTTGATGGCCACACGCATGCCTCAACACGTGCCACTTTGTGACTTGCTCATCCTAAACTGCTCAGGAGCCTGGACAATCTGTTTGGGCTCCATTTCTGTTTACTTCAGTCTACTTCTGAAAACCAGGTGAAAAACTCGTCTCCGGCTCCCTTTCTATATAATAGTTCCCAGTCCAGTGTGACTCGTATGGCCATCACAAGCCATGCTTAGTCCCAAAGCCACCCCCAGCTCTAACCTGGGCTGTAACACGTGGCAGAGCCTGGCCCAACACCCTGTAAGAAGGTTTTGTTGATGTCTGAAGGATCTGGTGTGGATCTGATGTTGGCTGAAGCGCCGAGAGACATCACGGTGCTTGGTCTGAGCCACCTGGGTTTGGGTCAAGGCTGAGCACACAACCTTCTGCAAGAGCTTCTGTGCAAGGTACCCAAACCAGACACGTGCAGGCATATCCCCAGCCAGGCACGTTCACAAACAATGAAGCTTAAAGCACCCAACCACGCACAGACCGTGACCTTCACTAACTCATGGGCTTGGTTGTTCAGTGGTTACCCCCCACCCCGATTTTTTCATTTGGCTTTTGCTTGTCACAGGCGAGAGCAGAACCCAGCCTGGAGGTTTAATTTCTTTTTAATTCCACAATCCATCTGTATGCCCACCAGAGCCAGTTGCTGGTGTCAGCTCTCCCAGCTTCCTTTGTTTTCGGTGGGTTTTATTTTTCATTTTGGGTTCTATTATTGCTAACTTCTTTTGTTTTTTGTTCTTTTTTTTAACTTGCAGTGCAAGCTTCACATAAAGCCTGTCAAGCCAAGGACGTTCCTGCATTCACCTGCTTTTGCAGTAATGTGTCTCTGCCATCCGTTTTCTTTCTTTTTTTCTTTTTCTTTTTAATTTTTTAACACAAATAACTATTAACTCATCTAACAACATAGCGGGGACAGTAGGGAGAAGGATTGGATACAGGACTCTGTGCAACTGAAGCTCAGGGGTGGGTGGAGGGGTAGGATAATGATAACATGTATTTTTTCCAGTCAAAACCAGCAGCAGTAAATAATATTTGGCCCCAAATTTGAACTGAGAGTCAGGGCTGGAGGTCAGCAGCTGGGATGAGCATCAGTGAGTGGATCAGGCCCTCAGTGCTGCTGCCTCCCTGGCTCCGGGAGGGCTGGCTGCAGTAGCCCTGTGCCCAAGGGGTCTCTGGCTCGGTGGGGAACGGCTGCTGTACGAGGGTCGCAGCCCAGCCCCAGGGTGGCCAGGCCCTGGAGTTTGTCCCACCTGTATTCCTGCAGTAGCTGATGCGTTAGAGCCATACGAGTCCTGCTGGTGGGGGAGAGGGTGGCGGGTACGTGTGTGTAGATAACCGAAGTTTAACTGACCCTGCATGCCGTTACATTTGCATGATTTTCTTTATTAGTGCCTGTTTGTGTTGTCTGACTGGATCGTACTCCGCTGGCTTGGATTTATTGTCACGTGCTGGCGTATCTTTACAGCCGCCCTTCCCGTTCAGTGTAGTAGCTACCTGCTGAATGCTGCGGCGGGGACCAAACGGCGCTGCAGGTGCCTGCCAGGAGGACCATTTCTCATTACCGCTTCCCACGTTTCACTTGCCTGACCATGACCTTTGAAACCTCACTTAAAACACCGCCCCATTTCCAGCATGCACCATCTTAGCCACACTTAGCAGCCCTTAGGGAATCAAATGCCGGGGCAGGGGGAGAATAGAGCCTTCAACATCCTCTTAGAGCCTTCAGGAGGGATTCTGCAGGCACTTAAATACAGCCTTGCAAAGCTTAGGGGATCCAGAATTTCATGTCAAGGGAGAGAGAGGGCACCTGGAGAAACATTCTTGGCATTTCCCACTGGCCCTCCTACCCAAGGATGATGGTTCATTGATGTACAAAGGGGACTTAGCACAAGCCAGGCCTCAGTCTGTGGCTGGCGCAGCGTGGAAACTGGTCTCTAATTTGTGTTTGCTATGCCACTGCTTTTAGAACAGAGTCTTTTCATTCCTTCCCAAGAAATGGCGAGCCGTGCTTACCCCGTGCCTTGTGGATTTCCTTCTCCTCTGCCGATGTACAGCCAGCACTTCTACTGCTCTTTGCTAGGTAGTCTCACGTTTATTTTTCTGAAACACTCTTAAAATAACCCTCTTCACCTAAGGCTCACGCACTGCAATTCGTTGCTTGTTTCTGGGAGGACATTTCTTGCCTCTCTGGAGGGGGAAAAAGGCAATTACCACCTTTTCTGAAGTGCTGGATTGGGAAATGCATTTAGGGGTGAGCTTGTGGGGCGACTTGCTTTTTAACCCTTCCTGCTTGAATGTGGCTTTGGGAAGAGGATCTCTAATTAGGATGTCTTGGACAGAGAGCAAAAAATGATTGGATATAAATAAGCTGGAAATAAAATAGTTGAGCCTTTTATCATTTTCTTTTTTTGCTATTTGGGGTTTTGTGTTGATCCGTTTTGGGTTTTTTTTGCATTGCATCTCTTGGTCTCGTCAGCCACGATGCGCTTTTTGTCAGGTTAAATAGGTTGTGCTAGGGGGTTGTTCAGAAAAATCAAACTCTTGTTCTTGGGGCTTCTGGCAAACCCAGCTTGAAACTCTTGAGTTAGCAAGGAAGAAGTTTGGGGTTTGGCAGGGGTCTTTACAGTCCCGTGCATGTTGTTAAACACTTACAGCTCTATGCTTTGCTTCGGCTCTCTCTGTGCACGTCGGCTTTGAATTACCAGCATTTTGTGCCGAGGAGAAAACTTGATTTGAACAGTTATTTGTCCTGCTTCATTGAACAGCCCTCTCAGGAAAGTTTGACAGGGAAAATCAGCTGAGCCCAGCATGTTCTCAATATTTTTTTTTTACAGAAAGCCACGGCCAAGTGCATTAAATGTTTTTTTGGTTGAGTTTTTCTCCAGGAAAAAGCAAACTGTTTTGGAGAAAGTGGGAATAAGCCATAAGCTTGCAAAAGCTAAAGTACTGCTTTGGGTTTTTTCCGAAGGAGATGTTCGTGACTTTTTCTCCTTAAATGCCCAGGCCATGTTTAGCTTGTTACTGCTGCGTTTCTTTCTTCTCTTTACTGATACCTTTTTTCACCGTAGCCCCCGATTCTGCATGGAGTAAATGCTACACAAATCTAGCTGGATGTGCTGTCACCTTTGCATGTAAGTACAGCAGTAAGAGACTCACCTTTTCTGCCTCGCTGCTGACACGAAACCAGTTGTGTGCTCTTTAAGCCCGCTTGCTTACAAGTGGCATAAACTTTCTGCAATAATCTGCTTTTGCTGAGCTGTTGAACAGCGGCCGCAGGGAACGTGACATCCAGCTCCTGTTGGATGCCTAAAACAGCCCCGCGAGCCGCTCTGTGTGCTCGGAGCTAGGGAGCCGATCTGTGGGCAGGCGGTGGCACGGGCAGAAGCCTTGCTTGAGGAGCACTGCAGCCTTTAATGTGTGTTAGACAGCTCTGATAACCAGCTGATAATGCTGCATGTTCCTGAAAGGTGGGTTTCAAACCTTAGAATAGCATAAAGGAGCAGCAAAGCACATCAAAACATGTCTTTCTGGGATCAATGGTGTTCCCATGGCAGGGAAAGAACCCCCAGAATGGGAAAACAATCAAAATCCAGGTTGCCAGCGAAAAGGCAGAGGTGGATGAGGGTTTGCTGCCCCAAAACCTCCCTGGGGTTGTGCAGTTCCTTTCTGGGAAGGCAGTGAGTAGGCAGGTGCCCCTCGAGCTCATGGTGACTAAGTGCATCACCTTGCATCCGCTGCGGTGCGGGGCGCTGCCAGGGACAGGTGGAAACGGCAACTGGCACCCAACCAGGCTCCTCTGCAGCCTGAAAACTGCAGCTCCTGTCCACCTCCCTGGTGTTTTTGGTGGCCAGAAATCCCATCCAGGAGATCTGTATCTCTCTGTCTCTCTTTGAGCATGTCTTTATTTAACGTGACCAGCGTTTCTCCAGGTAGCGCTCATTCAGCTTCTCCTAAACGTCCAAGTGAGGATGGGTATGTCATTGCGTGTGATCATATCAGACGTGTCTGTTTATTCCAGTTACCATTTGCCCTTTTAAGATGCTAGAAGAGTGCTGTTAGTCTCATCTCCGAGGTCCCTGGTTGTGTTTGCAGTATGTGATATCCATGACGCTCTCATCAGCGTGTGTCAGCGTGGAACTGTACAAATATGAAGGGTTTTTTTAATTAACGGAAAATAAAGCTGTGAACAGCGGTAGAAATATTGTATTTGTATGCATTTTTAATATCCTCGTTGCCTTAAACTCTAGATGTAGAACTTTATTACCTTGCTATTTGAAAATAACCTGTGTTTGTAACTAAATAATTGTGTAACCTTCTTACAGTGTTAATGCCAACGATATGTATGCATCTGTTTAGATATTGTCACTTTATTTGATGTTAAAGTATTTCTGGTTTTGAATTACAAGTTCAATAATAACCTTATAGCATAAGCTCAGTTCTTTCGTTAGGTTCCACAAACAAATCGTGCTTGCCGGGTGGAGAGGAAATGTATTTGATGTTTTTACCCAAACGCCTTGGTTTTCGCGTGGCCTTCCTGACTTGACTGTGTTTCGCTGTTGCCATTTTGCGATGGTGTGGCCGGAGGGGCTGAGGAAGCGTGAGCTTTCCCAGCGGGTTTGGTTTGTGCCTTTGATGCCTCGATAGGTTTGTGCTGGTGTTTGTCAGTCGCTGTGTGAGCTTGTTCTCCATAATAGTGGGAGTCTCGATTGCAGTCCCAGCCTCTCTGGTGTCACTGGTTTGTACGGCACCTCCCCAGTGCACTCCTTCCTTCATGACTTACCTCCTTTAAAATGTTGTTCCACCTTTGTTTTTTTCCCTCTCTCACTTCTTCATTTCAATTCTGAACACCTGTTTCTTTTCTTTTCTGTTTTTCTCTCTCTGTAGCTTCTTCTTTATGTAACCGTCACCTTGCCCAGGCCCCGCGCCCTCTAAGAGCCTGCGGCCACGGGCACCCTCGCCAGCAGAAGAGCCATCTCATTCTTCCATCACGTCCGCCCTTCTCTCCTTCCCTTTTTGTTTTCCACCTGTGCTCCTGCGGGTGCTCTGTGCCGTGTGTCTGTGCGGGATCTGTCTGCTCCCGGCGCGTCTCTGACAGGATGGAGGCTACCAAAAGCGACCGAGGTAAAGGCTGGAGGAGAGAGCCCGGCCACCGGCTGAGGTGATGCTCTGCCTTAGGTGTGTCGGGTTTTATTCCCTCCCCCATTTTCTTCCCTTTTGTCGTAACGTGCACGTGTTCCTGATGACAAATGCAGTGCCTGAGGGTGAGGGTGAGTGTGCGTACCTGGAGGACTTGAGTTCTGCCTCTAAAGATCAAGCCTGGCCGCTTTGGACACCACGACTTCATCAGAAGGACATTCTGTGCTCCTCTGACGTGTGCAAAATAAGTCCTTAGGGCCTAGGTGACTCCTTGTTTTCAGCGTGTGGTCACACGGAGTGGAAGTGGCTGATGTTGCCTTGGGGGAGCCTGTTCTGGGTGGTCAAGGCTGTATCGTTTTGGGGCTGATCTGCTTCTGTACGAGCCAAGTATCTGTCTCTTCTTGTACAGCTCAGCCGCACTGACGTGTACTTGGATTAAGGGCTTCATTTTATTTTCATTGAAGCCTAATTAGTGATTATTTTTTTAATGATGCTGACTGCGGGGTAGTTGTTTGACTTTATAACTTGTTTACTTTGGAAGCTATTTCAGTCAAAAAGCTAGGAAGGTGCCAATGTATTGTTTGAACGTGAAAAGCAGAGCTTGTGAGTTTGGTTTGTAGTGGCCTCTAGCTGGTTTGGGATGGGTGGAAGGAGCCAGCTAGATCCTCCTCGGGTGTTTTTTGACATGAAGTGATGTATTTTTTTTTTAACTTTTTTTTTACCGAATACTAGTGATCTATTCTTCTCATCTGTGAACCTTAATCAAGGAATTCACCTCCTTTAACCTGCCTGGAAAAGGTACTGTTACAGTGTCTTGGTTTTGCCTCTTCCAGTCTGTGGGAAGCACAAGTGGCCAAGGGTGTCTCATGAAAACTTTGAGAAGCACAATGTTTTTCACTGCTCTTCGGTGACAGGGTTCGATCAGCAGAAGCTCCCTCTAGTCAGGTGGTGAGAAAAACTGTTTATCCTGGAAACATTTGCAGCTAGTCAGGTGACTTTATAAATAGAATCGGAATGATTATAAAATATTGGCCTCGTGCGTACACTGTAAGGATGTAGCTGGTACGTAAATAGAGATGGGGACCACTGCCCAGACTGGAGGGATGCGAGTGTTTGCACTGATGTGGCTTAGGATTTACATTGATACCAAAGTTGGAGCCTGCTCTCCCACTTGAGCCTCGGTGGGCTCTGGCCGTGCCTGCTCAGGGTCTGCTTCCCAGCTGGATCCAGAGAACTTGTCACGTTCAACCTTCCGAGGACAAAACGGAGCAGCTAAAGCCTCACAGGCTGAGGCCTTGAGGGTGTTGCTGGATTAAACTTGGCCTGTGTTAGTTCTTCTGTTCTGCAAACCTCTGGATGCCTTGCTGACCAGGGAGAGGTTGCACTGCTTGCCGGAGGGAATCCTCTGTGCTCTGACAGGGCGTAGCTGACAGAGCTCTGTGTGCACTGGGCTGTCCGTGCTTAGCAAGAAGTGATGGGTTGAGCCACGTGTTTTCTGAAATTGGTTGTTAACTCTGCAGCCAAGGGCTCCTGTGGGGTTGGGGCGTGCTGGTCCTTGAGCCACCGCTGCGCCTCACGCAGGGCGAGTGTCATCTCCAGCCCAGGGTCCTCCACGTGTTACAGCAGTCGCTGTTTGCTGAGATGATGTCTTGCCCATTAAAACGCCCGGTTTACGAGTGTCGTGTCTTTATTTTGGCGTTGGTGCTTAGCCCTGTCTGTGGCATCAGGCTGTGGCTTAGCCCTGTCTGTGGCAGCCTGCAGCTGGCTAAAATCCCCTCCTGCAGCATCCTGTGCCCCTGTTTTGGGGGGGAGTCCTCTCCTTGTGCTTCTCTCATTCCCTACGCATTTTCAATTAATAAATTGTAGTATGAGTTTATGTGGCGGTGACCTATAAGGGTCCCATCGCTGAGCTAGAGCCTCTCTTGAAACAGTCACTTGTCGTGGGTGAGCACAGAACTGTTGTCGTGCACGTGGTGGTGGTTTAGGACCCCGGCTCAGCGGCGGGTGGCTGCGCATCGCTTGCTGCAGGTAAGAAGTGAAAAGCTAGGAGGTGGTGATGGTTTTTCATCCTGTACCCACAGAGAGGCTACAGAGCGCTGTTCACCCCAGTGTGTGCGCCCTGCGACTCGGGTCTCGTGTGTGTCACGAGGAAGCCATGACCCAAGCTGTAGGTTGGCAGCACTGAAGAAGCATCTGGATGGACTGGGCTTTCCGAGGAGATGCAATGGAGACCTCTGCTTTTAGGGCATTTCTCCTGCCCTTCACCAGCGCTGGGCTGTACAGAGGAGCTTGGTTGGCAGCTGGAGGGGCTCGGGGCCAAGTGACACACTGGTAGTGCCACCGTTGTGTTGCTTAACTTCTAAAATCCCAGTAGCTTTAGAAATTAGGAGTTTAATTTTGGAAATGGTTTTAAAGCTTTACATAAAGAGCAGCAGAGAGGCACGACCCCAGCGGTGAGGCTTTGATGCGCTGCCTTTATTTTGCAGCTCTAGAGTTCTGCTGTGCTGGTGCTCAAGTCCTGCCTGCAGCTCTGGATTTCGTGTCTCCAGAAGGATGTAGTGGAGTTAGAGAAGGGCTCTTGATGAATGGGATGGAGCAGCAGCCAGACAGGTGAGACTGCAGAGGCTTGGAGGCCTCGGTTTGGAGATTCCCTCTGAATCTCCGTGATTCAGGCTGAGAGGAGAGGAGCATCAGCCTTGCTGAGCGCTGGAGGGTGCGGCTGATGTCCTCTAGAGGTCCCCTCCAGCCTGCGGTTACTGGTGATTCTCTGCTACAAGGCGGGATGTCGACCTGCTGGCTTCCTGAGGGGCAGGAACAGAAGGAAACCGGCTCCAAACATGGAGTAACTTCTTTACAAAGCAGGTAGTAAACTCCTGGAATTTGTTGCTCCAGGCTGCTGAGGCAGACGGTGTCAGCAGAAAGGTTTGGGGGTCGTTGGGGTTTTGTGAGGGGAACAGAGCCGTGTGGAATTTTAAAGGGGTGGAAACTAGAATGAAATATGTGACATCTGTGGTCATAGAATCATAGAATAACCAGGTTGGAAGAGACCCACCGGATCATCAAGTCCAACCATTCCATGGTCTGGTGGTGGTCGATCGTGGGGTGGAGGGGAGTGAACGAAGAGCAGTGTTTGTAGCGAGACGTGTGTTGGGCAAGGGGACAGGAGCTGCGCTGAGTGTTCCCGAGGCTTTCCCACACCTCGGAGCTGGGGCCAGGGATGGTGACCTGCCCTTCCGCTCCATCCATGCTGGTGTTAGGGAAGAGGTTGGTGTGGGCTGGGGGCAGCAGTGGGAAACCTCCTGTTGGACAGCCCGGAGAGGTTGGTTGTCGCTCGGTGTCACCACGTGGCCCCGGGCAGAGCTGGGAAAGCCGCTTCATGCGGAAGGGTGAGCAGGCTTTAAAATCAGCCCTGTGGCCTTCACCCTGCTGTGAAGCTGCGGAGTAAAGAGGGATGTTAACAAACCCTCAGCTAGGAGCAGCTCCCAAGCTGGTTGTGCCCCATGGCCCAGGCTTTGGGGATGCTGCTGTGGGCTGGGACTGGGTGTTGATCTACTTGAGGAACAAGCTTCTTCCCCACACTTGGTACCTGCAGGTCTTGTGTGAGAAATCCTTAATGAGCACCTTGTGACATTGCTGCGGTCCCTGGGGAGGCCTGGCCTCTGAGGTCCAGGCTGGCTGGTCCCCAGAGCTCTCCTGGGGTGGGAGGCGCACAAAGGCAGGTTTTGTTTTGCCCCTGGTTCGCGACAGAGCTGAGCACCTGCGCTTGGAGCACGCGTGTCTTGAAAGTTAATCCTCCCTCCTGTGCCACATCCATGCACTTTGAGGGGTGCAGCCAGGCTCTGGGGTGCTACAGGGCAGCACAGGCACAACGGAGTGTTCCGTAGCAGGTTTATTGCACGTGTAGCGGGTGGGTTGAAAACTGGTGCGCTCCCAGTGAAGGTAGAGGAAGGGGAGAGACGAGATCAAACAATGTGCTTGCCAGTGCAGAGGTTGGGTTTTCCCTTTTGCATCTCAAAGAGCAAAAGGCCACAGGATGCTGCTGGGCAGCACAGCCAGAGCGCTGGCTCCGAAGCGTCACAGTGCCCTGTGGAGGTAGCTCTGCCAAATGGGGCAGGTTTTGTCTGTCAGAACCTTGGGTTTTGTTGGAGTTGCCTGCATGCGGGCAAAAGACAATCCTGTGCATTTGTACTTAGTGCTGGTAAAATAAAAAAGCGTCTCCCTCTGCAGTCTGCTCCGGCCGGGACTGGGATTGTGCACAGAAGCTCCCGTGCTGGGTTGGTGCGGTGGCCTGGCCAGCCTTGTGCAGCACAGCGGGGCCAGGAAGGTTCTGGGTACAGTGACCCTTCTTAATAATTAATACTGAGAGAGCCAGAAGTAACATGGAGTATGTGTGAGTTCTGGACACAGGCGAGGATGCTGGAATTACCTTGGTGACTCACACACTGTCCCCAGAGCAGCAACAGAAAGGCATCTCCCTCTCTTCCCCTCCTGCCCCTCTCCCCCTCGTCACCACAGAGCTCCTGCCGGGGACGTGCCTGCTGCGGGGCAGCGCGGGGCCTGCTCTCATCCCATCACTTTGGGAGGGGACAACTACAGGAAGGAAAACTTCCCTTCTGGCAGAGCGGCTGCAGGACATCTGTTCAGAGCTGCTGTGGCAGCTCCTGAATCCCTCTCCTCACTGCCAGCTCCCCTCCCTGCTGTTCCTGCCAGCTGGCACAGACACCTCTCTCTTCCCAGCCCTCTCTTCTCCCTGTGCGCAGCTGCAAGTGGGTTTAGGTCGTGATCCACACACGTTCCCACGTGCCGGTGCTGCTGAATGGGGCATGGAGAGAACACCTCCTTCCAACTGGGAGGGACGAGGCACTGGCACTCTGGTCTCCATCTCTGCGGGAAACCTGCCGCTTTCATAGGGCTGGCCCAGAGCGGCCTCCAGGTAAAACTGATTGCAGACCCAGGGGAAAAGCACGGAAGGAGGCTGGGATTCCAGGACAACTTTCTTTATTGCTACCAGAAGGCGTTCATGAGTACAATGGCTCAAAGTACGATACCTTCCTCAGGGCTGTGGAGAGAGCTTACAATTGGGGGACGTCATTCCGAGAAACAGAGGTGTCACATTGAGGAGACGAGTTTTAAAGGTTTGACTCTTGGTTAGAAGTGACACGAACACAAAACTTGGAGGGGTAGGGTCCTTGGTTTTGTTTTTGTGGCTGGTAGTTCCACACCGTTCAAAGCTCAGGCGGCGGCAGCCGCCCCAGCACCTCGCCGAGCCGTGCTGGTCACAGGCCAAGCTTCTAAACACAGGGGGGAACAGACTGTGGAATTTAAGAGGGACGCTTGACAGCATTGATGAAAACTCAATACCGAGAGCAACGTTGCTTGGTGCAAACAAAAAATAATACCGTTTTTGTTCAAGTGGTACCAAACCCGTTACCTGCCTTCCGTGTTTGAAAACACAACTGTTTGACCTTGGAGAAGTCTCTGTCAGGGAGGAGCGTGGCGGCTGCTGCCCTCGTGTCCTCCCAGAGAACCTCCACATCCCGCGGGCTGGAACTGGAGTGGGCGGCAGTGTGCAAGCGCTGGCTTTGGTTTGTTCCTGACTAACCTTATTTAAATCCAGTTATTAAATATTTCTCACATTTAAACACCAAAGTGCTAAGGAAAACCAAAACGGATCCCTTTCTTGAGAGAGGGACGAAGAAGCCGTGGTGGAGGTCAGGTAGTACAGAACATCATGCACAAGACTGGCCGAGACTTGAAAGAGGAGCGAGAAGGAAGAGAGTGAGGGGGAGGTGGAAATCGGATCGGAGAGGTGTTAGTTGGCTGGGAAACCTGGAACAACTCTGCACGACGGATGTGAGCTCGTGGACGTGGAGAATGGGTTACAATACACAGGAGCAGAAAAACAGTGGAACTGACAACACTAGAAGGAAACAAATTTTTGCTACTTTTTTTGTTTGGTTTTTGGGTCATTTTTTAAGATTTTTATACTTTTTTTGTGTTTTTTAAGTGCTTAAATAGTGGAACTAGAATTAGCCGCACAAGGAAAAAATTCAAAAAAGGGCTGGGAATAATATTTTTTTTCTGGTTTTTGGCTCCCTTCAGTTCAGCCTGACAAGGTATGGCCCCTTCTCCTCCCACTGAACGCAGGCCGCCAGGTTCTGCCTGGTTTCTGGAGCAGCCGTGACGCAGCAGATGGCGCGCGCTCACAGCTACATAACAGACACTGGCTGCAGAGGTGGACAAGGGGAAGCGTTGCCCTCCTGCCTCGAGACGTCAGCGCCGCAAACAGAGCCCGTGTTTTCAAGAGCCACTACTTCTGGAGCGGTGTCTTCATTGTAGAGACGCTTGATGCCATCGTAGAAGTCGTCCACTTCCATCTCTTCCACTTTACGCTTGGCAGAGGCTTGCTTGCAGCCGCTGGGAGCTGGCAGACGCTGGTAGAGCACGGCTGTACCTGTGACTGGCACTTCTGGCCTGCCGTTGTCCTTGGAGAAACCTGGCCCTGGGACAGAGGAGGGCTGGGATTTGATCGCTCCTCTGTTACAGGTCACCAGGGTGTGCTGGAGGGGACTGTAGACATATACGGAGTTGGGCGGCAGAGAAGACTGCAGAGTGGAAAGGTGATGTGCCACGAGCTCCCGGCAGTGGATCAGCTGCGCGCTATCCATCTGGAGGGGGAAAACAAGCAAGGACGCTGGCATTGGGGAACTGCTGCCACAGAGGGGAGAGGCTGCCAGCCAGGGCAGGGGCACTGAATGCACCGGGCACCCCCCTGCTCAACGATGTGCTGGGTGCAGCAGAAAGAAAGCCATAAAAGACCAAAAAGCCCCCAGCATGATGGCTTTGAAACATCTAGACCCCTGCTGCTTCTTATACCTCACCGGAATAGTGGGGGGGAATACCTTGCGGATATCGAAAGGTTTCACTGTACGTTTTTAGCAGCTGGAGTGCTTATCTTTCCAGGGCTTACTGGAGCACCCTGTATGCTTAGAACGAGCAGCTGAGCCACTAACTGGGATCCCGTCTGTGGTGCTGAGAGCGCCTACATGCATCAGAGGACACAGCTCCTCCCTCTGTCACTGCCTTAGTGTCCCAACATGCTGCCCCTTCAGGCTGACGCACAACCACCCTTGCAAAAGCGCAGCTGCGGGCAGAGAGCAGCAGCCAGGGATCCAAAAGCCCCGGCTGGCGCGGAGTGCAGAATATGGAGCCAGACACAGCTTTCTGCAGCCCCTGGTCCCTCCCCGTGCGGCGCAGCACCCCCTCACCTGTGCCTTCTGGAGCAGCTCGATGATGAGAGCCAGCCAGTCGGGGAGCAGCTTCTCCAGCTCCAGGCTAACGATGGCCAGCGCCAGCATGGAGCCCTTGAACTGCAGCAGCTGGTAGCAGGCCATGCAGTGCAGCAGCTGCTTGGTGAGAGCTGCCACGTGCTGAGCGGGACTCAGCTGCGGCAGGACGGTCAGGAGCTGAGGCCTGCTGGACACCGCGACTGCGTGGAACTGGGAGGAAACAAGCACAGGAGGCAGCGGGTGTCACTGACTGGCAACCCCACAGGCAAAGCCAGGTCGGACCTCACATATAGCATGTGACATCTCTGACGTGCAGGGATGCTCCAGCTTAACTTTCAAGGCATTTCCAAATCACGTAAAAACCCAGTGCCTTGAAGCCCCCTGCGGCCTTCCTGGCAGGGCCTGCCATCACATGTCCGCTGGGGAGCGGCTCCTCGGGGCTTGGCCAAGGGCTGTCCCCTTCTGCTCCCCCCGCCACCATTGGTTTGCTGTTTCAGGTGGCCCAGACCAAAACTCCTCCTGAGCAAGCAGAGAGGGTGAAATTCAACAGAGAACCTTGGGACTCTTTCCTTCCTTCTGTCTTAGCCAGGAAGCTGGTTATTGGGCCATGCCTTTCTTAGCAAGTGCTTTCTCCATGGTTCTACTTATTGTTCTGTGCTGCCTGGCAGATAGTTTTGAGCAAAGCCACAAGCAATTAGGACTTGGGGCTGAGGTTTTCAGGAGCTCTGTGGCTTCATGTGCCTCAAAAAGGTCAGATGGCAGGCCCACATTTTGGAAACTGCACCCAGTGCAATGCCTCTCCTCTGAAATTCTCTGGCAAGGCTTTCTTTCAGGAACTACCTCCATGGAGGAATTATGAACGCATCCTAAGGTCTTTGTTCCACTACAGACAGAGTTTTTGCCTAGGTACCTGTGAACACAGTCTTTACATGAACAGATACCAGAATTAATGTTAACTTACAATATGAAGGAAATCCAGAGGTGTTGCCATGTGAAGATCCCAGTTTAGTTTATCCAGGATGATCTTCTCCATTCTGCGGATTTCCGCTGGAGAGCAGCCACAAAAGCTATCCCGAGCCAACACCTTCAGTACTGGAATCCTCTGCAAGAACCAATGCAAAAAAGGAAGGAGAGGACTAATCGTTGTAGAAATCACAAAAAAAGGCTTCATTCCTGTCCCGGCGTCAGCCACCGTGTGTGAGCAAAGGCAGGACAGCGAGAGCATATGCTCAGGCAATGCTAAGGTGTAAGAACCAAACACTTACCTCGTCTTCCTCAATTGTCTTTGCAGCAAGGAAGAAGCAGCTGATTGCAATACAGTTCAGGTACTTTGGACGGGCCTGTGGAGCAGAAGAGAAGTCTGTGAATGAGATGCAAATACCCAACATAATCCTTACTGGTCAGATATCTGAGCCCAGGGGCTTGGCTGCCCCTGGGACGTGTTCCGGCTCAGCGGGCTGACCTCCAGCTCCGCCACTGCGGTGGCAGCCGTGCTGAGGCAAGAGCCATGCACCATGACGTCAGGCAGAACAGCCCTGTGATCACAACTGGCACCCGGGGCTGTGCAGAGCGGGAGTGCAGAGAGCTCAGTTCTAGGCAGAGTTGTAGAAAAAAGAAGGAGAAAATCTAAGGGGCCAGGTTGTCACCTCGTAACGGGACACAGCCACTCCACCTGCTTCAGCAGCACTTGGCTGTGCAAGCTGCTGTGAGGCAGACAGAGCAAGAAGGAATAGAAAATTAAAAAATGGTGGTTTATACTTCAGCCTGTTTTTATACTACAGCAATAAAAATGACTATTTATGTAATTTCAACTGCAGTTCTCAAAACGGCGGCTCAGGGATTGAGGGAGAGCTGCTGTCTTTGGCAGCGAGTTGGTTTAGGCACGGTAAGTGACACTTGAAGGGGAAAGGGTGATTCACCAAAAACTCCTTCTACAGACTTTGGTTGGGGGTGAGCAGGGAAGCAGTGTGCGTGGACTCTAAGTGTTCAGTGGTCCCTGCAATGGACCACACTAAGCACACGCTCTGAAGCATCTGCTGGAGCTTTGCCTTAGCAGCTGTCTTTGGCACTGTGACTGACAAAGAACGTCAGCACGGAGCCACAGGCTGCATCCCCTGCTCCGCAGGGGCTGAGAAAGGCAGAGACACTGGTTTAAAACCTCGTCACCACCAAGAGCAATGGCTGCAGGCCCCTGCCTCCAGGAACCCGCTGGCAACTGGCCTTCTTCGGTCTGCGTTAGGAGAGCTGGAAGCAAAGGTAGGTGAAAATCCCGCACCAAGGGTGAATGCCTGCTTCCAGCCCACACTGCTGCCCTGGTTTACTCATGCTTGATAAGTGGAGCAGATGTGACAGAGCTTTGGGGGCTGCAGGGCTTCTCTCCTACACGGTATCTCCTGGTGAAAACACAGTTCAGCTGTATTAGAGGAATGACAGCTTTATGGGAGCAGAAAATGGGGGGAGGGAGCAAAGAGCCCTGAGCTGTTTGAACAATGCTCATCCAGACACACCATCCTTCCCCATTCCCACTCGCTGCCTGAAGCGTGTTGCAGACTCCTCCCTCCTATTCCCGTACTTTTTTGCAGACTCCTTGACTGCAAATTACTGAAAGAAAAACTGTGCTTAAGGGCTTTGGCTGTTAAGAGATTCAAATCTTGCTTCCCATCTCTGTAAATCGGCTCCTTTAAGATCTCCTTAAATATAAAAACTTTCATGGCTTGTAATTAAAACATTATCAACATTTATTAATATTTAAAGGATAGGTTAACGGATGATGATGTCACCTGCATGCTATCAAACTAAGTCACGTTGAAGTGCAAGCGCCCAGGCTGGGAATACACATTTGTATTTCAATCTCCTGGGCTACGCCTGCTCACCTAACAGTGCTGGTGATGGCATCAGACACACGTGCAGATGGGACTGTGGATCTCAGGCTGGAAGGTAAGTGAGCAAATGCGGCAAGAGACCAAGCTACCACAGCCTGACTTCACCGCTCGAGGCTGGGGGCTCTGGCTGACCCACACTTGGTTCTGCCATCTCCACGGGTGCAAAGGCTTCAGCTCTTGGTCTCTCAGGCTGCTAGTGGTGAACTGCTCCCCAAAAACCAGCCACTTCTGCCTCTATCTTCCACCCACCCCCCCCTTTTTTTTTCATTCCCCTGCACTAGCACGTGTGCCAGACCCAAACCTCTCCTCAGACATGTATTTGTTTCCTTGGCTCACTCACTTCTATCAGGTGCTCACAGCGGTCCTAGCACAAGTGGGATTAAATGCAGTTAAACACCAGAGACATTAAGAGGTAAACACAGAGCAGGGAATCCCCCTTGCTTTTCTGTCAGAGGGCACTGGGCTTGGGTTTCCAGCTATGAACAGGCATTTCCTTCCTATTCAGTCAATTAACGCATTGTTGGATTCGATGATCCTGTGGGTCTTTTTCAATCTAGTGATTCTGTGTGATTCTGTAATTCAAGGCTAAGGTAGAGGCAGTTCTCACGGTACCCAAGGCATAACCTCGACTCCAACTCTTCTTATCGCTTGTAGAAACAGGTGATGTGTTTGTTGGGCCAATGCAACATTCAAAGCAGGTTAAAGTGAGAGCAAAGTTAAATGAAAAGCAGCACTCTTCCTCTTCAGGTTAATATGAATTTAAACTAAGGAGCTGCATCACCTGACTGGAAGGGCCTGAACAGAGAAAATAGGGAGCAAGTCCTGGGTAGGTACAAGCACTCCGAGAACTGTTTCTTTTTAAAGCAGTGGCTGCTTTCACTGGATGAAAAATAACTACAGAAAGAATCACTCTCCAGAAGTTTCCTCTGGCAGAGTACGCTGCCAGCTCCGCAACCTGGAATTAAGCTTGTCGAGTAGTGCGGGTACTGTCCTATGGGTGTGTGATATGGGTGTGAGAGTAGCAGGGGAGGCAGTTCTGTACAGCCGTACCACTCAGAGTGTGCACAAAAACAGCTGAGGGAGTGGGATAAATCTTGTTCAGTTTACAGATGTGCAAATATTTACCTTTACTGCGGCTAAAAACCTGTCCAAAAGGCTGATGGCCAGGGCGAGCGTTTCTGGATAAAGGTGGAACTGGTACTTGAGCTTGGCCAGCCACTGAATGACCTCATCCCTCTGCTTTGGAGAAATGGCTACATCCTGTTGGAGAGAAAAATAAAGTATTCTTAGGCGTAGGTTGAAGGAGTTGGAAAAGACCAAACCTTTTACCTCCACAGGAGTTACTCATAAAGCCACCTCTGGAAAACCGGGGCCTTGAGCCAGCCTGAATCACTGCTTCGTTCTTGCAGTTACTCGCCCCATCCCAAAAATTCGGCCCTGGAAAACACAACTTTCCTTAGAGTAACCTCAAACATCACTCAAATTCTGCTGTGCACTGGGGAGAAGAGGAAGGACGTTCACAGTTTCTTGAGTACCACAGGGCATTCTCCAGCTCAGTGCTAGGGGATGTAGTGCTGGGTTTTCTGACCTCCTCAGAATCACAGACACAGAAATGCCCGGTGTGAACAAAAGCAGCCGTGGGAGCCAGGCAGGCGCACAGCTCCTGACAAACAGGAGAGGGACCGAGCTGGTGTTCTGAGAGGAAAGGTTTATTTTGCCTTCAAATTAGGGGGATATTTTTAGCTCAGTATATGTTAAAAAAAGAAAATTCCAAGCAGTTTGCCACAGCAGTGCAATCACTGTGAGCTCCAGTAACGCAGGTCCAATTTTGCCTAAAAAAGGCTGGGCTGTGTTTGGGGGTTTTAAGGTTTTGGTCGAAGTCACCACCACGGATCTGTTTGGACACAGCTGTGTTTCAAATGCAAATACAGATCATCCAGCGATACGTGACCTTTCTCTGATGACAGCTCTGAAATATTTAGAGCTTTTCTAGAGCCTTTCAGTTCAACCATGTGAAAGTCTCTCTCGCTTTGATGGGGATTATTTGGGGTGAGGAGCAAGGACGTGTCCAGAAGGGAAAAGGGAAACCAAACGTCTGGTGCTCTCGGCTGCAGTTTGGCTCCTGCTGGGGTGGTTTAAGAGAAGGAAAACAAATGAAAAGCTGGCTGCCCAGGTACTGCTAAAAAGAAAGCTAAGGGCTTGCATTAACATACCCCTCTGCCAAGCTGGGTTGTAGCTATCCTCCCACCAAAAACACAGGGGAAGAGCAGGTTTTAGGAAACAAGAACACCCAATACTGATGCAAAAATCAATGCTTGAGGCTACATCTATTGCTAAAACACCAAACGTGTGCCTTGCAGAGACTCTACTGTGCCTCATTACCAACTCTCCTGCTGTGGCGCTGAGAACGTGTGAGCGCTGAGTGTGGAAGGCAGAGCTGTAATTACACTGGGGCCTCCATGGGGACACCAACTTCGCACCTTCTGTTGTCACCCGCAGTATGACATCTTCACTCCCTGCTTAACTTCTGTACTAGTGCAGAGCTCCCCCCTCACCACGGAGTGGGACAGGAGGGGCAGGGAGGGTGGTCTGGCTGAATTCTAGGCTAATCAAGCAAATCTGCCTGCAAAGCCTCCAGGGCTCTATCAGGTGCTTCCCTGGGGAGGACAAAGTCCTGCCTTGGTCTCTCTCCTGAAGCCTAGAAGGCTTCAGCAGGACCCTGTCTGATCCAGATGGGGCCTCCAGTCTCAGCCAGGGCCTCTGGGAGCCACTTGACTATAGTGTGGCTTTTGAAAAGAGCACCTACCGTTTTCCAGGAGAGAGGAGACAATTAGTTTTCTCAACTCCAAGAAATATTGGTTCTTTGTCAAATGGTTCTTGCAATTTAAGGGTAAGATCTGAGCCCCACCAGGAGCAGGACACCTGCCCTCTGCGATGCATGGCACTCACTCCAGAAATGCCACTTTGACACGTGCTGGGAGTACAATGAATGCGCCACCCAGCAGTAAGGAGTTTATTAAAAGCTCTGCTTAAAAACGTGTTTTAGACGGCGGGATGGGGACCTAAAATGCGTCTGGGCAGAAAAAAGGGCAATGCGAGGTGAAATGCTGGCTACCCTTACAGAGCACAGAGGTCCTGTAGCAACACGAGGTCTGCACGGCTGAACCTAATGTGGGCAGAAGAGGGAGGAGTAAGAGTTGGGATGAAGTTCCTTACCTGTGCGTGTTTCTAACTGGAGAGACAAAAGAGCTTATAACCACAGCCAGACTTGGACAAGTGTGCACTATACAAGCAGCTTAAAGGGTTATTTTGGAAGCACAGAGCCTGGGTGAATCCAGCAGGTAAGCTCTGTGTGTCCCCGCTAAAAGCCAAACCTGAAACCACGCATTCAAACAAAATAAACGTGACTTTTAAAACCTGCCTTTGATTTAACTTGCTGCCCTGGTCCTGTGGCAGCAACTTTACCAATGAAGCCAGCAGGAAAGGGCTGGGGCCAGCGAGGCAAGAGCTGCTTACCCAGGCTGTGTCAGCAGGGAAGTCGCTGCTATCTCCCTGCGTTCCCTCCTGTGAGACAACAGCTGCTCAACAGGAGGGGTGGAAATGGCAAATGTATCGGTCCTTATCCCTCTCCTCTCAACGTGTACCCATGCCATCCTAGTTACGCAAGTCAGAACTGCAGCACCAATAAATTAATTAAGCAGTGAGGTCACTGTTCCTTTGTTATATAATATTAGAAGTAAACATGAGACGCTACGGTGGCTGAAAGTAAAGAAGTCCCTGGGGTCTGGAAAGCACAAGTTGCTCTTTGGTGTCGAGGCACCTCCCCACAGATGTTGCCTTCGGGTCGCTGATGGTGCCTGTGTGTGGCCAGCTCTTTGTTCTGTCCCACAAATCCACCCTCGCAGAAGTTAACCCTGGGCTGGAAGAGCACAATAGCCTGGCATGGCAGCCTTAATCAGGGCAAAGCAGCACAAGCCCCACAGCAGTAGTGGCCACCGTTCCCCCACAGGTTGTTCTGGGACAGCCCTCACAATCACCCTCAGGACTGATGGACAATCCATCTCCTCTGGCCAGTGCTTCCCCCAACTTTTTGCATGTTGGAGGGGTGGCTGGATCAGAGCCAGGCCCACCCTACAGATCTGTTTGCTCTTCCCAGCACGTGCACATGATTCCCGCTGTCAAAAAGGCCCCAGCAGGATCAGGAGCCTGGCTGAGCCACAGTCCTGCTCCCTGCATGCCACCACGGGCACCCAGGACCCCGGCTGCTGCGGAAGGGGCCACACTCCCTGCCCTGCTGCCACACCAGCCTCGCAGACCGAGCCTGGGTGCTTTTCTCCAGGCTGGTGCTTGTGCAGAGATTTGCGGGAGGTGCCGCTTGGCTCACTGGCAGCAAGAAGCCAGCAGGATTTCAGAATGGGTTTGCCGTGCAGGGAACACCCCATGGAGCACACGCCTGTCAGACGTGCAGACCTATCAAAACTATTTCAAACCCACACGTGAGTGACAGGTGGGGACTTTCTTTGCCAAGAGGACAATGTGATGCCAATTCTTACCTTTTCAAAGCACAATCGTGTGTGTACGCCCATCAGTTTTGTTCCAGCACAAACATAAGTAACCCATCTCACAGAACTATAGAGTTTGGGACACAAATAGGGAAGCAGAAGGATGCCAACTTCTCCCTCCTGCCTGCGTAAAGCAGGGATACCTCACACTGCCCTACTTCCTGCTGTTATTTGCTTGATTCCTTATCAAGAAATACCCACAGCAGAGCCTTCGCAATGGCGAGGGGCACACAGCACCGTTGTTCTGCTTCCCGCTCGCTGAGAGCCAAATCGCCTTGTGACCATCCCTGAGCCGGCAGCCCTGCTGCAGGGCCAGCTGCACACCCGCTGCAGGAGACCAAAGGGCCAGAGGCTGTGACTCAGGCTCCGGAGTGTGAGCAGAGTACAAATCATCTCTAGGAATACCTTGAGACTTCTGGAAAAATGCAGTCTCTCCAAAAATCCTCTCTGTGAGCTCAAGCGTGATGCAATTTTATTGCTGCCTAGTCTAGGAAAGAAAAGCCTTACCTGGTGATGTTTTCCTTTAGTGTCTCAGAGAGAGATGTTTTGCTCTCTCCCCTAGTTTCTGCCCCGTCCTGCTGTGGCTCCCCGGGGCGCACCCAGGTGACCTTTACCATGGCTGGGAGGCTTCAGAAAAGGGCAGCTGTAAACACAGCAGCCAAACCGGTCCTTCCCTGGGTCACGGGATTGCTTGATCTACCCCAGAACAACCCTCAGCTGATGCCCACTGGGCTGCTTTTCACTTCCCCAGCTGGAATTAGAGGTGCTCTCTTCATAACTTTCAGCAACGGTGTTCTGCAGGGTTTGCCTTCGGTTTAGCAGCGCGGCAAACAGCTCTGCCATCAGCACAATAATGTGGCACAAACCCTGGGAGAGAGCGCGCTGCTCGGCAGAGCAGAAGAGCCGGGTGCATTAACGTCACGGTGCTTTACCAGACTGGTCGGTCAGGCTCCCAGTCGCCCGCAGGATAAAACAGGCACCAGAGCGCTAACAGACCGAGCCAGGGTCGTGTGGGGAGACAGTGGAAATAAACCGAGATCTCCCCATTCCTCAAGAGGCACGGAGAACAAAGGAGAATGCAGAGAGAAAGAGCCAGAATGGGCAAGGAGAAATGATAGAAGTGAGAATCTGTTTCTATAAAGAGAGAAAACCAAAAATCTCAGCTTACACGCCCCTCTGCTGCAAAGTCACTTGGTAACATGCAAAAATCAACCTTTGACCAGTCTTTGCTGCTTGATTTCTCAAGCCTTAATCTTAAGAGAACTTCTGAATGTCAGCTGCATATTGTATAACCCAAGGGGAGGAGAAAATAAGGGAAAAGACCAAATACATTCAGAAGCTCTAGGAGGGTTCCAGGCTCACCCCACCCATTTTTTCAGGCTGGAAAGCCCTTGTGAGATAGGGCTTTGTTATACTCCAGACACCCTGAGCCAGTGGCCTACATTTAAAGGAGGGAAACAAAAAGAAATACACATGCCAGGAGGATATGGGAGTTGTCAGACAAAAAGTGAAAATGAAACAGAAAAATCATGCACTGTAAATTATCAGGGCCCAAGTCCCCAGCAGCTTCTGCATCCTGTACTAAAAATGTAAAGTCTTCCTGTTTCTGGAACTGTGAGTTTCTTTCTTCCTTTCAAAGATCTCAATTCTTGTCACAGATTTAGAAACTGAATTGGTTCCAGTTTGAAACATTAGAACCAAAACTGTCCCCTAAAGAGTCAAAACTGAAAGTATAGTCTGGAAAAACAGTTACGGTGTACCTCCAATCTGATCAGTGGATTTCTGTAGATGCACTCACGCTTTCTCATTTGCAAACCAGATGACTTCATTAAAACCCTTTCTGTAGTCAGCCCACCTTGGTAGCAAGGAATGGAAAGTTACAGATGCTTCGGGTTGCCAGATCTGATACACAGAAGGATGCACATTTCCTGACTGTCATGGGAAATAAACAACAGCTCCATACAAGTGAGGTTTTATGCTACTGTGGCTGTTTCCCAAAGGCAGCAATAGATGCGAGGGAATACAACCTCCTTCCCAATATTACAGAAAACAGGACAGTTCACATCAAATGTCCGTGACTGCAACACTGCCAAAGTGAACACTGCAGAGGGGAGGAGCAAGTGACAGTTTGGAAAGTCAGGTGTCACGAACGGTAGGAAAATAGGGAAATAGTGTCTAGAGAGAGAGGGTTTTCAGCTGCACCACGGCCAGGATTTCCCCAGAGCAGCCAGACTTGTTTCTGTTCTCCTTTGAATCTGACCTTCACACGTCACATACACATGCAGAGACTGCAATCCAATTTAATGATTATTTACTGCCAGAAAACATGTAATAGTGTGGCATCCTAGCTGATAAAAGTCACAGTCTGACTGACACATAAGGAAATGTAAAGAGATGGGTGACAGCAGCATTTTTGGGGTGGCAATTCCAGGGGTAGAAACCCTCAAGTACAAGCACAGAGGGCACAGACCTCAGCAACGCAGGGGAGGACCGGGGAGGAGATCTTTCATCATCCTGACATCATCGCACACTAACAGGACAAACTTGGAATTTGGCCAGGCCAGACCTGAGGCTCTTCTACCCAGCACAAACTTTACACCAGCTCTCAACACCAGGCTCTTCCCAGACTCAATCCTACTCTGACTTATCACAGCAGGCAACAGAGCTGCTTCCCCGGTTTCACAGGGCACCAACAGTCCCATTAATTTCTCCATGAATTTTCTGCTTTGCGAGGTGCTGCAAACCTCAACCGCAGTGATGTTAAGACCCTAAGGCCCCTGGCAGCAGGACAATCTCTGCTCCACCACAGACAGGGCTGAGGGTAGTCCTGCTGGTGCAGCGGCAACTCAAACGTGGCACGGGTGGGGAACCTCATCTCCCAAGGGCAACAACGCAGCGCTGTGAGGGAGGGATTGCTAGGAAGGCTGTCTAATGCAGGTAGGGGGTTCTGAGCCACCAGAATCAGCTTCAAGGCAAAAACATGAGTTGTCTTGTCCCTGTGAAATCTTCACCCAAGAATTTCATTTGGTTACACTCTCCGAGCCCCTGTGATCTTAACATTATAATCACTAACCCCAGGAACATGCCAGCATGGAACAACAGGCTGGTTTATCATAAACCAGGGCCGTAAGCTGTGTATGCCCAAAGACAGCCACAGTTATGATACACCAAACACCTCGGACTGCCAGGCCCTTACTTAGAAATCTAAATATGGGTTAATAAAACTAACACTGAGCCCCTGAAAAACACATTGGTTCCTACACAACAGCAGCTATTTCTTGTTCACTAGACAGAAAAAACAACCACTACACTGATTTGCTTTGACAACTGCTGACATCCTCACGGGAACATTTTTTATGCATCAAGAACAGCAAGACTGGATTTGAGCAACCTGGCCCAACCTCCAAAGCTTGAGCAGGGGGTTGGACTACAGCCTCCCTGCTGTCCCTTCCACCCTGAATTTTCCCCCAGTCCTGTGAGAACATTCCTCACTGGAACAGGCCAGCGCCTGGCTCTGTGTCCCTCGACACGAGCTTGCCCCTGTTCCACAAATAGTCCTGCTACAGTCAGTGGGGCTCTTCCTGAAGCAGACGGTGCCTCAACGAGTGGGACCCTTGCCTGGCTTCAGGCGACACAGCTACAGCAGGCCCGGCAGAGCTTGGCTGGAGTATCCTAGGGAAGAATCTGGCTCAGAATGGGAAAAGGTGGCACAGCTGAGCTTTTGTTGTGAATACGCTGTTTCAGGAGGAGGCCTGAGCTAAGCCAGTGTAATGGTTCATGTGAGAAGACATCACATCATAGGGAAAGAAACAGCATTTCAACACTCTTATTAGTGAACTTCGTCCAAGAAAATGAAGCTGCTTTTAAGAACTGTTGCAGAGAGACTAGAAACGTGCGCTAATTATCCACACAATTTGTAAAATTAATTTAATTAAGGCAATATATTTCTGTGCTTCCACAAGCAACAGTGGAGATGTAATGTTGTATGCCGTGGGGTGTGTTTTGTACCCCTGACTGCAGGCAAGTCCTGCAAATAAAAATGTCATCACTCACTTCAGAGGCTTATTTCCACAGTCTCACGCACACAGGAGTGACTTCTCATGCCACAACTTCAGTTTTCACACAAAAATAAACCAAAAGATAGTCTCGTGCCTCTACTAAGATGAATAAAGTGAACAAGAGACATTACCTGATTGGGCTGAATTTTCAGCACATGTGCTTTCCACATTTGAGCTTCCCTAGAGATTGCCGTCTCCAGAAGGAGAGACAACCTCTGGCTCTCCAGGGGTCCTGAAAACTTCATGGTAACCCTTGGATCCACCTGCCACCCAGCTGGATACAGCTACCTGCAAAACCAAAGACAGCCTGGTGAAATACTGAGCCATGAGGGTTTCGGTTTCTCTGTTCTGTAGGTGATAAGGCAGAACGTCTCCCGCTGCAGCAGCACTAAAAAGCGGAGGTGCTTTATGAAAAGCGAGAGGAAATCCCAGCCTTGGAGGCTGGTTGGTGCCAGCCCTACCCAGCACTCTCCACAGCAAGAGGAAGTTCTGTGCAAAACAGAGGAGCACTTTTTTCAGAATTTAAATGATTTATAAGCTGAAGCCCAGCAGAAAGATCAATGTTTTCCCTCTCTGCACAGTATGGTTTGGAGTAATTGGCGCCACGCGCAATGTAAATGTACCAGGGGGATCAGGAAGGTTCCTCTCAGGTCTAACCCCTCTGAAAATAGGTTAAATCCACAAAACCTTAGGGCACATCTCTAATTTTAGATAGGAAATGTGTTTTAAAGGAGGAGAAGAGCAGCAAACCCAGTGATGGTCTTCGCAAAGCATGAAATGATAAGTGGGTAAGTGGCATAGAAAATTCCTGCAGTATTCAGAAACACCCACTTCCACCTGCAGAAGCGATGGTACAAAAACGTGCAATCCAAAGGCAAATGCCTTGCTATACACAAAACAGAATAAAGGGTTCTCCTGGCCCTAGTACAGCCCCCCTTAGCAGTAACAGTGTGTCAAGGAACTTGTAAATATGAAATAAAAAATAAAGCAGAGACAAGAGGTTTTGGTTTTCCTTTTTTTAAAGACGCAGATTCCACCACCTGCTTTCAAATGCGGAAGATGGTTTGATTTAAAAGGTTATTCAGGTTGTTCTCATGCTGCCTGCCATTACTTGGGCCGCAAACTTCCTGGCAATATTAAATCACTTAGGCAAAACGATTCAGCCCTGAAGGGTAAATCCATGGGAAAGTTACTTAAAGTTTCAATTCCTCCTGTGAGCTCTTGTGGAATCCACAGGTGGATGTTGGCTGAGCTAACCAGGCTAGTTTATAGACACCAGTTCGTTAATACAACAGTTTATGCTATATTTAAAGGAAATAAGGCAACACATTGAATCAGAGAAAATAAACAAAATTCACAGCGAGAACCATCAGTTTATTATAAACAATAACAGCGGCTCTAAACAATGAAGACTCAGAATGCTTTCACCCAGTTAAGAGAAAGTATAGAGCAAATATTTTTCCCCATCATTTCACAGGAGTTTTTAACGGGCACAAATCGCACAGAACCTGCACCAGGTAGAACACCCCCTTCAAGTTCCACTTCTAGCCAGGCAGGTTTTAAGTGGCAAATAAATGTCAAGCCTCCTGGTCCCGAACAGAAACCCCTTTCATATCAGGTTTTTATAAAACAAATGCTTCTCCACGAACAAAGGAGAGGCTGTACAGGCTTGGCACAAAAGATCAAGGCAACCGGGACCATACACAGGCTTTCTGGCTGGAGGGAATACCCCACACCCATACTGAGAGGGCTCCAATGCTCTGCACTATGGATCAGAACCACTTCCCCTCAGCCCCAGATGGCCCAGAAGGCATCACTGTGGGCTGGAAAATCCCTGTTAAAATTTCCCCGCTTGACAAGACGGGGAGGCTCTGCCTGGGAAGAAGTGAAGCTACACTCCTCTAAACAGAACCATGGCTTGAACCGCACCTTATTTATTGCCTTTCCTCAGATTTGCACGTCTTTTTTAAACCTTGGGATGATCCTGACCACACTTGTACCACTGTTGGTGGGGCTGAAGGAGAAACAGGGACATTCACAACCTCTCCCCACAGCTCATTCCCTCAGAAGCTTCATTATCTTATCATTATCCTCCCAGCAGACACTTAAAGCTTTCCTGGGCTGGTTCCTAAGGCTGGATCCCCACCATTTCCAGAGCTATCAGCACTTCCAAAGGAGGAGTAGGGCCCTGGGAAGTGACAGCAGTGATGATGGTTGGAAAAAAAAAAGCAGTTCAAATGGCAGTTACAGGTGCAATATTTTGTCCCCTGCATCCAGCAGACAGGCTGACCTTGGGGACCCGGCATCGGGGAATGCAGCCTTCCCACCTGGCACCTCAAGAGCCCCAGAAAAGGGGCTTCTCCAGGCTTGTGCAGAGCTAAGATGGGCAGGGAGGGGTTAATAATGTATTAGTTAACTGAGCCTGCAGACTGCCCGTTGCTACGGACCGGGTCATGCTATCTGTGTAACATCCAACAGGCTATCAAATGCCACCTTTCAAACCAACCCGGAGGAGAGTGCGGTAAAATATGTGCGTGACCGCTCAGTGCTGCACAAGGTGAAATACATACAGAGAGGAAAACGTCCAGTTCACAACCAGATTCAAGGCTCGGCCAAACCAGCAGCAAGGCCAAAGCCGACAGCCGGGAGACAGCAAGGTCCTCGCTACAAGCTTGATGGAAAAAAAAGCTGTAGCTATATTTAACCCAGCCACATCTCCTAATATGAAATATTGATGGTCCTGTCTTGGTTTTGCAGGAAACAGAGAGTAATTGGCCACCCCTCAAATCCCTGGGGAAAACACTAGCCATTTCAGGCCACAGGGAGTGTCCTCAGGCACCTTTTTTCCTGTTGTAACTGACAAACATTCCCACTGTATTTAAAACACAAATGGATTTCACAGGCCCAGAGAAGATCTTTTAGTTACCCTGATCCCTTTTTAGGCACTGCCTGGGTTATCAGTGGCCCCAGCAGAGCTCAGGGGCATCCCTGGAGCACCCTGAGATAGCAATGGCCCTGCAAGGGACTTTTTTAGTGAGCAGTGACAGCAACTCTTTCTGAGTTGCCAAGGGAAAATAACCTTTTCTTTCTGCACTACAGAGGTAATGCAATTAGGGCTGAGGCACAATAACCTTTATAAGGGAAAAAAAGAGGAATGATGCACTGAAAGTTTCCCTTGGAGCAACAGTGCTGCAAACTTTTCCAGCACTAAGAGCACACACGGCAACTTGCCAAGCACCCAGAGGGCTGAAATGAGTTTGCATTTAAATTTACATAGCTCTTCATCAGATAAACGCAGAACACCAGCACGCTCTACATGTACGCTTCAGGTAAAACAAGGGAACTGAGAAATGGAACGGCCAAAACGTAGGGCATGGAAATGTGGTGAGGACTGCAGAGGGGCTAAACTCTCTTCGCTCTGCTCAGATCAAGGGTGACAAAACCTGAGCATTGCAGAAGGGCGACATCAAGGCTCCCGTTAGCAGCAAAGATACTTGCCAGAGTAGCAGGCAACTCTGCAGAGACCAGCAGTGCCAACAGGAGGGCTGAGCCTGCCCTGACAACAAAGATCTGCCCTAGCCAAAAACCTGCACGCGTTTTTCTGCGACCAGTCCCAGAAGGAGCTGTTGAAGCTCTGAGCATCAGCATAAAATAGCTCACCCTCACCTTCTGCTTCTGTTTCCCTGATTTAAAATTAAACTTCACTTGAGGATGGTGGGGTTTTCTTCTTGTGGTGACCTTAGAGCTTTTAAACAGTTCTTAAAGTTTCCTAATCTTCACTGGAAGGTCAACTGGCAACACTGACTCTTCTTAAAGAACAGTTGGAAAGGCAGTAAAGGAGAAGGGAGACAAGTCCACGCATCGACTTCGTTCCGACATCTCCTCTGAGCAAGGTCACAAGCTGCAGGTTGAATCTTGCTGTGTGTAATTAAAGAGTCAAAACTTTGATGTGAGGTTTTCACTTGTGAGAGGCACTAAAAATCACCTGCTTACCTATTAAAAATACCCTGACTTGGCCCATAAAACGTAACCCATCTCATAAAGATCTCTCTGATTCAAGTTTACAGCTGACTTTCCTGTGAGAGGTACTTTCAGCTTCCCTAGAGAAGCTTTAGGCTGTTACACGCTGCAGGCTATGGTTTTCAAAAGCAGTTTGAAACTGCTGTAACTGCAGCAACTGGGGCAGACAGCCCTAGCGAGAAACACTTTTTGGGGTGGGGTGGGGGATGCAAATATAGTCCATTTTGGTTTAGGCTTTGTAATCACTTGCCCTGACAATCAGAAGTGCCTCCCGCAGACAAAGGATGCAGTTACAGGAATGTATTGTCCCCTGGCAGTACAAGCTCCTAACACAGCTCCTGCTTTACCTGTCTCCAGTAACACAGCTCCTGCTTTCCCCATCTCCAGTCTCAATCCAGCTGTGCCGATACAGCTGCACTATTAACAGTATCACTGAAATCATTCAGGGCAACGATAAAAAACGCTTTGGGTTTTGGTATGGGTTGGTTTGAGGGTTTTGCTTTAAATATAGATCATTTCATAAACAATCAACAAGTCTCCTAGGACTAGAGACAACCTAAAACCTACCATCTTTACTGTGTGTATAAATCCAGGTGGGCATTCCAAACAAGACGGGTAATTCCAAAAGAGCTTAACCACCACACAGTTTCTGCAGACCCTGTAAGTAGTTCCAGGGCCCAGCAGCCAAATCTGCTCCAGCTTTAGCAAGCAATAACACAACCTCACAGATGACCTGAAGCCAGGCTTTTCTGGGCGGGGAGGAAGGCAAAGCAGAAGGAGGAGATGAAGGAGACTGGATTCCTTCCAGCTCCACCAGCCATCTGTGATTTCAAGTGATCACAACGTGGGTAGAAGAAATTATCCAAGGCAAGTTGTGATGAGAAATCTCAAAGCAGGGGGTGGTGGGTGGGATGGCTGTTAATTTTAGTATCTGGGGCTTTCTCTCAACTTAACTCTTCCCTCACCCCATGTCAGTAAAGCACTCTGGAATTTATGCCAGACAGAAGGAAATCCCTACAGGGTCGCTTCCATCTGAGAAGAAAAAAGCCACAGGCATAAACAACTTCTACAATTTCACATTATTCCTGTGCCACACAACAGTTCTAAGAGGATAATGTTTCCATGGTTTAGAGAATATAATTTCTCCCACTTGCCTCACTACTTGAAAACACTGCCCAGCCTTCTGACTTCCCAATCTGCCAAAGCACAACCTGACATGATAGCGATATGCAGGGTTAAAATCAAGTTGTAGAAACTAAATCATGTTGCAGCCTGGTTAGTGGAAATAGCTTGCAAGAGCTGTGAGACAATATATGATCTTTTGCAAGTTAAATGATTGGGAAAAAGATGTTGAGGAATATGGTTTCAAGTTTCAACATCTAAATAAGCCAGAGTATTTGAAGCAATGAACTGATTTCTATGGGATGAACACTAATACACATGAGAAATACATCATTATCAAACTGGTATGCATGTGATATAGCACCTTTAACAAGATACATCTTCGACTTGTAGCCAACAGACCTAAATTCGGAAAGAGGTGGTTTTATTCGGGCTGGGGAATGAAGATGGCCCTTGCTGTATGACTCACCAGAGCTAACTCCCACAACCTGCTACAAAGGCAAGCCTGTGAGATCTGGCAGCATCACTCATGTACATCACACACCCGCCACTGCTTTTCCTCCAACCAGATTCTTCCTGGGAGTACAAATAAGCCTGACCTCATTTTAGTGCCCATTTTCCAAACTGAAGATTTTTTCCAAACATTTTAAAGAAAGCTGCCAGTTATACACATGGGTCTGCAGCTGCAAAAAGGGAATGCGGAGCAATGTTGTGATGGGAGGGAAGGGAGGTAGTTTTAAGTCTGTTTTGAAACACAGCAATCCCAGGAGCAGGAGTCCTCTGGAGAGGGCCGCATCCTGGCCTGCAGCAGAGCACTCTGCTCACTCTCTTTCTGTTCTCTTCCAAAGGAAAGCTGTGATGAGATTGGTCATGGCACTTAAGATTCATATAGGACTGTGGTAGAAACATAAATATCTTCAGTTCTTCATGGTATTCCCCAAGGCAGAAAAAAAATCATGACGAAGACAGGGAATCGTTCAGGGCAAAAAAAAGCCTGGATGAGGGCATTTTTAACCAGGAGGGAGGGTGCCACAAAGCCACTGGTGACTGCCTGGTACAAAGCTGCTGCTGACGGTTGTCACTCTGGGCTTTCTGCAGGTACAACCTGGAGCAGTTCTTTCTCTCCTTACAGCATCCACCATTTTGTAAAACCTGTGCCTCGTGCCCAGCCTTTTCTCTCCTGCAGCTGGGGACCATAAACCACACCAGTCCTGAGAAATCTCTGCTTTACTTCATTCCCCAAGCCTCATGACTGACACCGCGGCTTTGGTACCAAAGGGATGATCAAATGTTATTTTCCAAAGTAGGGACTTTTAAAAAACAGCATAGAATATGAACCTCTGACTGAGCAACATCACCACTCTTCCCTCTTGGTGAGCTGGGCACGCTTCCAGACCCATGCCTGCCTTACCCCCCACCTTTCCCAATGCCTCATGTTGGAAATGCCAGAGGAGGTTTATGCTTCCTTTTTGTCTCAACAACTGCCAAGACGAGCCCATTCAGCATTTGCCCAGAAAGGCCTTTGGTCAGCAGCAGCTTGAATTTTCTGTGCCATCGCTCAGGAGTGATGCAAACAAGCTGTTTCAATCCCAGCCCCTTTCCCTTCTGAGCCAGTGTGTGGCAACACATCAAGTAACTGTGGATAAAAGGTAAACTCAGAATCCAGCCCTGGGACACCAACTCCAGCTGCACAACGTATGCATTTGATTCACAGAGATGAAACTCAATATACTTTAATGAGTTCTGCTTTAAGATTTTGGTTTATTTGAAACTAAAAATCAAAGGGAAAGTTATTAACTGGTAGAGGCTGTTTGCTTGCATGGTTTAAATTAAGCAAAACCAAAACCCTCGCAAACCAAAACCCCTCTATGCCGTTTTATGAACACTTGCAAAAGAAATGCTTACATCTTATACTCTTTCAACACTGTGGGTTCGTCATCTGGCTGCTGATATGCATGCAAGATGCCTCTTGAACCTGTAAACTTCCTATTAAAAACAGCCAAGGGACTCAGACTAACATTGCAGTAAGAATGGGCCCTGCAATTGTTCAGGACACAGATCTCGATGCTCCAAAACAGCGGTGCTGCCAGACCAGGAATCTAAGCCTTTATTCTGTGCACTGGGATATCACATCAAGGGTGGACAGACCTCATATGGGACAACTTGTGGTCATAAAAATGGTGCTGTCTCCTCATTCAGAACAGAAGCACGAGACAGGTATAAAGCAACTATGAATGGATGCCTGCTGAAATGACGTTATTTTTATGCTGCTTCCAACCAAAATGGTGGGTAAATCCAGGAAAGGAACGCCTGAGGCCTGTACTGAATTGTCTCCACACCATCAGCTTCCAGAGGCAACTAACCAAGGTTTGTGCAGCAGCCTCTGCGTTCTGCTTTGGGACCTTCTTGTTCTTTTGGGGTAAGATCACTGAGGATGCATGGCACAAATCCAGCTGGAAGTAGTGGTTAGTGTTGTACCCCAGAGGTCAATACTGGGCCCAGTCCTGTTTAATTCTTTATTCATGATCAGGATCCTTGGGAACACCTGGGAACCCTCTGAGAAACTCAACGGTGCTGCTGTTGCTGGGTGAAGACAATGTAAGGGGATCAACCAGGATGTAGGCATGAGGAGCTTCCAGCAGCTTCTAATGAGCTTGATCAGCTGCCCTTAACTCAGGGTGCAGCTTCCTGCTAATTAGGGAGGGTCAATTAGCCAGTGAGGCGAGGCCTATATAAGAGCCAGGCCTAAGACACTGCTAACTAATGCAGGAGTTTAACTAAGAGGCCTCTGTGAAGCAGGACTGTGTTTGCTCTGCTCTAGGGTGAGCGGTCTCAGATGTGCTTGCAGTGGCACGCTGTAGGGCAGTTCCTTAAGATGATGCAGGAGGAGCTGCCCCTGCTAGGACAGAAGTTTTGATGCAGGCAGAGCTTTAGATGATGGGTAAAGCTCTCCCAGCCCTGGATGAGGATGCTGGGATAATGGGAGAGATGGCTCTCTGTGCTGCAGGAGTTGTGCTGCCAAGTGAAGGAGTTACAGGAGGAAGTGAGCAACCCATACAGCATCAGATTAGTTTCATGGGAGGGAGACAGGATCTTCTCTGGGATTCCAGCAGCTTCAAGAGCCTCAGACCCCTCTGCACTAGATAAACAGGCAGTGTCCACTACACCATCAAGGTAAGTGAAACCTCTGGAGAAGGGGAAGGATGGAAGATGGTGACTTCTGGCACTAAAAAGAAAGTTCCTGCCCAATTTAAGAGTGTATAGCTACAAAATAGATTCACCACACTCATTAGAGGAGCCAGGTGTGCTATTAAGTGAAAAAAATATGGGCTACCTGACCTTAAACCATGCATGACTTCTAGGAAGAAGGTGTGGCTCTCTGTAACGGGCAATTCCTTGCTGCAGGCGGGGGGACACAGGCACCCACACCTATCATCTAAAGAAGTTTGCTGCCTGGAGTGGTGGCCCAGATCTGGGATGCTGTAGAGGGACAGCCTGGGTCTTTCTGACCCTCCAACTACTGTTCCTGCTGTTCTTCCATGTGGGCATTAGCAATATTATTGGGGCAACGTGGAGAGTGTCAAGTGACTACGGAGGTGGTAGTCTAAGCCTTGGGGGCCCTGGTGATGTTCTCCTCAGTGTAGGGCAACAGTTGGCTATAAAACTGCTCTTGGTAACAGAATTTTGGGTTCTACAACCCCAGAGATGGATGCAGCAGTATCTTGGGAGGGATGGGATCCACGTCCTCAAGCCAGGCAAAGCTACCTCTGCTGGTGGGATGGCTGGCCTTATCAGGAGGGCTTTAAACTAGGTATGATGGGGCAGGGATGGAATTACCAGGAGCCCTGTGAGTGATGAACAGGGTTGAAGAACAGAGGGCCTCAGGTGATACAGTGGGAAGGGATCAAAAAATCATCAAAAAAATGAGGTTTCAGTGGGGTCACTCCCAGCATTTGCATGTCAGCAACGATGCACCTAGGAGGTGCTGTTACAGACAAATCCTCTCAAACCCCTTCTGAGAAATAAGCATGTTGGGGAGCTTCTTGAGTTTACATCTGCCTATGAACACTGAGACCTGTGTGCAGCTCAAAGGCTACAGTGTTCTCGATATCACGAAGATGTGAGATCTCTACCTGAAACTGCCTGGCAAGGGACCTCTAAGACATGAAGGGCTTTGATAAGTATAAAGGTAACAAAAGGAAGACCAGGGAAAATCTGGGCATGCTACTGAAAGCAGGGGCTGGATGAGCAGTGAGGTGGATTGAAAACTGGTTGAATGACTGTGTCCCTCCAGAGGGTGGTGATGCTGGCACAAGTGTAGCTGTTGGTGGTAACTAGTGGTGTGCCCCAGAGATCAATACTTGGCCCAGTCCTGTTTAAATCTTTATTTCTGATCTGGAAGACAGGCCAGAGAGCACTCTCTGCAAGTCTCCAGGGCACACCAAGTGAGGAGGAGTGGTGGATATGAGAGAGGGTCATCCTGCCATCCAGAAGGACCATGACATGCTGGAAAAATGGGCTGATGGGAACCTCATGAAGGGTATGTGCGAAGTCCTGTGCCTGGGGAGTAACAACTCCAGGCACCACTGTGTGCTGGTGGGTGTCTGGGTGAAAAGTAGCTTTACAGAAAAGGCACTGGGGGCCTTAGGAGCATAACATTGACCATGAGGCAGCAATGCGATCTTGTGGTTTAAACTAATGGTATCCTGGGCTGTGTTAGGAGGGAGATCCTTCCTCTCTGCTCAGCACTGAGTGCTGTGTCCAGTTCAGAGTTCTCCAGGATGTTATCAGAGAGTCCAATAAAGAACCACTTATGTGATGAAGGCACTGGAGCAGCTCTCCTGTGTGAGGAAAGGCTGAGAGAGCTGGGACTGCTCAGCCTGGAAACAGAAGGTTTGAGGGGGAGTGAACCTTACTAATATAAACACCTGAAAGAAAGGTGCAAAAAAAGATACAGCCAGGAAGCTCTATTTCCTCTAAACATCAGGAATGCCTTTTAACTGTGAGGGTGACAGCACTGGAAGAGGTTGTCCAGGAAAGGCTGTGGAGTCTCCAACCTTGAAGATATTGAAAAGGTGTGCAGACATAGTACAGGGCAACTGTTTTTAGGTGGCCCTGCTTGAGCAGGGGGCCTGGACAAGATGACCCTCAGAGGTCTCCTTCCAGCCTCAGCCACTCTGATCTTAAGGGTTTTAGGCTCAAAGAGTGCAGCTGTGAGGGCTCAACTGCATGCTCAGAGCAGCTCATCAGTTCTTCAGGCAGCAAATGCTGGAAAAGCAGAGCAGGAAGACCTTAAAAAAATAAAATGGGCAAACCAAACCTGGCATTATGCAATGTCTTGCTGCCAGTCTCCTAAAAGCAACACACACGGAGCATGACTCACTTCACCCATCACCAATATAACTTGGTATAAATCAGCAGTAACTCAAAGGAAGCCATTCTGAGGAAAATAAAGTTCACAAAGTAGAGTGAGCAGTAATTTCATAAAATAGGGCCAGAGGCTTTCAAGCTCATAAAAGCTAACTCCCTACAGCCAAGGGCCAACAAGCATTCAGAATCTAAAGCACCAAGCACCACCTTTTGACAAATATAATCCCCTGTAACCAAATAAATGCAATGCCTCTACGGGCAAAGACACAGAAGTAGCATTCAGCGGTAGTTCTCTTTGTCTTTCAGCAGTAGTCAGTCATTAACATAAATGAACAGCAACAAAACCAAACAAGTTTATACCCAGCTCAACACCCACATCCCAAAAACATGTAACTACAATGGCTCGATTCCTCTTGACAACAACAAAAGAATTTCATCTGAAAGCATAAATGCTCACCAGGGCCAATATTTCGCTCTGCAGATTCTGATTGGCTTCAGGGTAAATTATCAGTGATTACAGCTAATATCAGGATACAGCATGAGACACTAAAAAGAGATAATTATGAGGAAATGAGGAATTATCTGCTGTTGAAACAATAGATCAATTATGAGGTACAGCACAGTAGCTGCAGAGCAGCATTCTTAGGCTCTGAGGGTACTGTCTCTTCTTTCTCATCAACCAAAGGGAACCCACAGCCATAAAGCTTAATTATTCTCCAGGAGCTTGAGCTTGCTGACTAATTAGCCTCTTGTTGAGACAATATGAAGAAGGACCTCATTCCAATTCTCTGCAGAACAAGGATGGCACAGCCACAGTCCTGGCTCTTCCATCCTGCTCAACCAGTACAAATGTAACAACCTTGCTACCCCCAGCTCTGGAGAACCTAAACACAAATGTCCTCAGCCTAAAATAAAACAAACCCAAGGAAGGAAGATGTGGGAGGTGGGGGTGCTAGTAAGGAGAAAATGGCATATCTGCTCTTTCCAGAAAGTGTGTTGTGCAGAGACAATTCACAGTGCCGTCGTAAGTGGAGATGAAGCTGCATCTGATGGTCATGTTATTACAACAGTTGCATCCCTAAAGGAAGCAGACTTTTCAGCAGCAGTTAAATGCCAGGCTTTACAGCCAAAATTGTTAGGAAGATAAAGGTTGAAGTTTTTGGGAGCCAAAGTCTTGTCAAACAGATGACTGTAGTGAAGAGCTACGACAGCCAAGAAACAAGATCTGACTGTATACAGCAGAAAGGCATGAAAGCCTCTGGCAAATGGGTTCATCCAGCACCTCCCATCATCCTGGTAAAGAAAATGTTTGATGTCTGAGCTGGTGAGCAAAATGGAGCATCTGCAGGAACATGTTATTCCTGAGTGAGCTTTCAGATTAGTGTATTGCACAGCAAGTGCAAATACACATTATGGTTAATTCAGTGCTGACAATATTTGCAGTGAAACACATAGGAAGGGAATCTTTCAGAGCACATCTGCTTCATACTGAGGTGGGAGACAACTGAGATTTTCCCTCCATCTGACTGACTTCACTTTGTTTTACTGGCATCTGAAATAGTAATTATTGTGCTGAATTCTCAGAGACATCTTTCTGTCCTCAGTGAATCAGAATCCTCCTTGAAATCCACTCCCTTGATGGCCAGCCTGGATTTCCTGCTGCTTCATCAGAGCATCCTGATGGCATGTGTGTCTGTACCTTCTGTAGCCCCACTGTAAGTCACAGGAGCAAAGGAAAATAGGAATGACTTGTTCCTGAGCAGGTAAGTTCTAATCTTTCAGGGGAGGACCTTCAGATCCCATAATGGACTTGTACTCATTAGGGAGATAAATGTTTTATCCATTGATCATATTTGGCTCCCTGCTTGTGCAACAAAGGTTTAGCATCTAGCAATCAAAATGATGCCTAGTTTCCCTGAAACTACTGGCCCTGCTCAGCCTTTTTAAAATCTCTCTGGTAGGCTGTGGAGCAGTGCGAAATAAACCACAGATTGTGTATCTATGCATTCTATTGCCCAGTTTAGATGGATAATTTAAATTTACATCAGCATAACACCTGCAACAAATCTTTTCTCCTAAAAAGTGCCACTTAAAAACCAAAGGTTAAACCTCTGAATACAGGTGTTCCCAATAAGCCAGGTGAGCGAGGTCAGGATTAATTACTGTGTTAACCAGTGCACTACTTCAGGTGTGAGGGAGAGCCCTTCACACATGCCCTGGGGAAGACATACTCCACCACACGAATGCTGCTCATTCTCATTTCTGTCACTGGTACAAAGCAGTCCAAGAAGTAGGTGTGCACAGAAAAATTGATAAAGGAAGACTTAAGAGACAGTAAATACAGGGGAGATGCTCAAAGCTGTAAAAAGCTGAATGCTTGCATTCACCTCTGCCCACCCAGGGCAATGACACAAGCAAAGGTAGTGGCACTGAACAGCCTCACACTTGGACTGAAGTCTATTTAAGTTAATGTCTAAATATTACTGGAACAACCTGAACATAGGCAAATAATACATTCTAGTAAATAAATGTTGATTGCCTCAAAGTGTTAGTATAAGATGGGTAGCTCTGGATACTGCACTGCCCTAGAAAACGCGTCCCAACATCTGACTTGTCCACTCCCTCAGACAAAGTCATCCCAAGTCCTCTAGGGTGTAGGGATATGGACCACTGAGCTACAACTGTTTCCCTAAAATGCTCCCTGAAAAAACATGAGCTCCCCCTTACCACCTGTGCCAGTGTCCAGGGCCAACAGCATTTCCTACCCTTGCGTGGCTGAGGCTACTCTCCTCAGCCCAGCAAACCTATGGCTGTGCTGAGGCATGTCAGTGACCTCAACTGCATCCAGGACCAGCTGCTGATGGCAATGCCACAGCACAAATGCAGACCAGCTTGCTGCTGGCCCTGATCAACACCTGGAACATGAAACAGTAGGAAAGGCCAGCCCCAGTGGGTGTCCACTGAGCAGGATGTTTTGTGAAGAGGGTTCTGATAAAGCAAGGCTCTTATCATGCAACAACAGAGGCAGTCTCGGTGTTTTTAAATAAGGACCCAGAGCAAACAATACTCAGGACTTTGTAAGAATACAGGAAAAGGAGCATCTAAGATGAGTTCTGCCATATTGAACTATACATAAGCTCTAAAATAAGGGTGAAGGATAATTAGAAGTGCGTGTGTGTGTGTGTATATATATATAATGTGAAAGTTCAATCCCTGCTGGGTAGAAGCCAAAAGATCAGCTTCCTGCATCCCATGCCAAGGTCTGTGCAGGCAAAGCTGAGAGTGAGTTGTCCCTCAGCTTTATGAGCCAGCCAAACTACTTTACAAACAAAACCCTCAAGACAAGGAAAAGCTACTGTGATTTGCTTTTTGAGAGACAAACTCCCATCCAGCCTCACCCTGTGAAACCTGGGCTCCCCAAGCACAAAGGAACACATCCCCCAGTTTTAAATCAGAGCAGAGGCAGCAGCTGGTCCTGGCTAAGCAGTATCCCAGGGGGCTGGGGGTGACAGCCACATCTGCCACCCCTGCAGGGAATGTGAGAGACACTCCAGAAATCAGAGCTTCAAAACCACACTTCTTTTAAGCTGAAAAAGGAGAGATTGGAAAGATTTTTTTTCCTGTTAGGGCAGCAAGGCCCTGTCCCAGGTTGTCCAGAGAAGCTGTGGCTGCCCCATCCCTGGAGGTGTTCAAGGCCAGATTAGATGGGGCTTGGAGCCCCTTATCCAGTAGGAGGTGTCCCTGCCTGTGGCAGGGGTGGAATTGGATGGGCTTTAAGGCCCCTTTACACCCAAACTGTTCTGTGATCATCTCCAAAGAATGAACAGTGTCTGGAAAAACAGTTTGAAAGAAAACATGCTATCAGAGGGACATTTTGTTTAAGTTTCAAAAAAACCATAGAATTGTTAGGTTAGAAAAGACCTTTGAGATCATGAACTCCAGCTGTACCTGTCTAGTACTAAATCGTGTCCCCAGCCACCTCATCTACCTGCCTTTTAAACACCTCCAGGGCACCTCCCTGGGCAGCCTCTGCCAGTGCTTGAGAACCCTTTCTGTCAAGAAATTTTTCCCAATGTTCAATCTAAAATTCCCTTATGCAGCTTGATGCTATTCCCTCTTGTCCAATCACCTGGGAGAAGTGAATACTCACCTCTCTTCAACATCTGTTTAGCTAGAGAGCAACTCCTTAGATGAAACCCAACTCTGCATTATCTTAAATCAAAAATATCTCATGTTTTGTAATAGTAACCACTTCTTGTATCACACAAGTCCAGAAGCAGAATCATGTTAATAGTGCTAGCAGTGGGACGTCGTCTAACTTTCTAAAAATACAGTTGGACAAAAATTCTACCCTACTTTAGCTTAGACCAAAATACTCCACTTTTTGTAATAGCAAACACTTATTGTACCACAAAAAAAAGCGGAGAAGCAGCAGTGTGTTAACAATGCTATCAGAGGGACATCCTAGCTTCTAAACCCACAATTACTTAAATGAAACTTAACTCTAGTTTAAATCAAAATATTGCACTTCTTGTAATAGTAACTACATGTATCATAAAAGAGAAGTGTTATGAGTGGGACATTGTGCCCAACTTTGAAAAATACAGTTACTTGGATGAAAACTAATCTACTTCAGCTAAAATCAAACTATTCCACAGTAACTTCTGGTATCATAAGAAAACAGAGAAGCAACAGTGTGTTATCAGTGCTATCAGGTGGACGTCCTAGCTTTCAAAACCACAATCCCTTATATGAAACTCACCTCCACTTTAGCTCAAATAAAAAATATTTCACTTTTCGTAACAGAAACTACTTCTGGTATCACAAAGAAAGTGGAGAAACTGTACTTTAGCTTAGATCAACATATTATGCTTTTTATATAGTAACCCCTTATTGTATCACAAAGAGGAAAAGCAGAATCAATGCCATCAGAGGACATCTTAGCTTCCAAAACCATGATTTCTTAGATGAAACTTAATGCTGCTTTACCTTAAATCAAAACATTGCACTTTTTGTAACAGTAACTACCTGTATCACAAAAAAGTCGAGAAGCAGGAGTTCATTAATGCTATCAGAGGGACATCCTAGTTTTCAAAACTGTGATTCCTTAGATGAAACTTAACTCTACCTTAAATCGAAATATTGCACTTTTCCTAACAGAAACTACTTCTTGTATTACAAAAAAAGTGTAGAAACCGTACTTCAGCTTAGATGAACATATTCCACTTCTTGTGCTAGTAACCCTGTCTTGTATCACAAAGTGGAGGAGCAGAATCAACGCTATGAGAGGAACATCCTAGCTTTCAAAACTAGGATTCCTTAAACTTAACTCTACCTTAAATCGAAATATTGAGCTTTTTGTAATCACAGAATCACAGAATAACCAGGTTGGAAGAGACCGACCGGATCATCGAGTCCAACCATTCCTATCAAATAGGAATAGTAATAGTAACTACTAGTAATAGTAACTACTTGTGTTACAAAAAAAAAAAAAAGAGAGGAGAAACAGAAGTGTGGTATGGATGCTATCAGAGGGACATCCTAACTTTGAAATACACAATTAGATGAAATTTAACTCTACCTGAAATTGACATATTGCACTTATTGCACAGTAATTCTTCTTGTATCACAAAAAAAAAGTGGAGAAAGCGCCGTTCAGCTTAGATGAACATATTCCACTTCTTGTGCTAGTAACCCTGTCTTGTACCACAAAGTGGAGAAGCAGAATCAACGCTATGAGAGGAACATCCGCTTCATCAGAGGAACATATTCCCCTTTTCCTACAGCAACCCCTTCTGTAGCACAAAGAGAAGCAGTATCAATGCCATCAGCGGGACCATCCTAGCTTTCAAAGGCACGACTCTTTAGGTGAGACTCTTTAGATGAAATTCAACGCTACTTGAGCTCAAATCACAAATGCTTCTTCCCCCCCCACCTCCTTTCTTACCCGCCCCCCCCCCCCGCGCCATCAGCCCCTGCACGCAAAGCGGCGGGGACCAGAGCGGGACCCCGAGAGGGGACAGACAGAGGGACGGACAGACAGAAGGACGGATATACCGGCCCCCCCCCCTCACCTGCCCCGCTGCCATCAGCGCCTCACGGCGGGGCGGCTCCTCCCGCGGGGTCCCATGGCCGGGGCGCCGCCGGCGGCCGCTGCGGGGGCTCACGTCGCCATGGGGAGGGAAAAGGGGAGGGGAGGGGAAACGAAATAAAAGGAAATAAACCGTTTAAAAAAAAAAAAAAAAAGAAGGGAGGGAAAAAAAAAAAAGGGAAAGGGGGGGAGCGCGCAGCACAGCGGCCACCGCGTCCCGGGGGAGGGGGGGGGGAGGAGCCGGCGCGGGAAGTAGCGCCGGCCCGGCCGCAGCACAGCCCCGCCGCCCCGCCTTCCGCGGGGAGTAGTGGGGGGGCTGTGGAGAGAAAGGACGGCGGGGATGGCGCCCGCCGCGCCGTTCGCCACGCAAGCGCCCCGGGTACAACGCGGCTCCCCGGCGGCGGGGGGAGCCGCGGGGCGGGAGGAGGGAGACGGTGAGATGGGGGAGTTGGGGGGGAGGATTCTTTTGCCTCGGCGGAAGGATCGCTAAAGGATGCAGGCGTACAGTGAAAGGGAGGGGCTTAAAGGGATCGCTCCGCGGGGACGCGCCGGGGGGGGGTCCACCGGGGAGAGCCCGCCTTGCCCCTTGTATCCCCCCCGCCCTTGCAGACACCCCCACCTCGCAAACCCTCTTTTGCACGTCCCCTCTTTGCAGCACTGACCCCCTGGGTCAAAGCTTCACAGCTACCTGAGAAACGCAAAACAGGAAGCAAAGGCAGAGCCCCTGCCTTGCAAACCCCCCCTCTTCCACACCCCCTTCTTGCAGGCCCCCTTTGAAACCCTCCCCCCAGCATGCCCCCTTTTTGCAGGCCCCCTTTGCAAACCCCCCTTGCATGTCCCCTCTTTGCAGACCCCCTTTGCAAATCCCCCCTTCCACATCCCCTCTTTACAGACCCCCTTTGTAAACCCCCCTTCTATGCCCCCTCTCTGCAGACCCCCTTTGCAAACCCCCCTCTTCCACACCCCCTCTTTGCAGACCCCCTTTACAAACCCCCTCTAGCACACCCTCTCTTTGCAGACCCCCTTTGTAAACCCTCTCTTGCAGACCCCTCTTCCACACACCCTCTTTGCACACCCCCTTTGCAAACCCCCCCTTGCACACCTCCTCTTTGCAGACCCCTTTGCAAACCCGCCCTTGCACACCCCCTCTTTACAGACCCCCCTTTGCAAACCCCCCCCTTGCACACCCCCTTTGTAAAACCCCCTTTGCAACACCCCCCTCTTGCACACCCCCTTTAGCACACCTCCTCTTTGCAGGCCCCCTTTACAAACCCCCTCTTGCACACCTCCTCTTTGCAAACCCCCCTTGCACGCCCCCTCTTTGCAGACCCCCTTTGTAAAACCCCCTTGCACGCCCCCTCTTTGCAGACCCCCTTTGCAATCCCCCCTCTTCCACACCTCCTTTTTGCAGGCCTCCTTTGCAAACCCCCCTTGCACACCCCCTCTTTGCAGACCCCCTTTGTAAACCCCCCCTTGCACACCCTCTCTTTGCAGACCCCCACTGCACACACACCCCTTGCACATACCCCCTTGTAGACCCTCCTTGCAGCACTGACCCCCTGGGTCAACGCTTCACAGCTACCTGAGAAACACAAAACAAGAAGGAAAGGCAGATCCCCCACCCCGCCTTGCAGACCCTCCCTGCAAACACCTCAAAGACCTCTCTGATTTTTCACCCAGGCCAGCCCTGTGCTTGCTGCTCCCTGCCACCCTAGTGCTCCTTATTGACTGCTGGGAGAGATGTAAACAGGATTTACCTGTGCTTTATTTTCTTTCCCCAGCATAACGGCCTGCAGTAGGGATTCACCAGCCTTTTCCTCCTCCTTTCTAGTCACCAGGGTCAGTCCAGCAGTCCCACCAATACCACCGATCCCCAAAATGCCAGGGAAGCCAAGGTGTTCCCTCAGTCACACCGACACCAGAGATGCCCAGAGAGCCAGGGGAGCTGAGGTGCTTCCCCACAGCTCCATCTTGGCCACTCAGCTTAAGAAGCGCACAACTAAACTTGTGAGTGTCCGCCTTCTTGATAACCTAAGTCTTTTTTCTTTTCAGAGAGGAACAAATACTTAGCATGAAGCTCCTGGCTGAGTGGCAAACTCCTGCTACACCACCAGAGGCTGAAATGAACAGGTAAAAGCAAGTTCAGAGCAAAGACAACTGATTTTCTTTAAACTCCTAGTATCTGTAGTTGTTAGTCGTTCTGACGGCTCACATAGGAGGATTTCCTTGAGAGATAATGAGCACAGAGACATAAATCAAGTGTAGAGAGAGCAAAGAAATTTTTTTTCTATTTATTTCCTGACAAATTGGACCAGTTCTCTAAAAATTCATTTGTTGTAGCCTTTTTTAACCCTTTCTCTAGTAACTTTCAGAACGCACGTGACTGAAATGAAAGGCTATTTTTGCAGCAGCAAACAAAATCCTCTATGCATAGGGTGAACTCCTCTTTCAACCCAAGCTTGCCGTATGCTGCTCCCTTCCATTTGTCTTTTCATCTTGAAATAGGATATGCCCTTTAGAACTAAGAAGGTGGAGAGAAAGGCAAATCCCACAGGAATTTTATCTAGCTTTCCCAGTTTCACTGTAATTCCTCTGGTCTTACTGCTTAAGGATCAGTGTTTAAGAACTGTTACGGGTTTCCAAAATCAGTTGGCCCATGAGCAGTTTGTGGCAGTGACGAAGCGAAGATAATTGAGTTGATGCTCCTAGGTGGGAAATTCTTGCCGGAGGTCCGACCGAGGCTGTCCTGAGATTGTTCCGCTCCCACTGTGGCAGCAGTTCTTGCATGTTCTGTTTGCTCAAGGGATTTCCATTAGGCCCTTCCCAGACCATCTGCACGTCAGCGCCGGGAGCCTGGGGCAGTGCGGCACATCCTTAAACCAGCAGACTATGGAATTGATGGTTTGGCAAGAATCTTTAGCTCTAACATTCCGCAGCAGAGTTCCTTTTATTTGTCTTGTGTTGAGTGTGCCCTCAGCTGGATAGAAAGGAAGGGATAGTTGAGGTGACCTCCAGCTGAGTTGAAAGGGGCGCAATAAACTGGTCACCTGCTGGATCCTCCCCCGTTTTCCAAAGGAAATCCTGGAGAATGAGTCACCTGGCACAGGAGGGACCTTGAAGCAGGTTGGTCAACTGAAGGCGAGGTCTTCCAGGACCCTGTCAAGCCTCTGTAGGAGGTGGCACAACTACCTAGGGGTCAAAATAGCAGCACATTTGTATGGGTTCCAAGAAGAAAGACACAGCGTGTGCCCGGAGCAGCTGAGGGCTGTGGTGGGCAGGCTGCCATAAGGGAATGGCTGCCAAGGCCAAGGGATTTAGGGAGACTGCTGAGAAAGAGACGGAGGCAACCAGCAAGAACTCAATGTACTGGGGAGAAAGGAGAAGAGGTAATATTAAACCTAGAAAAAAAAAAATCCACCTGGTGACCGTAACAAAGTGCACCTGGAGAGAGGCTATTGCACAGTTACAAGCAGGTGTTCCACATGCAAGTACTTAAGGCACCGTGCAAAAATCTGAGGCCTCAGAATAGGATAAAGACCCCAAGTGCTGTGTCAGCCAAGGAAAAGGTACAGTTGGGTAGCAGGGAGAAGTGAAGAGATGCTACAGGACTCTCAGCCAAATCCCAATGTGTGGAAAAGGGAAGGAGACATATCTTTGCAGCAGAAAATTTCTATCTGTGCTGTTCAAACAACCTTCAGAGAGAAAAACAGATGGTCTTGTGGTTTGGCTCTGTGCATTGCTTTGGACACCCAAGCACTGACTTTTGACCAGTCAGTTAAACCCACAGAAGCAAAGGTTAATAGTAAATTTCACATCCACCTAACTTAAGTGCACACAAAGTCCAGCACAGGCAAGCAAGCTTGATGAGTTTTAATATGTATGCAGAGAGCAGCTTCAGAACAAGGACAAGTTTACCTTTGTGTCAGGTTGGTTGTGAGGCTAAATTGAAGTGTTTTGTAAAGCATTTGAATATCCTGAGGGGCTAGAGAAATGCAAACTTTTCATAATAATTGCTGCTATGGTTTAGCTGGATGAGTTCAGTGTAGTGTGGCAGAAAAAGTCTGTAATTCCTGTGTTTGTGTTGAGCTCCAGCTGCTATCTAACTATAACTTCTCTACATTTATTGCAAACCTGAGATTTTTAAAATAGCAAGTGTTGATCAGCTCAGAGAAGGCAGGATTCATGTTGGCTTAAAGGCACAAAACCTTAAAAAAAAAATTAAGGAAAAAATCCTGTTGTTCTTTTCCAAGCGGATCTCAGACAAAGTTTGGTGAGCAGCACTCATGTCTGCAGTCAAATTCACCCCAAAAGAGGAAGGGCCTAGAGCATCTCTGCTGCCATTGGTAGAGGAAACCCTGCAGAGACATGGAGCCTCATCGAGGCAATCAGGAGAGATACATGTGGTGATAGCGCTGAGGAAATACCAGGCTGAGGCTGCCTCAGGGCTCAGAAAGACTTCTCTTCTTGGAGACAACTCCTTTTTTGAAAGACTGGAATGAAATGGACTTGGGAAGTGATTTTTCTAAAGCTGCAAACCTAAACTCCTTTATCTTTATTGAGAGGCATAGTTTGCAAAACAAGACTGTAGAACACTGGGAAAAGCAACCAAAGGAAACAAAGAAAATCCTTAAAAATGAGTTTAGGGTGAAATTACCTGGCAAGCCTTTGCCCAGCATCCTAGGAGTGAATCTTTATGAAATCAAACTCATCAGCACACAGGAGCTCTCACAGAGGAATGGAATTGGTTTGAACGCCAAACTGTCTTTGACCTCTGTGAAAACTGAACTATCCAAAATTGCTAGTTATTTTTGCAAATCTTACCCTTTCTCTACAATGAATCAACAGAATGCTGAATTTCTAAGCAAGCAGTGTGGAAGTCAGTACAAGACTGTTCTACCTAATAAGTACAATAGCTGTGCTTGTTCTTACAGGCAAGAATGAACTGCCCTTTGAAAAAAAAGAAAAAAAAAAGAAACTACATGCAGGCTTCCTCATTTCTTTCAGCTTCAAAGGTAGATTTCCACTGCAGCTGGGCACACAAACCCTGGCTTCAGTTTCACAAGCAGAATTCAGCTGTTCCATGTGTGAAACTGAAGCTAAATTGCTATCCTGGCATGAACAGTAAGAGGCATCTGGCCAGTGAGAGAGACCAGCAGCATGCAAACCCCCTTCCCAAAGCACTCCACGTTGGTTTCCTTTTTCCAAAACAGATGAGATTAAAAACAGCATTAATTCCCTGTCCTAAAATTTGTCAGCTTTAGGAAGAAAAGTTTAACAAAATTTAGCCTAAAACTATTTTTTTACCAAAGATAACAGAGCAGACGTGGTCACATGTAGTATGCACGGTCAACAAAGTGTGTATTTCTGTAATCTGTTCCATCTTTTTTACACCAATTCTCAGTTTTTGTGCTTTCCCTTATCGGAAGCTGTTGCCTGTCACAAAGGGAGAGGCTGTCTCTCAGGTATGGAGCCACTCTGGACTGTAAGTCTGTAGAATCACTTGTTACAAGAAGTGTGACATTAAAAATCACCTTAAGCTGAAGTACAGGAGCACCAGATCAAGTGTGACATCTCCACAGCCTCTTAGGACTTCATAGCTGTTACCACGCTGCATTCTGACAGTCTCTTGCAACTTCTTCCTAACAGCAGGAATGTAAATTATTTACTAGGGAAACAAACCCTGCTATTTGAGCCAAAGAAGATTCCCTTGCTGTCTGTTCCCACCACAGAGCTTCTTGAATGACTGAGACACACTTCTTGCTTTCATCCACAACAGTGAAATATATGCTTACGTTTAGCAAATGAAGTGCCTCTTTCACATTCCATGATTAACTCGGAGAGGAGAGCTGCAGGCAGTAAATTAACCTTTTTGCCTGCTTTATTTTTACTAAATAAGTGGCTCCATAATGCAATTTTCCCAACCAGAACAGATACTTTCTGTGGTTTGCTTTACTCTTTGGAAAATGTTCTAACCTATTCCATTTCACTTGGTGACAGTAAAACCTTTTGGCTGTGTCTCTTACCCTAGGGACAGCACCTGTAAATCAATCGTTCTTCGTAAAAAATAGATGACTAGGCAGAAATGTGGGTTGCAACATGCAGGAACGTCAACGGCAGACAGGAATGTGTCTACTCCACTACAGCATTTCCAGTTTTACCCTTGCAGTATTGGCAGCTTGAATGATACAGAGGAATAGCTAATATTTTATGCACGTCTTGTTTCATACCTGAGCTATGTACCTGAATCCAAATCACTACAGGGAAAATAATCTTTTGTGGTTTAACTGTCCGTATCCAAACTTTTTTGACCTGCCCTTCCAAAGGATAAAATGGTGCCTAGTTATGGAAAAATTCTTTCCAAATAGTCACCATCTGTCATTAAGTTTAATTCTTGTATAATTTGATTTGAAGAGATGTGCTCTCTTGATTCACTTTCTAAGCTGCAATATAATATCTCATGAACTTTCTTAACAGTGCTGGAAGCAAAACAGAGTGGTAATAGGGCAGCGCAGGGGTAGCAGAAAATTACCTACTTTTAAATGATCAATAAATAAATGGGCATTATAAATGCAGAGGTATTAACTGCAATAAATACTCATAATGTCAAAGAATAACTGGGTTTGGCAGGGACCTCTGGAGGTTTTCTAGGCCAAACTCCTGCTCAGAACAGGGTTTATTTAAAAGTTGAATAGTTTTCCACATTGCGTTTAACAAAGACACTGGGTAAGTGCATGGGAACAGACGTCAAGGCAAACTGAGGCAACAACAGACGTGTAGTCTTGAACAGACTGACTCCAAACAAGCCTTCAGCCAAAGCAACCTTATTGTGGTCTTCAGCAAGAATATGCGAGTAACAATACCATAAAAATTCATTCTCTCTGGCTTATTTAGTGGAGGTTTTCTTACATTTTTCTCTTACAGAACACAAAAATTGTGACTACTTGAAGGCAGTTCACATTAATTACGAGACGGTGGTTATGCTTCACTGTAGGCATCATCTTCTATAACTGCATGTTTTACGTTCATATCAGCATTGTAGGAGTTTATAATCTTGTGAAATGTATAGTATTTCTTTGTCACTGGTATACATGACTTTTTAAACGGATAATGTGCTGCCCAGTAACATAGTGACTTGGACTTTTCTGTGTGGGTCAGGATTGTGTTTGCTGACACTCTTTTGGATAGAAGAAAGGTTGCAGAGTTTACAAAAATGATTTAATAAATCACCTGGCAGCAGAAATGGATACAGCACCCTTTGTTTCCTGTCCTCACTCCTTGCTGCTAGGGCCTGGCTTTTCTTCCACTGGAGGAGACAGGAGCTTAAACCTAACAGTGACAGCAGGAGGGCAGCAGACACAGATAGGCAAGGTGTTGGAGGATTTTCTGCACACTCTGTAAGTATTTAGGGAACCGCGTGATATGTGATCTGAAATACGCAGTTAGGCAGTTTGAACTCTTGGGTCAGACGCAGATATTTCCAGACAGGCAGAGCTACCTACTGACTGTACATCTGAGAAAGCTCATCAGAATTATTTCTTCTGGCATGTATCAAGACTATGTTGGTAGCTTAAGACAGAACTATGCTGGAAATGTTCCTGCAGCTGTTACTTGGAAAACATCTGTGGTTCTGTGCATGGAAATTTGTACATCTCTGTTCACACGAGCACAGAGCAATTAATCTTGTGAAACAAAGTGGGAATTACTATTGGGAAGCAGGAGAAGGACATCATGCACCAATGGACAAGAAATGACTAAAGGTAGTTATTGTCTGGAAAGAAAGGCAGACAATGGAATATTCCATTTCTGGCACAGGAAATAGAATAAGATCAGCAGGCTCTGAAAGACTTCCGGAACTCCAACTGCTAGGTACCTAAGAATAACCAATCCACTACACTTGAGGGGTGGAATTTTTTATGCTTACAGTTGGGAAAATCCTTCTGTCTGTGATAATATGTGACAGCCTGTGTTTGTATAGTCTGATAAAGGGAATAAGAGACAGGTTGACACAATTTCTCTTCAGTTAATGGTTATCCCTAGGCAAAGCATAAAAGACATTGCCCCAAAGATCTCAATTTTAGCAAAAGATATCCAAGAAGGTAAACTTAAGAAGCCTTGGGAAAGGACAATGAGATGTTTTTGTTCACAGCACATTGGATAATTAAGGGCTTTTTTCTCTCTTGAGGCTTTCACATTAAGCCTAAGGCGTTCAGAAGGTGTGCTTACTGAAATGTAACAGCCTGTTGTATTCAAGAACTCAGACTGGTTCATCTGAAAAGCGAGCGTGTAAGGAATTGCGAATGCCTTTGGCAAGCCAGCAGAGCACAGCACGATAAGAAGTGAGGGGCGATATCTGACTGCCGAGGCAGGGGGTCTGCTGAGAGCCGGTGAGGCCATGGGTGACCCTTCATGTCATCTCTCAGGAGCCAGATGTGAGCTCTGTGGCACTGAACAGCTCTCCTGTCCAATCTATTTTCTCTCATGATACTTGCATTGTACAGTAGAAAAACAGAAATCAAGAGGGAAGGACCCTCCCATTGTTTCGTGGATGCTTTGTGCAAAGGGTTGAAATTTCAGTGTCTTAGTGTTTAACGTAAACTATATAAAATGGATTTCCATCGTGTTAGATCTGAAAATAAATGTAAAATATCTGTTCCTAGTCCTCCTAACTGAATGCCTCCTAGGAAATCATTTTACTCACTGGTTCCACAGTCGAAAGGTGATTGCTCTTTTTGTCTTGGTTTAACGTTTTATGACTAATTTAAATTCAATTTATGCAGAATCTCTTTGATTTTGAAAATGACTTCTAAAATTATGCACAACTACCTTTCTAAAAAAAATACCTTAAAAAGCCTTCAGTACAACATTGCCTGGAATTATCTTGTCAATTAAATAAAAGAGCCCACTTGAAGTAAGTGACAAAAATACACAGTGAATGAAACTCACCTTCCACTAACAAATCGTTATTAGACGAGACCTTTAAGCGAACTGCTAGTTATCCAGTCATGCTTAGACAAGCACAAGGTTATTGAAACATACAGCTTCTTTTCAGACAATTTAACTTGCACTGAAGGCAAATTATTGCCATAAAAGCGCTGAAGCACGTTGCTGAGGCATTCGATGCAATTCTTTTGGCTCCAAAAAGACTTACCCTCACTGCCCAGCAATGTTAGTGGGATCAGAACTGGGTCTGCATCTTCAGCCGCCGCTACAAGTACTGCCTGCTACGTCTTCCTGCAGAAAACTGATGTATGCATCTGATATGATTATCTAAAGAAGACAGGAAGCGATGTTTTAATAGGCTTGAAGATGCAATATAGATTTCTGACAATAGCTGTAATGGAAATGGGTGCGACTGAGCCAGCTCACAAAGGAGCTGTGAGGGAACTGATACAAAGGGCACCTAAACCCATCCAATGCAGAAATCATGAATAATAATTGCGTTCACCGAGTGAGTTATGAAACGTGTCATAGATACGGAGTCTTTCCTGGTTCCTTCCTTTTTCTTAGCACACACACAGTGGAATTTGAACAAGGTGGGGCAACGACAAACCGTGAGCAACAAAACTGCAGCTGTTCTTGACATGACACGGGTGAAATCATCCACAAGCGCCTTCCCCTTCTCACTCTCTACGTGAGGGCTTGCACGGGTTGGGGGGGGTCACTTTCTCCCTTCCTCTTTTCATGCTGGAGGTATTTCTAAGGCCTCCAAAATGAGATTTGATGATGTTACAGAAGCAGGTTGCATTGGGCACTGTGCTTGCAAGCCTGGCAATTATCTCCTTACCACCACCCTAGATCTTTTCAGCTTTCAGAGGTCTTTATGGAAACAAAGGCAGAGAATTAGGCTCACCAAAGAATGCTGTTCACTCTTCAGCCATTTCCTTACCCTCTGTCAGTATCCAGGATCATCGATTTCTGTGGTTACCTGCATATCATACATGGGCTCGCAGAGAGCCATGAAATAATAGACAGGGGACTATGGTGTTAATTCCTGGAGCAAAATCCTTTTGCATCAGTGAACATTCTTAATGAAAACAGAATTTCCTTCATGAATCAAGATTTTTGCACTATGAGCAATTCAATTTTTAGCTGTTTAACAAGTTTTATGCCAGCTACAGGGAATGTTTACTAGGAAAGATCTGTTTTCCAACAGACTTTTTGATCTCTCTTCTCCTAACCTTATCTGAGTCTGAAGTGAGGTTTCTCTGTTGTCAGAGGGGATTCAGAAATGCCTCCTGAGACAGTTTAATGTCCAAAGTCCTTCCCATTAAACCAGATCACACGGAGGAGAACCCTGCATTAACCCAGCATAAATTGGATGAAAACAGAGCAAATGTTAATCAAGGCAGTGAAAATAGAGTTCTGACGTAGTCCCCTTCAGCACTCTGCAGTGACATTTCAGCTCCTTTGTAAGTCTGATGCTGCTCCCTCAGCGGTTTGTTGTTTTGGCCTTCTTTATACTAGGAAGTTTGGCAATTTAAGTTATACAGACACACTTCCCTTTGTCCCAGGACTCCGATGCAGCTGCGCCAGTGCAGGAGTACTTACACTGAGAGAAGGGCAGAAATACCGTAGCTTTTTTCTCATGGCAGCTTTAACCAGCTTAAATGCATACAAAATTTTATGTGTACGTAAATTTCTGTAATACATACAAGCACGATAGATGCTTCCTCTAAACAAACACCAGATCTTAGCTGCTTTTTCTTAACTGCTTTGCCCTGTGTTGCGGCAGCCAGACAAAAATCACAGTGTATAACAGCTTATAATTGGTGCTAAACTTATTAAGTTTCCATTGATTTGTGTTTAGGTCTCATAGGCTTAAAATATTTTCTGCTTCTCCTGAGCAAACAAGATGGATTTCTTTTTTCTGCATCCTCCCTTCGTAATTTCGACAGCTACTTTGAACCCGAGGTGTGGTCACGTACGTGCACCGTCATTACCTTACTCTAGATCTGTTTGCGTTGCCAGTGAACCTCTTCCCCAGTACTAACCTCATATTTACATTAATCCTTGATTGGCAAGCCTTGATCTCCTTCTGTCTTTTAGGAAGTGCATAATAAACCTGAATAAATTTACTTATTGATGAATTTATATGTGTTTTCTAATATGAATATTTCTGTATAAAAATAAAATGTACACGCTGAGGTTATTTTATTTGCCTAAAGAGCCTACTTTTACTCCCCTTAGTTAAACAGCAAATGCCCAACTGTCAAATCATCCCATTTAATTAAAAGAGAGATTAATTTTTTTTTCATATGATGCCTCTCATGGAGTTATGAAAGAATAAATAACTCCCAAGGGGGGAAAGGATTGTCGAGCTCATCTAATTTGACACAGGCTCTCTTGGTGTTTGATACTTCACCTATATTCTCAAATGAGCTTCAGCTAGGGTTGAAGAAAACGCTAATTCACACATGATCTGTTCTTTCTTCCATCATTGCAGAAAACAAGAATGTTGGCCAAACCAGTTGCATTTCCTCCCCCCAGAATTGGGTGCTAAGTCCCTAATGGTCACATAGCAGTAGCTTGGTTTTACAGGAAGAGAAGTACTTGCAACTCTGGGACTTCTGCCTGTCAGCTTTTAGCACTGCTGCTTTCCCCGTGCCCATACTAGTATAATGAGACAGCAGTGGGGCACTTAGATTAATTGTTGGCTGTAAGGCCTGTGGAGCTTCTTGGTTAAGTGGTTCAGAGGAACCCATTGTTCTCCATGACCCCTATTGTTCTTCCCTGTGTGTCCAGCTGCCTGAGTGGGCAGGCTACTTGTGTCTAGATTGTTAATTACCACGTGTCCCTTAATCAGGAAGGTTCGTAATCCTATTTTGGTTTGCAAATCCACATGCCACAAGGCCCAATTACCATCATTTATACCATCACCTGCCAGTCAATACCCAGCCATCAGCCATCCGTAGCTATTGCCGATGAATCGCTGCGCAGACCTGCCAGGACAGGTTTTGCCAAGCCGCGCCGGACAACAGCTTAGTAAGGCTAGTTAATATAATACCTGTTTAATTTGACAGCACTGAAAAGCCTCCCATCACAACAAATAAATTAGAAATTTTTTTAATATTTGTTTTAAAATTCATTGCATAGAAATGAAAGCTTCAGTATAAATCTTTGTTTTTATTAGGACCCCAGAAGATTTCAGATGGGTTTTCCTAATGTTTTAATTCCTTTTTTTGTCTTCCAGTTCACTGTAACTCAAGAATTCCCCCTGAAGGGCTATCGCCACTGTTTCTAAATAATGAGTGCTATAGCATTTGTAGCTAAGGAATTTATAACTTTCTTTTCACCTACTGCATCTTTAGGTTCCCAAAGAATGTCAGGAAGGAATTGCTATTCTTTAAAGCACAGGGTGCTGAAGCATAGATAAATTGTGTTTTCCCATAATACTGGAAACACTTCTCATTCCTCCCCCATGTACACACTTCCCTTAATCACAAATAAATGCCACACTGAAAGAAGAATATTACTTGCATAAGGGGAAAAAAAAAATCCCAGATTTTAGATCTACGCCTTACCATGCCTCCTCCTTTGCTCACAACACTTGATTGTTCTGCCAGGTCCAGACAGTGCAGGGTGCAGATGGATTTTCCGTGTTTATAATCCCAAAGATGATGAGTGCTTCACTTATAGTAAGGATGTTTAGAGTTTGGTTTTTTTTTTTCCTCTCAATCCTACCCTTCTTGTTGCAACAGATCAGTTAGTTACAGAGGAATAAGGATGGGGCAGGGATCCTTCTCTTCTGATGCAGGAAATGAGCCTTTCTGCTCTGACGTGGTAGAGAAGGTGCTGTTGAGCCATGCTTTTAAAACAGATTTCCCCTCCCTCAAATTACATGATAAAGGAATGATAATTTTGCAGTGTTCTGCTAGGTTTAAGGCAGTACCGGGGAAGGGATGTAGGTGTTAAGAGTAGACATCTGAGATGGCATTCTTAGAATCGTCACACTATGTATTTACAAAATTAACTTTTTTTGCCATTGAGGTCAAGTGAAACACATGTTCCACTTTGTGGCTTAATACAGCGGTCAAAGGAGGAAGAATATCCATACTGCACCTCTGTGATGGCAAGATGCACTTGAGAATGTGGAAAAACAACAGCAGCGACTGCCAGGGGCATTTAGATAAGAGAGGCTGGAGCTCAGAGCTTCATCCTGTAAACGTCACATGGATGATGCCAGTGCAAGGAGCCAGTTTGAAGTCAGCTCCATTAACAGTAATCATCACTGTCGAACTGGAGCAGAGCCACAACTTCAGGTCCTAAAAACACTTTTATCCCTTGAAATACTGGCGTCAGTCACAAAAAAAAACCTAAATAAAATCAGTCGGCATGCCAGTTCATTCCCCTGGCAGGGATGCTGCGTTTAAGGGTGCTCAGATCTACCTGATGGGCCCCCTTATAGAGCTGGCCTGTGTCAGGAATATCCCGAGGGAAAGCTGTGCATGTTTATGGGAATCTAAGAGTGCTTGTCATCAAAATAAACTTGAAGAAATTGTTGGCCGTCATCACTGGCACAGCAGACAGGAACCGTGCCTCCAAACAGAGACTGGCATAGCAACATCGCTGGCTCTTTGGTTGAGGAGGCGGCTTATTTTTCCAGACTGCGACATTTAATAAACACTTTGCGTTTGTTGAAGCTGCAGAACCTCCCTCAGCCAAGCTGAACGCTGATGGGCTGGAGCCGCCGCCAGACTTGTGTCTCCAGTGTGTACACATCCCCGGTCACTGCAGTTTGTCCTCCGGCGTTTGGCCTTTTGTGTTTGTCCACGAAAACCACGGAACGCATTGAAACAGCCCTGCAGGTCCTCTAGACGAGGATTTATTTTGCGAGATCCCGTTTCATCTTGTCATTAGGGCTCCGCAGAGCTGCGGGACAACAAGCCCTTGATGCAGCCATCTGCGAGGGGGTCGGTAGCCACCAGTACTACTTGTTAGCTGTGTTTTTCCCTCAAGCATTGTTTCTTAGCCGTGTTTTTTTCACAAGCATCATTCCTTAGCTGCGTATTTATCTGAAGCATCATTCCTTAGCTGTGTTTTTATCCCAAGCATCGTTCTTTAGCCATCTTTTTATCCCAAGCATTGTTCCTTAGCCATCTTTAACACAAGCATCGTTTCTTGGCTGTGGTTTTAATCTCAAGCATCATTTCTTAGCCATGTTTTTAATCCCAAGCATAGTTTCTTAGATGTTTGTATCCCAAGCATCGTTTCTTAGCTGTGTTTTTTTTCCCCAAGTATCATTCCTTAGCTGTTTTTATCCCAAGCAGATTCTTAGCTGTGTTTTTATCCCAAGCATTGTTCCTTAGCCATGTTTTTATCCCAAGAATCGTTCCTTAGCCATCTTTTTATCCCAAGCATCGTTTCTTAGCCATGTTTTTAATCTCAAGCAGTTTCTTAGATATTTGTATCCCAAGCATCATTCCTTAGCTGCGTTTTTTTCCTAAATATCGTTCCTTAGCTGTTTTTACCCGAAGCATCGTTCCTTAGCTGTGTTTTTTTCCCTAAATATTGTTCCTTAGCTGTGTTTTTATCCCAAGCATCGTTCCTTAGCTGCGTTTTTTTTCCTAAATATCGTTCCTTGGCTGTTTTTACCCCAAGCATCGTTCCTTAGCTGTGTTTTTTTCCCTAAATATCGTTCCTTGGCTGTTGTTACCCCAAGCATCGTTCCTTAGCTGTGTTTTTTTCCTAAATATCGTTCCTTGGCTGTTTTTACTCCAAGCATCATTCCTTAGCTGTGTTTTCATCCCAAGCATCGTTTCTTAGCCATCTTTTTATCCCAAGCATCATTTTTCAGCCATGTTTTTAATCTCACACATAGTTTCTTAGCTGTTTTTATCCCAAGCATTGTTCCTTAGCCGGTTTTATCCCAATAATCATTCCTTAGCAGTGTTTTTACCCCAAGCATCGTCCTTTAGCTGTGTTTTTACCTCAAGAATCACCCGTTATATTCACGCACCACACCAACAGACTGGGATTATAAAGACAAGCTTGGAAGCGCGCATCCTAAACGCTATGAAACGCAGGAGAAGGGAAGCTTAGCTGCCTTTTTTTGCCTCAACGGGGGCTCGGGAGAGCGGCGGGGACAGGGCCTGGGGGTCTGTGAGCCCCTGACCGAGCCGCCATGGCGCCCGGCGCCGCCGCGGTTGCTACGGGGGGGGGGAGTGGGCGGGGCAGAGCCCGCGCGGCCAATCAAAAGAGACCTTCGCGCGCCCGACGACCAATCAGAAAAGAGCATCCTCAGCTCGGCAGCCAATCAGGAGAGGCCCCCCTCGCCCGGCGGCCAATCAGCACCCCCAGGGCGGGGAGGGGGAGCGGCGCTGCGGGCCAATCAGCGGCTGGGGGGCGGGGGCCAATCAGAGCGCGGCAGCGTTTGGGCGGTCTTTTTAAAACGGGGCAGCCCCCGCAGAGGGGGTCCCTTTAACGGAGTGATGCGGCTCTTCTGAGTCCCCCTCCGCCACGGCTTCGCGCTGGCGGCGGAGGAGCGCGGTTCCTCCGCGCCTCCCGCGGAGCACGATCTCTCCCCCGTGGCCGTGCCGCGTCCTGACCTCCGAACCCCTTCTCTGGGCGCCGCCAGGGTGCGCGGACTAGGCGGACTATTTTGCGGCGCCTCACCGGCCGGGCCTAAGGAGGAGATCGCTGCGCGCGGGGCCCGCCCGGACAAAAACAAGGGGGCGGCGCGAGGCGCCACCATTTTGATGCGGGGCCGGGGCTGAGGCGGCGCTGGGGCCGCGGGCATCGCCGTGACTCGCCGGGGCGAGGCGGCCGGCCCTGCCTGGATGCGGGGCCAGGCCCGCGTCCGTGCGGTGACGGCAGCCGGGCTCGCCTCCCCGCCGGGGCGGTGAGGGCCGCGGGGGGGCGGGGGCCGGGCCCGGTGCCCCCTCAGCACCGCCCCGAGCCCTGTTCGTGGGCCTAAACCGGTGCTGAGGGAGCCTCGCGGGCCTCCGCCGCCCCAGCTGGGGGTGTCGTCGAAGGAGAGGACTCCCCCCACCCTGAGGCGAGGGGAGAGAAGATGAGCAGCGAGGCGCTGTGGCTTTTCAAGCAGCTGAATCTCCACCTGGAACAGGAGGGGAGGTTTCAGCCCCGAGAGAAGGGGCTCGGCCTCATCGAGGGCACCGCCGAGGTGAGAGGGAGTAGGGAGCCCCCTCAGAGTGGGGTGGAAAAGCTCCTAGCTGGAAGGGAGCGCCTTAACTTGGGAAAGTTAATTATTCCGTCTGTAAACGCCGCTTGCCTTTTGTTCTAGCGCTGTCTTAATCCGTAGGTATCAACATAGCTACGTCGGCAAAGAGCTGTGACCTACGGGGCAAGTGAACGTTCAGGCGTTCGGTATTTAGTGTTTAGTTTAAATGATGAGGGTGAGCCAAGTGAACACAAGACGGAGAGAAGTTAATTGTTTTCGTCTCGGGGGCAGGAGGGCTGAGATGGTTAAGTAGGCGATCAACAGATTGGGCTGAGAGACCTGGGGCTGCTCAGCCTGGCGAAGAGAAGGCTCCAGGGAGACCTTAGAGCAACCTGCCGTGCTGTAAGGGGCTCCAGGAAAGCTGCAGAGAGGCTGCTCACAAAGAGAGACTGTTTACAAGGAGCATGTAGTGATAGGGCGAGGGGGAAGAAGACTTGGATTAGGCATCAGGAAGAAATTCTTCACGAGGAGGGTAGGGAGGTCCTGTCCCACATTGCCCAGGGAAGTGGTGGCTTCTCCATCCCTAGAGGTCTCCGAGGCGAGGTTGGATCCAGTGGGAGGTATCCCTTACCATGGCAGGGGCTGGAACTGGTTGGGCTTCCAACCCAAACCGTTCTATGAAATGGGGAAGTGACCGGCTTTTCATTAGCAACGTCTAAAGAAATGAATCTAGGAACACTCGGTGCTTAACAGCAGGGAAAAAAACCAAGCATAAACACTTCCACGTTAATCAACTCTTATTCCGTTGAATGTTTGTGAGCCTTTTGGAAGGAGACTTAATGTTGAAAGTCTAAGAAATCAGTCCGCTTGTTTTGTAAGCAGAGGTTTTGTCGTTAAAATGCTAACATGCAGGCAGGTTAGGATAAGCTGAGTTTTGTCATCTCTGTTTCCGTGAAGTCGGGAGTCCCTGTGAGTGCATGCGCTTGGTCACTATTGTCTTAAAACAACAAGTGCGTACATGTACTTGTGGAAATGTGGTTGTGCTGGGTATTGCACCAGGGAGACTCTGGACCAGGCTGTAATCCGGGTACCTTAGGTGTTTTTGAATCTCAAGTATCTAAATTATTTTTTTAAGTTAAGAGAAATAAAATATTTGCAGAAGAAAATAATTATTTTCATTTGATCTAAGTAAAAGATGACTTAGGGAGTGAGGTGGTTGCAATCTCACTGCTGCCACTGAGTAATTCTGACTTTCCTTTTCTTACCATAGAATGAAAATACTCTGTGTCCGAGACAAAGGAATGCCAAGGTGGAAGATCTTTGGAGTCTGACCAACTTTTTCGGGTTCACAACTGAAACATTCGTTTTGGCTGTTAACATTCTGGACCGATTCCTGGCTCTTATGAAGGTATTTTGGGGAAGACGACCTGCTGTAGTGTCAGCTATCAGTACATGAGCTTCCTGTGAACTTTCTTATCTGACAAAAAGGACAAGGTTGAGATCTAGTAGATAATTGTGGCTATTTTCTCATTCTATGCTAGCATAATTTCTGAAGTCCTTTGTAAATTTGAACTTGAGTACAGCTCTTGCATGGAGGCTGAGCTTATATCCATGTGATATATTGACAATTTGATACTATGGCCTCTCTTTACCTCTAAAGGCAAGTAGCAGCATGCTTTATTTCCTCTAAAAAGTCTGTAGCCTCCACTGTGTACACTTAAAAGACCAAGAAAGAGTAAAAACAGTGTTACCGTTTCTAGATATGGTGTCAAAGTTTAGTGTAGTGCTATAGCTAATACCAAATGATCATCCATTTCCTGGATGTTTTTGTGCTACTTTATGGCAGGTAACTGTGCCTAAAGCAGTTCACTGCTATTAAGTTGGCAGAAAAACTAGAAGTTGCATCAGCTTTCTGGTCTGACTGTCCTTGAGGTTGCACAAAACATTGCGAGAGAGAATAGAGAGGTAGGAACAAGTGGAGGGATAGGACTGCCTAGAACAGGCTTAGGCTGGATCTGTGCAGGCTTTAAATGAGGGTAAGTGAGCACTGCCGCTTGGAGAAGTGGGGTATTGCAGCTCTCCCTGCAATTTATTTGTTGTGTAGTGGGGTGGAACAATAGAGGGTGCTCAGCTGTTGAGCTTCACTTGCCCTCGTGGCAAATTGATATAGCTTTATTGGCTCTGCTGAAACTGAAATGATGAAACTGAATAGATGAGGTGTGTGAGCTGACTGGTCTGGTAGAGATTAACAAATCTTCTGTTGAACTCTGAATATTCAGGCAAGCTCACCTAGCTGGATGAGCTGTCAGTGCTGCTGTTTGATAAGCACAGTGTATGCGGGGGGCGGGCAAGTATTCATAGTGCTTTCTCTTATTTTTAGGTGAAACCGAAGCATTTGTCTTGCATTGGAGTTTGTTGTTTCCAACTGGCTGCCCGAGTAGTTGAAGAAGAATGCAATATTCCATCTGCTCACGAGATCATCCGGATCAGCCAATGTAAATGCACTGTGTCCGACCTGAAACGGATGGAAAAGATAATTTCAGAGAAGTTGCACTTTGAATTTAATGCTACTACTGCCTTAACCTTCTTGCACTTGTACCATGCTATTGTACTCTGTCATACCTCAGAAAGGTGAGTCGAGTTGCATGTTGGAGATAGTCTGTGTGTTTGCCTAGACCTTTTTTTCTATAGTTGCCTCTGAAATGATTATGGGATTGGCTGTAGAAGAGGCAGCGCCTTCATTTTTACTTTGATACACAAGTGCTTGTTGATTTAAATGCTTCTTCTTTTTGGTGTCTTACAGGAAAGAAGTATTGAATCTCGACAAATTGGAAGCGCAGCTAAAAGCTTGCAACTGTCGTTTAGTCTTTTCTAAAGCAAAAGTAAGTAGAAGTAGCTCTCTTTGATTTTTTTGAGTAAGCTTTGATTCATGTCATGTTGAGCAATGGTTTTTGTCCTTATAGCCATCTGTCTTGGCCTTGTGCCTTCTCACTCTGGAGGTTCAGACGCTGAAATCTGTTGAGCTGTTTGAGATCCTTCTGCGTGTTCAGAAGCATTCAAAGGTCAGTGTTTTCCATGGGTTGCTTTTGCATCAGCTGAAGTAAGCAAGGAACTGTGTCTTTAAGCGCTTGTCTGCAGTTCTTGTAACTAACGCTGTTTCCTGGGTAGAATGCCAAATGCAAAAAACTGTTGCTTAGAGAATGAGGTCAGGTAGTCCTTTTGCACTGGTACTTCTTGGCAGCTGTCTGGCAAGCAAAAGGTTTTAAAAAAAACATATTTAAATGTGTGAAACTAGAAGAGATGTTACAGATGCAATGTGCTTTAACAAGCAGCTGGTTGAACTGTGTACAGTTCTAGCTGTATGTTCCAGAGAAACCTCCATTTGGTTTGGAGGACTACAGCAACTTCTAGACTGGTTGTCTTATTTTGCCTGAATGAATACCTTAGAATTTACAGCTTCTAGCTGCCTACTGTATCAGCTGATGGTCTAAACCAAGCTTTCTACTCCTCCAGTCAAGTTGAACTAACCCAGTATCTTGAGAGCTGGAAGTAGTTCCTTAAAATACGAGATTGTTCCTTTTATAGTAGAATAACCTTGGTTTCATTTTTCCTTTGGAAGTGATGATGTTAACAGCAAAGGCAGGCAAACTTAACTCTGACTTCAATGTGAGTATTTCTATAAGGTTCACCTTCAAAAGCTCCCCATCTTTGAAGGTATCAGTTGTGACTCGGTTACATCTTGACTGATATTTTTTTCAAGTCTTTTCAGAGAAGATAAAATGGAGGGAGAGGTTATCTTTAGAGCCTGTGTGTAACAGACTAAGTAGGTTCTTTTTTCACTTTTCAGATAAGTGATAGTGACCTGCTTTACTGGAGGGAACTGGTCTCAAAATGCCTCGCAGATTATTCTTCTCCTGAATGTTGCAAGCCTGATCATAAAAAACTAGTTTGGATTGTTTCAAGACGTACAGCCCAGAATCTACAAAACAGTTACTACAGTGTTCCTGAGCTCCCGACAATACCGGAGGGTGGATGTTTCAGTGAAAGCGAGAGGTGAGTAAAACTTACACCCGGTAGATAATTTGGGAATTCTCATTTTCTGGAAATGCTAATGGCACGTCTGTATAACTAGGCTTATTCAGTACTACTTGGAAAAAAAGGTTAGCTTTGAAAATACTGGTGGACTTCAGATATATCTTAAACAGAAGAATGGGTAACTGTCTTTGTGGTATACAAAAAGTACAAGTGCTTTGCAGGGTCGGGGAGGTGGTGGTACTTTTTTTAAGGCAGAGCAGCTTACAAACCATTTAAGTCTTCTGAAGTAATTTAATTTGATATCTTGAACACTGGCTTCTTGGTTAATTGGAGATTTTTGGCATGGCAGTGGGAGAATGGAAGTTGCATCTTGTTATGATTTAAGTGCTGAGGAGTGTTTAAATCTGGGGATGTTACGCTAGGAGCAGAATAGCTTGCCGGAAAGCACAGGACTGAGGAGTACTTTGCTACTTTGAAACAAAAGCACAACTCCTTAAATTACCTTTCCTGCTGTTCCTTCTAGCGAAGACTCCTGCGAAGATATGAGCAGTGGAGAAGAAAGCCTTAGCAGTTCTCCTCAGAGTCATCTGGAAGGCGCCTTCTTCTTTGAAATCAAACCTAAAACAAAATGGCAAACTCTTAGCTGTCGGTCTTAGCATCGAGTCTTGGTTGTATTAGGCTGAGATTTTTAATGCACCGTTGAGTCTTTTGGCAATAATAAATGAAGTGGTAATCTGTAAACTTGTATGAAGGCAAGAATTGCTGTGGTACATCGATGGTTTGAACGCCTGCCTTGGTTTTTTTTTTCTGGCTGTTGTAATTTTAAGGAAGAAAAAAAAGTGTTCAGGTGCCCAGTTCAGGAGAAGTTAATGTATAGTTCTCTTTGCAACAGATTTGAATGCAGTACTGTACCTGATGGTCCAAAATGGTTAGCAGCTAAACGCAGCAACAGTGAAGGCTGGCAGCATCCTGGTCTGTATTCACAGGAGCTCAGCCACTAGATAGGGGAAGGAGGTGTTTTCGTCCTTTTACTTGGCATTCGTTCTCATTTGGAGCAGTGTCCAGTTTGGGCTCAAGATGTTCGTCAACTTGTGCAAGTCCAACAGGAAGATGCCAAGGTGGTTCAGAGCTCTGGGGCATAGGATCTGTAAGGAGAGGCTGAAATGAGCTTAGCCTGACAAAGTAGCCTTGGAGGGGAAAAGGGGATTGAAGAACAGCCTTTTGATATCTAAGGAGGTTGCTGAGGAGATGATTTCATAATCTTGAGTGAAGATCATGGAGCAAAAATGAGAGGTTTCCATTATATGGAAATGTGAAGTTCCCAGTTACTGGAAGAAGCTTGCTTCATGGGACAGTCCAACATGGAAGCAGACCAAGAGGGGCTGTGTGAAGTCTTTGTCCTGAGAAGTTCTTGGAGTTCAACATAGCAAAACCCCAGGCTTGCTTTGAATTCAGTGTTCACTCTGCTTTGAGCAGGAGATAGGACTAGAGCCCTCATGAGGGCACCTCCACCCTTTATTCTGGGGTTAGATTGCACTGGCAGGGTAGGTTTTGTAGGCATAGAACCAGGCCGAAAGGATTTGCTGTCTAATGGGCCAAATACTGAAACTGCTTTAACACCTCACATGCTGTGCTCCTCTGCAGCAGGATCTTGAGTTGTGTACTCCAAGTAGGTTTTCTTTTCTTAAAGCTTGTTTTTTTATAAACTTCAGGAATGTGCACTTCTCAAGGGAGTATGCATGGTGGGGGAGGAGATTTCTAGTTAATACTAGTTTTCACTAAACGATAGTATGAAGCATCTGGCAGGGAGTAACTTCATATTTTCTTTAATACCGTTTTTACACTGAAATTCATATTGTATACTTCAGTGTGTTTAAAATCTTAACCGTTAATGTGTCAATCCATGCTATTAGCTTAGACTTATTAAAATGGTTAATCTTGATAAGTCTACGTTCCTTTTAATATTTAACCCTTGTAGTTGTTTTTCCAGTATATTCATGTTATTGATTGAGTCATAATCAGACTTGTTTGCATGCTTACGTAAAGCAGTTAGTACAGGAAAAGTTGATATTATGCAGTAATATCAGGTAAATGTGACGTGGATGAAGTAGTTAATGTAATGGTTTTTTGAACTTTTCAAAGCACAAACTGAAGTATGATTGCGTTTCTCTGTATTGAGAACATGGCTAGGTAGCAAGCGGACTATGATTAGCTCAGAATAATGGTGTGAAGTGTGTTGGTGCCAAAGTAGAAATGAAGGAGCAAACAAGCTAAAAGCTGTTTTGTAGATGCAAGCATTGCTTTAGAATGGTAAGAGCGGTGCTGTGAGTTCGTAACTGTTCTGTGATTTCAGTTTTATAAAAATACAAAAAAGTTTACAAAAATGTATATAAAAATGTAAATGAAAAAATGTACAGAAAAAAATTTAAAAGGCAAAATGAGCAGAAAATACTGTATTTTTTTACGTTCTATGTAACTTTTTGTAGGTATGTTGCATGTAGATAGTAACTTATTGTGTACTCTGTATGATATAAATACTGTACACCTGACGACTTCTTATTGCCAGTCTGCGCCTGGAAGCTCACTTCAAAATAGAGTGCTTCGGTTACAGGTAACGAACCTACTGACTCTTGTTTTGGTTGAGATCAAAAATAAACCCAGTGCTGTATTTGTTAACCAGCGTGAGTTATGGTTGGTCACTTGAAGCTTTTGGCTTGCCTTGCTTTGTTTTGTAGCATGTATGGTTCTATGTTTTCCAGAAGTTCTGGTGAGCCATTTGCAAAGGAAGATTTCTGTATGGCTTTCTACTGGATGGGAACCTCTTCAGCTTTGCTCCTGTCAGTTTAAGTAGCTGGTGTGAGCTTTCCTCTGCTTAACCAGCTGCAACAAGCTCCATTGTGATGGGATGAGTGGTGTGAATGGTGCATCCACACGTTTGGCATGTGGGAGATCTAGCTAGTGGTTAAGTTGCTAGATCTGTGGTTGCTGCTGTTCTGGGTCTACTGAGGGGAGCACGGTCTCTGGATGTGTTTGCATCTTGCCATTCCAAAATATGTACAGTAACTCATCAAAGGCAAACTTAGCTTGCTTCCTTTTTGTCTTATCCTGCCCATCTTGCCGTATTATTCCCAAATGTTGCCTATGTTGTAAAAACTAAGGAATATGGGGATGTAAATGGTCCACTACCTGTTGAGGTGGCAATTAGCATTGTGGCTGCTGCTATGAACAGAAAATCCTGCCTCGCATGTTCTGACAGTGGGGCTAGGGCTGGAAATGAATAGGGAGCTGTGGGGCTGACAATGAATGCTGTCACTCATTGGCTAGGAGCACCTGTGGGAAAAATAGGGCCACTACTACTGTTAAAAAACAATCCAGAGTGTAGTAATACTCAGCTTTTTCTTTATGGCCTTCATAGATACACTTTAAATAGAGGAATGCACTAGAAAGCTTTTCACTTCCCACGTACAACAGATGAGGGATGGACACTTGACACTGAGTTCTGTGTGAAATTCCCTTCTGTCTGGTAACTCACATGTACTGACAATCAGTTCCTCTTGGAAATGGGCACTGTGATGTTTTAAGAGTAATGGCTGCCTTGCTGTCTGTGACCGCTTTGAACAGCTAATGCAGCAAAGATGTTCTGCTCGTACTTCAAAGGCATTTGCTTGGATTGCTTCAGTACATCAACTGCCTCGCTCAGGAGACCGCAGATAACGCATGTGCCACGTGGGTGGGCTCTTAGGGAGGTCGGAAGCCATGGGCAACATTCCAGGGTTTACTAACAGCTTGTGAGACGAGTCTGTTTAATAAAGCTTGAGGTGTACCATTCACCCTCTTTCAAGTTTACCCCAACATGAAGAGAAACTTGATTGTCAGAGCATTGTCAGGTTCGCTAATGTGGTTTGATAATTTAGGCTCAACTTTGATTTTGCTGGGTTGGATAACTCTGTATTCCTCTGAGGAGGCTTTGTTGAAATAATGGGGATTGTGGTGGTTGGCTTGTTTTTAATAGCAGAGGTGTGCATGGTTTTCAAATGCTCTTTGGGGCTTTCTTGTACCATGAGGTGAGACTTTAAACACTTGCAGTCTGAGGAATTTAAATATGTGATTGTTTTCCTAGCTGCCTTGTCAGTAGGACTGGTGTAAGTGGGGGCCGAGGAGGCTGCAAGGGAGTGTTTCTGTGGGGAGGCAGCTCCCAGCTGTAAGGATTCTGTATAAGCTCTGGGATGTTGCTTCCTGTGCCTCCGTGAGACAACATGTTGCCTAACCTATTTATAGTGTAGGGCTGAAGGTTCATGTGGGTGTAGATGAGCCCATGTTTCTGAGAAGATCTTGAGGTGTTGTCATACTGCTTGCTTGCTCTCCTGTGGCTGAGCCAGGCTGCAGGAACCAGTACTGGAACTGTTTCTGTTCCTTGGGAATTGTCATAATTAATTAATGATAATGGCCTTTTAAACAGGAAACTTCTCCATCACTTGATTCCATACCAAGTGACACGGAGCAATACAATCTTTCAGTGTAAATTAGTCACAGTGTTCAGACTCTAGTCTTTAACAGCTCCCCATTTTTTCTGGTGAAATAAATAATGTGCTTCTGCTGGTCAGTGCTTAAAGCAGGCTCAATACTTGACTGTAGCCGGAAAAGCTGAACTATGCTGTGAAGGAAACAGCTGATGTAAAACACAGCAGCACTGCCTCATAATCTCATACCATTTCTTTGTTTGCTTGTGGAGGGGCTGGATTAATAGTAGAGTCCCTTATTCTTGTGATGCCAGTTAGCTCTAGGAGCTCTGAAACTCAGAGAAGTGTGAATGTAGATACTGGAACAAGGCCAGAAACCTGTTTCTGTTGTTCCAAGTTCAATAATTCATTGCATAGGGCCTTTAACAAGGGAAAATTTGTCTCTGTTTCTGAACAATGTCTAGTCAGCTTCCCAAAAACTTGATGCAAAATGGCCACTGGTTTTGCTCAAAGTGCGAAGGAGTGTAAACAGAGTAGAGATATGTGTGGAAGTCATCAGCTGAGAGAAACTGTAGAATTTATTAGCATGTAATAATAAAGCATTAGACTAGAAGGTGTTACACAGCTCTGGCTCTGGTCTCTGTCCACTCTGTACCGTTTGAGCAGATAATTGGTGTTCTTTATCTAGTGATACAACTGATGTTACACAGCCTTGCTTTATGGCTTATGCCTCAAAGAGTCTGTGTAATGCACATACTAAAAGGAGAAAGTTGCCATAACAACTGAATGAAACCAATTAGAGTAATAAGCAATTAAAATCTCATCCTTAGTGTTGCATAAACATAGCATTTTGCTCATGAATTATTAGTAATCTTGCCTCTAGACCTGCATGTTCTGTTCCTGATTTGCAATCTCAACAGTTCTTGAATTAATGAAGCATTTCATTTCTCCTTCAAAGGGTGCTGGTGGGGGCTTTTTTGGCTGCAGTGAGTAAGTCTTCATCAGAGATGTAAACACTATTAAAACATTTAAATGAAGGAAGCATTCATGATGGGATTTCCAAAGCACTTGGCCCTGGCATCATTCCCACACAGTGAAGGTAATGGGAGAAACGAGCATACGGTGAGAAATTTTGTCCTGTACCTAAGCAGGCAAACCTCCTTCTGTCACACGCTTCCTCCTTCACATTCTCTGTATTCTGAGTCTCATGCTTCCTTTCTTCTTTCTCAGCAGAACAAAGAGGAATAGCTCCTTACCACAGCACCCAGTTGTCAAGGATAAATCCCCTGAAAACAGAGCATAGCTGTTGTGGAACGGGGCGATGCTTAAGAGCCTGTGAGAAGGTAGGGCTTGGATTACACATAGCTATGTGGACCAAGCCAAAGAGTTGCAATAGTGCAAGTTACGCAAGGGTGGAAATGCAACATCTTTATTTACTTTGCAAGGGCTTGTATACTTGTTCTCTGAGGATTTCATGTAGCTGTGGGTAAAAGGTTTTGAAGGTTGGAGTTGAATTTGCAATCCCAAATCTCCAAGGAACTTGGGAAAACATTACTGTAGACTAAATAGCTGTCTTCTCGTGTACAGTAACCGAGCCAGGGATCTAGGCTGTTTTTTTCATCCTGAGCTCAATTATTAACTATGTTTGGGAGCAAAAGGATTTGAGGGGATTCCTGGCTTTGGCTTGCTATCCTGCAAAGACTGCAAAGTGAAGGCTGGCAGTGTAATGGTTTGTAGCACTACAGGTGATCAGAAGCTAGGTGTGGCTTAAATGCCAGCTCCTTGCCCAGGGTGTTGTCACAGTGTCAGACAAAGCTGCTCTGTGACAAAGAGCAGAGTAGTGTGCTCCTCCCTTGCTCCACTGGGAGAGCAAAGGGATGCTGCAAGTCCCAGTGTATGCTCTGCACTCCTGCAGCAGCTGCCTGCTGTCCTGCAAGTAAACTGTGCTGTGAGAAGCGGTTCTGGTGGCCATCTGATGCCTTTTGCATTTTTGAGCATTTATTGTTCCATTAAATGTAATCCTGCCACCTTTATCCTGTATGAACCGTTGGGAAGAGCCACAGACTTGATGCTGTAAATGCAACAGGAGCTACTTACATTGGTTCTGAAATCACATGTGGCTCCCCTGAAAGAATTTGGGTTTGTTCCATTCTAAAGATGTGTTCTTTGTTCAGTTCCATTCACAGCCCATCACAGCTGCAGGAACAGTTGTTGTATTCTTACAAGCTCAAGTTAGGTGGCCTCCTTAGGCTGTACCCATTGCTTTATGCTCAGCAGACATTGCTGTCTGTGGGGAATTTTTCCCATTTTTCTCTGAACTGGTTTATTCTTTCATAATCATACTTCCCTGAGGCAGTGAGCACCTTTAAGAAAGGTATGTGAAAAACCTTTTATTTTATTTGTTCTAAACTTGCTGCTGGGTGATGGCACTTGATACATTCAGTGGTGTGTTCTGAGCAGTGCACGGAGTTGTTCCCTTTTTGCTTTCTCCAGGGCACTCATGATTTTATGCGCTGCCATCATCTCCTCATCTTTATCTCTTCTGTGAAGAAGAGCCATGGCTTTGGAACACCAAGATTGATTCAAGAACCACATTCCCAGCATGTTGGCTCAAAATGTCAAAGTAATGATTTCCAACAGGACTCCTTTTCACAAGGCACATGTTGTTCAGACGAGACAGTGCATTCTTATAGACAGAGGTTTAGAGTCTTGGGGTTAACAAAACCCAGGGGAGAGAGGTGCACCATTTTTCCCAAAATCCCTAGTCCCTTGGTCTCGTATCTCTGCCTGGTGCTCCCAGACCTCACTGCTTGTTGGTGTGTGTGTAGCAGCCATTGATGCTCATGACAGTCTGTTCCTGTCCATGGAGTTGGCTTCATTCACTTGCTGGAAAACAAGAAACTTTCAGATTTGCAGATAGGTACAAGGTTTCATCAAGTTACAGTGTTTCTAGTATTTCTTTTCCCAAACTCTTTGTGCTATTGGTTTGTTTAAACATTTCTGTATGAAGAAGTGGTGTAAATGTTGTCCAAGGAATGCAAAGGCCTGATTCTCTACCTGCTGCAAAAAGAAGGAATGCAGAGGAAATGGCAGGAGGATATGCCAGGGGAGGGTTAGGTTGGAATTTAGGAAAAGGCTCTTCCCTAGAGGGTGGTGGAGTACTGGAACAGCTCCCAGGGAAGCAGTTATGGTGCCAAGGCTGACAATATCCAAGAAGCATTGGGACAATGTCCTCAGACTCATGGTGTGAATGTTGAGGTTGTCCTATGCAGGGACAGGAGTTGGACTTGATAATCCTTGTGGGTCCCTTCCAACTCAGGACATCGTGATTCACTCTTGCACCCTAGACTCTCTAATTGCACATTAATCCTCAAGGTGCTGTTTTCTTTAACATCAAGCAAGTAATGGTGATGATGCATACTCCTCTGATCTGTATGCACGTGTATGCTGTGTGGCTTTTAGTGCTTATGAAAACATGGCTTTCTGTTCCAATGCAAACCTGTGTAGCTTGTCCTGCCAAGCAGAGAAGAACGTGCAGCCATATAACATGTCAAATGTTTGTTCATAACTAAGCACTAGACAGCTGTTACTTGTGTTTATCATTGGGATGGGAGATGCCTTTGCCCAAGCTGTGTTAAACGAGGGAATGGTCTCTGAAAATAATCCCTGGTGTGGACATTTGGCAGGAGGGGTGGCTTCTAGCTAAGGAGCTGGGACCCAAGATCCTTGTTTGGTTGAACAGAGCCCATCTCATGGATTTGTGCAAGAGTATGGTTAGAAATTAGTACCATTTTCACTTCTCCACAACTTTTCCCAGATGTAAGAATATTGGGACTGTACTAAAGACATTCTTTCTTTGATCTCACATTCCCATTGCTTGCTATTAAGGCAAAGATTGAGGTGTTCTGGTTTTATGGGCTATTGGGTGTACCATGAGCGTACCATGCCTTAAATACCCAGGTAGAAGGGGAATGCACTTCCCCTCTTCTTCCACATGGGTTGGTTCAGGAGCTGATAAAGACAAGGGTCGGGGCAGACAAGAGCTCTTCAGTGATGAGTGCAACACTGAGGTTTTCTGATTAGCAGTGAGTGCAGAAAATGGTTGAATATTTCTGGTCTTCCACAAGTTTTGAACAGATCTTGAGGATTATTTTAGTTTTCTAGAGGAGGTTTTAGAAGCAAGAGGGTTGGATTTGTCTTTCCAGGCTGCAGCTATGCAACTTGGCACTCAAAAAGGAAGGGGGACGGAGAAGAAGTAGTTCTGTGCTAAGTGTTGGACCTTGCTTGCAACATCTTTGTTTAAATACCACCTGCATACTGATAAAGTCACTGCTTGCAGAGCACTTTCCTAAGGTTGTGGCCATGGTTTTCTAGAAAAGGGCCTGTCCTTTTTGCTGTTATCGATGGTTGCTGTGGGAATGCAGTTTCCTACAGACTGGAAAGATTAGTTAAGGCATTTGACTGGCATAAAGATGATACAGGCTGGATTCCTATCTTTGTCTCAGGTTTTAAACATGACTTTTGAGTAGCTGCTCAAAAGAATTCTAGGAATTTAGCTGATTGTTATCCCATTTGCAAAATGAGAATGATATCTCTCTTATATGGGTGCTTGACATGTGAACCAAGTGCTGTGCGCTTACTTGCTGTGTATGTAGTGCATCTTATTTCCATTTGCATATAGCAGTCTAACCTGGTATCTTTGGATACAGCTGAATACAAAACATTGCTATAATTAAGGACTGTTTTGTTGGCTATAATAGTGTCTGGTTTCTTATCCTCTCATCTACTAGCTGATTTAATAAATGAGAACTTGGCTGTGGTGGGAGCTTCACACTCTTCTCTGATCTCCAGGATGAATATGGATTAATTCCTTCCAGAGGAAGAACAGCAGCTTTAACTTCCATTGCTGTCCCAACTCTGTGACAGTCTATGCTTTTTTGAAGTAACCTGGCAGCAATGTTTGTCTCCTGAGAACCCACAGTCAAGTGTAATCCTTCACCTTTGCTTCTCTGGTTTGATTTAGCTCAGAGCTTTCAGTCCGCAGCTCCTGGCTGCATGTCACAGCGTGTTCTCCAGCGTTTCTCTCTTCCAGCTTCTACTGCAGGGTGGTCCTGGTGACAAAATCTCAGTCCTGATGGGCATGGATGCTCACTAGCCCAGAGCCTCTAGCTAGGTGCAGCTACCAAACATGTTATGAGCTAGGGCTAGTGCTGGATTTTGTCCTCTGCTTCCTTGCTTCCCCAGGGACTATATTTCAGTCCTTCAGACCATTTTATTCCTCCTTCACTGGTCAGATAGGCTGCAGGCAGATGCAGATGTAGTAAACACATTCACAAGCATAAGTTTGGGGAATTAGATGCAGTTAGGGAGGAAGTGGGGTCAGCCATTCCTGTGCAGAATGCTGCTGTTCAGTTTCTGGGTTTAAAAAACATTTGTTTAGGATATCATCTCTCTCTCCATGAATGAACCACTTCAGATCTTTCTCTTTAGTCTGAGACAGTGACTGCAAATGGCTCAGCTGTGTCCTGTTACTTCCTTTAGTTGCAAAGGCTGCTGGATGTTTGTGATTTTATGGATGTGTCCTGCTGTTAAAAGCAATCAACGTGTCTCTGGGCTTGAAGGAAAGAGCGGGCAGTGGCTGCGGCTCCAAGAGCATCGTGTTGCAGTACCAGGAGAAGTGTGAGCCACCAATGTGAATATATCAAGGACATGAGCAGTGTGGAAAGCCTTTCTCTGTGAATCAGCAGTCTGGGAAAAGATCTCTGTACCCGGTATTTCTAAGTGCCCTTGGAATGAGAAGGAAGCCTGGAAGCCTTCTCAGGTGTTTATGAAGACAACAACCCACAAAGAATTGTATTGAGCTGGTTTTGCCACCTGAGGGAAAACCAGGGTCTCTTACAGCTGCTTTTTGCAGCTTCTTGCCATCAGTTTGGAGTAGCATGTTGCTGTACAGGTGGGGACATTTCCCCTCTCTCAACTCTGTAACACTGAATTTGTGAAATCTCTCAATCATTTCAACACTGGAAGACAAGACAATGCACTTCAGCCTCCTTTTTCCTCGAATTCCTCTGACAGCCTGGGGCAGGATCCTCAGCCATTTTTTTTTTCATCAAAACATTGTTCTTAAAAGGCAAATAGTGAACTGTGTTTGTTTTGCAAGTGATGTTGTTCATCTTTTGCAGGGCTGGGCTTTCCCCAGGTGCTCAGCACTAACCTATGCCCTGCTGTCCTTGCTGATGTCACTGAGGGCTTTCTTAAAAGTCCCACCTGCACATGCCTGACTGCCTCCAGAAGAAATGCACCCCTTCAAGCACATCGATTGCAGACAAATGCAGAGTTGCAAGACTGTTGTTGAGTGGTTTGCATTTAACACAGGAGACTCTAGAGGCCAACCTAAAGCTGGTATGTAAGTCTCAATAAAAAAATTAGGATGGCTTTGTATTTCTACAGAAAGGCAAAGGCCTGACTGTTAAATGATACCCTATTTACACAGTGCTGGGTATACCATTGTAAACTTTAATCAGTGCTTATTTGGGGAATTCTTTTGTACTACCACAGTTCTTGTAAAGAGACTGTTAACAGAGAATTCACTAACTCTCGTCCTGTATTTAATGGACTTTGACCACAGTTGCCATAGAAGCCTGGCTTCTGAATACCCCTGTGATTCACCTGGTACAAAAAGTCTACCTGAAGTCACAGGCTGAGCCTCTTTTCTGTATAGTTTTCTATATAGCTTTCAGTCCTCAGAGGGTTAAAGCCACACGGGCTCTGGTCATAAATCATTTTCTGCTTCACTGGGATTCGAGCTTTTATGTTATTGCTTTTTATAGATCTTTCTAGTCCAATCTTTTAGATGCTCTGGTGTTTGGAGCATTTAGGTCTGTGCTGGCCATCACTTGATGTTGCTGCTTTGTGATCAGTTTATATCTTTAGACATTATTTCTTGAGCTGTGAGCAGGGAATAACTCCTTTCTTAATAAGCAAGAATAGATGGCTGCTTTCTATCTGCTACTTATCCCTCAACTGATGTCTTGTGTGCCTTACGTTATATAAAAGGCAAATAAAATGCTTTGTGAAACGTACAGCTTCTCAGAGGTGTTACGTTGTCAGCTCTGGAGATCAAAGTCTTTTTTCAAGTAGCTAGCAGCAGCACACGCTTTTCTGTATTTCCTTTCCTCTGTGCTTCAACCCAAACCTCAAGAGGCTGGTTTTTGAGAAGCGTGTTTGTGCTATGGAAATTTAACCAGCTGAGTAAAGCCACTTTTCTGCCTGGTTGGAAAACCCCACACATCTGCATGCAAAATCTGGCCTGGTTGTTTGCAAGGCAGCTAGTTCTGTGTGAAAGAAGCTGCACTTCCCTGGGCTGCTGCCTCTGTCAGTGTTGCATCTATCAGGCTCAGTCTTGTAGTGTCATCTTAGCTATGAAATAGTGAAAGGACTGGACTAGTCCTCGTCTTATTGTATCACTAAAGGGTACCCAGGATTTCCTGTTTCTGGAGAAGGGGAGGAAGGTAGTTACAATGACTTTATTTTGCAACAGTTCTTGTAACGCATTCGCAATAAATCATAAGTCTGGAACACTGCCAGCCTCTGCTCTGGCTGCTGGTCCACCTTCATGGGACATCATAAATGCCTCGCTGGGGCTAGCAGGTCCCCTCTTTCCTCCAGCAGTAACGTGGGCTGGGCTGCAATCATGGAGCTTGCTCTCAGGCAGAGATTGCTCCTTCAACATGATGCATACAAGCTAGATAGAACTCCTTAAAGAATACTGCTCAAGTAGTTCAAATTCTGAGTGGAGAAGGTTTAGGGAGGCTATTGGATGTCAAATGGGAGCAATATTTTTCCACCTACATTCAGAGAATGTGCTTTTCCCAGTAGCCAAACAAAAACTACTTTCTGAAGGAGTTGAAGAGATTCCTGAGCAACAAAACTCTGGTCTTGTACATCGTATGGTTATGCCAGAGGGAAAAATTTGGGTATAAAATACCTAGTCAACACCAGAGTCTTGCAAATGCCTGCTTGAGTAAGTTTTTATCTTAGTAACAGGTTTTTAAGAACAAACAAGTAAGCAGAACTGTCCCACAATACCGCAGGCTGAATTAGAACAAAGTCATAATACTCCTGAATTTCAGGAAGTCTGAAATTCAAATCTGCACTTTGAGACTAGGCCAGTCTTTTAATTTCCATTTCAGAAGCAGAAATACCCCACAGTAGCTTGAGCCAGGCCTAGTGTCTTAACAGAAAGTTTTGAGCAGATGGATATAAATGAAGATCACGAGGTGTAGGGTGGAGGATGTCTATTATACCATTATATCTTCAGCCATAAGAATTTGTAGAGCTGACTTGTGATACTGACCGTTTTGTTTGTACGTGAGAGGAGGAAGATCTGAGCTTTAGCACAATTTCCAGAGAAAAGAGTCTTAGAAGGAGCCATTTTCCATGCCATATCAAGACCAGAGAAGGAATTACAGCTTCTGGACATAAGACTTGCTCATTAAAGGACTGAAAATAAACTATTTTGAGAAGCATATTATAAAAAAAGAATAATTTCAAGTATGAAGGGTGACTGGTGATTCATCTCCATGCATGCAGCCAAGCCCATCCTTGAAACACAGGGCCTCATACCAGGGAGCTGTGACAGTTTGCTCTGTGTAGCCATCTGTTACACTAGCATTTGCTTCCTCAAAGCCTGACCCAGCAAAATGTGAAGTCACTCCAGCTGCACAAGCTCAGTTAATAGCCCTCTGGAACAGCCTTGAGCTGGGTCTCCAGTTCCGTGCTTTGGGATGATCCAGTTGGCTTTGTGGAGGAGAAGCTCATTTGTTGTGTGTTGCAACGTGCTCTGCTGTGTCCGTATAGCAGAGTGTTGGCAAATAGTTTGCTTTCCATTTCCTTTCACCTCAGCAACCAGGACAATTTATGTGTCTGCTAGTAGTCTGAAACTCTCAAAAAGCTTGGCGTTGATAAGGATAGCAATGCTTTCATCTTGCCAAATAAAGAGAAACAAGTGAGGTGGGGGCAAGAACATGGTGGGTTTTTTACTTTCCAGGACTTGGCAAACCCTTGCAGGACATGTTCCTGTATGACAGAAAAAGCATCAGAAGATGCCTTTGCTATTTATTTGGTCACTTGATAATGGCAACATGCCAGTACTCACTGTGGTTAAGCTATCAGACTGTTTCCCTGAGAAAGATTTGGACAGACATCTAAGCTCAGAGGGGAAGGATTTGTAGTTTTAAGGTGATTGATACAAGAGGTGGTTGCTGATTAACATGCTCTTACTCACCTCTGGAGGTAAATTTGCAGAAGCAAATGTAACTCCACAGGACACTGTTACTCCCTCAGCCATAAAGGCTGCAAGCAAGCAAGAGATACTGTGCCTTGCACTGCCAGTGGTGCCTGTGCCCAGCCTTGCGGAGGAATTGTTTTTCTCCGGGGCTGCTCGTTTACAGTGAAATCACTGCTGACAGCTGGGAAAGTTCCAACCCAGTGCAGCCTGGTGCCTTTCAAGCCATTTCTTTCAAGAACATTTGATAACTCAAACATGGCCATTTTGCAAAACCAAGTCAATCCCTTATTCAGAGTGTACTGCAAAGATTGGAGGGCTACTTTTTCCTCCCTGCTTCCAAGTTTACATCCACAATCCTCCCAAAAACCTCTTTTTGGGTTTTGTAGATGGCTTGGCTCCTTCACACGTACCTACCCCTTCACCAGTTGTGTTGTGGGCTGGCCTTTCTTCATAGGAGCAGATGACAATGTGACCGCAAAGTGCTCCTTAGGGGACATAATTTTCTCTTTGCACACGTGATGCTCTACACCAGCAAAATAATCTGGGCTTCAAACTGCAGCAAAAAGCACAGGGTTGGTGCCTCTCAGAGGACGGGTGTTCTGGTGTAATCTCACACTGATACTTGGCCAGGGAGACGCAGAGGCAAACCCACAGTGCCAGATGTCTTGACAGAAAAAGAGCTGAGTGACAGCTGTCGCTAGTCTCAAAACCAGCCTATTAGTGGAGGAAGGAGTAGACAGAATCCACTCAGCCATCCCATTTGCTTAAATTTAGAAGAAGGAGCTGCAGGTTACACTATAAAGAGAGGGTAATCTCGCTGTCTGTAATTTTTAAATGGTTAATTTGAGGGACAGTGAGGTGGAAATGGGGAGGCAAGGCAGATTAGGGAAATTGTTTATTTTCTTCTGTGTGCAGTCAATAAGAAATGGCAGGGAAATGCTTTCACGTAGCGAAGCTGTTAGAGAAGAAATGGTAGGAAAATAATAGATGTTGAGGGAAGTGATTTCTTAGCTGACTTCACACCACATCTCTAGGGAATTGAAGGGCCGGGTAGAAATCAGACCCTTCTCCTAGGGTTCAGCTTTGTTAGCATCAGCAGAAATGAAACTTCCACAGAAGAAAATAACCTGCAAATAAGGAGAGCCTGGGGGAAAAAGAACCTACTTGACAGATAGATCATCTAGGACAGGGGGTTTCAAAGTGCAGCCTGCAGGGCACTTGAGGCTTGACAAGCCTCTACATGCAGCCTATGAGGGGATTTTTTTAAACAGAGGCACTGCATTTATCCAGGGAATTACACCGTGGATGAATGCTACGTGATCCAAGCCTCGCAGTCCACTGAAGGTGTGGGTGGCTGCGAACGTGTCTAATCCTCCAGTAGGGCTTTTCTATTAAGAGCTTCCTGAAGTTTTTCTTTAGATATGTGTTATCCATAATAAGAAAAGCAGAGCCTTCTGAGGCTGGGAAGGAAAATAATTTCCTGAAAGTCGTATGTTTTATCCTATAGTTTCTCAGAGAACTAGGCTGCAAGAAAAAAAAAAAAAGGCAGTTGGAATTTTTTTAGTACTTAATGTCAGTCTTAATCAATTATCTGAACCCTTTCTGTTTCTTATGGCATTATCGCAGAGCTTCATAGCCTGCCACAGAGTGGCTGGAATAGTGAGAAACCTCCTTTTGCAAACTGCATCCTCTTTATCATGGTTAGGGAAAAAGAAGCTCAGACCTCACGTGTGGGAATACTAACAACTAGAAGAAATCTGAGTGCAGAACCCCTCAAGGCTGTGTAAAATGGGTCACTGGGAACGTGTAAGCAGAATGAAAGGAGAACGGAGAACCTGTTAATCCTGGATTTTTTTGGTTCCTTGAGCACAAATTTAATGTTTAAGTACTTTCTGACTTGGGGGACTGACACGTGTGAAAAAGCTTTGCTACAAAGAGGGGAGAGAGCAGCAGAACGTAAATTAAAGGGAAACCCTGTGCCTCTGAAAACAACAGGGATTTACTGAGGCATTTGAGGGTTTCTGGAAATATGTTCCCACTTCAGTACTGCTTCATGGAAGTGACTTCCCCTATGATGAAGAAAACTCATTGTGTGCTTGTAGAATTCCCCTGACATCCTCTCTGTGGACTTCAAAGGGAATGCCCAGCACTGCCCTGCCCTTGGCAGGGAGAGTACAGTGTAACTCCCCTGTCCCAGTGTTTGGGACCATGTGATGGATTCTCCAGCTGAGAAAAAACACATGCTCCTCTCTGAGTCAGGCATTTCTGCAAACTAATGCAGCACTCAGAGCTTGTAAAATTAAAGCGTGGAAATTAGTGCACAGAAGGGATCACAGAAGCCTGCAGGGAAGCATTCAGGGGGTGAAATGTCATTAATTTTCTTCTGTCTTCCTCTAATTAGCTCATATTCTCCTCTCACTGCCAATCACTGGATAGCTGAAGGACACATGGAATCAAGCATCCCTCTCCTTTCCCTTCCCTGGCTCCCAGGTGGGAGTGCTTTACAAGGAATTGAGCAGTATACCAACTGCTAGCTGAGCCCAGGTGTAGGGACTGCCCTCACAGCAAGCTTCCTGCTGATAGCAGGAAAGCTGGTGGCCACATTTCTTAGCAGAGAGGCCTCTGGGAATGTAGCTGTGCAGCACAATCTGGCTGCAGAGATGATGAGACTCTTGCTTCATTCTCCTCTTACAGCTGCTGATAGCGGTTAGACTTCAATATGTGAGTACACAAGGTTTTACCAATTGTTTTACTGGTAGATTATGTGGTTGGCTGCTCTTTAACTTGAATAGGAACTTCTTTATTCATAGAAATACACCTTGACCTCATCTCCTTTTGGATGCAATTAGAAGATTCTATTTGACTATGCAGTGGTGAGCTTTTCTATCAGTTGTGTGTTTTCAGGCATGAGGGTAAGGCTGTCTCTTGAAGGACACAGGCTGTTAGTGTCAGTACAACTGGTCTCAGAAGGAGTTGAGTTGACATTTAGTCTCTGTTAGAAAGTTCTGTGCTAGCACAGCTATTTTCTGAATGGTTGAAAGGATGGTCTTGGGGAAAGAGTCTGTTTTCTCTGATTTTGTTGAAGCAAGCAAAGTGTACGTTGGGGAGAGCAGCGGCTGCCCTGCCTTGAGTCCACAGCAATAGCTTTTTGGGCTGCTTCTGGCTTATTTCTTCTGCTTTATTCTTTTTCGGGGGAGATGTGTTAGTTTGTGTGCCAAACTAGGCTTGTTGTACAGATTGAGATAGGAGAGTAAGAAAAGACTGAATGGAGGAAGGAGCAGAGCAAATACACACCTGAGGAAGTGGGTGAACAGGATGGTGAAGCTCCTGTACGCAGTGTAGTCCTTGGATCTTACTGTGTTTGATTTCAAAAGACTTGCTGAAGGTCTGGCTCCAAGGTCCCAGTGAATCGTAGGTACCTCTTCACCTTCACATTTTAAAAGTTTCCTAGAGGAAACATGATTGTTTCAAGGTCTTCAAACTTCATCTCAATGCAGGAATAACCTGTGAACTTGTCCTGCTCCTTTGAGAAGTCCAAAACATTCTAGAGCTGGATAGTTGCTCTCCGTTCACTGAGAGCTGGTGGGTAATGTGCTATCCATAGAGGTATGGAGCATCTGAAAGTAGGAGCTGGGTGATAGAAGGAGTCAGGCTTTTAAGAATGAGAAACAGATTAAATTAAGGACTCATGGTAGTTTGTATTTTTTTACCCAGAAGTTTAAAACCCAGCTAAACCCATGGTGGGAGCATGGACTGATCCACTAGACTTTCAAGTGAGCTTGCCTGCAAATGAGGTCCCTGTCTGGCAGGACACAGCGTTCCAGGTAAAGGTAGTGCAGTGCAATGCCAGTAGGTCACAAACCACCCCCTTCTGCCCCAGGCAGCCAAAAATCATCTAACAGCACTGCCTGAGAAACTGGCTTCACCCTCATGTTGGCAGTGGGGAGGAGAAATGGTTCTGAAACTGTGTAGCTTTTCTAACCAAATATTGGAGCTGAAGAGCTTGGGGACAAGAAGGGAGAGGGGAAGAGCAGTGTTTCTCTCTGAGTCATTTCAAAGCACAGTGAGGGCTTGCAATGTCTATTTGAGTGCTGTGATTGTTTAAACAGAACAGCAAGTGGGAAAAAGACTTGCTGCCCTCTTACAGGGTCTTCTGGCTTTTGGAGACCAGCTAGGGGGCTGTTTGGACTCTGGAGGAGGAATAAAGTTCTGTATTTGAAATATCCATATTCTGTTGTTACTGCCCAGGATCCTACTTTTTCTGCACAAAACTTTCCTATTGTGTCTTTGAACCAACCTGCCTTTCTCGTTGAAAATGATGTCTGCAGCACAGAGGGTTTGGGCCAAGACAGTGACTGTTTTTATGTCCATTTTAAGTACTCATAATTGGAAGTAACTTCACAAACATGATAATAGTGCTGGTGATTGCATAAGCTCTGGGAACAGTGATGTGTACAAAGCTGCTGACAGGTCTCAGGCTCCTTCCCAAGGGAAAAGGCAGAAGGAGATGTGGCTTTTTACTACTAATTCTAAAAGAAACCACAACTTCCTCTGTGCTCTTCAAAGCACAGATGTGAACTGCAAGGATCCTTTGGAGTGCAGCAAGAGAGCCAGCCTCTTGGGAAAAGCTAGCAGACCTCAGCAGTGAAAATCATCTGAGGCTGTGATGAGGAGTGGAGGTTTAGCTGGTAGCAGAGAGATCCATTCAGGCTCAAATAAAGACTTAAAATAGTCCATTGCTTCCCATGTACTGCTGCAAGGTAAAATTATAGAATCATTACGGTTGGAAAAGACCTGTAAGATCATAAAGTCCAATCATGAGCCCAATGCCACTGTGTGTACTAAAGGTATTATGGAGAAGATGGAAAATCTCATAGTGTGTTTGCAATGTGAAGTACAGAAGAGGCTTTGGGTAGTGTTGTGTTGTATTGTATTAGGGGGAACAATGATATAGTGCTTGCGTCTTGCTTAGACCACTGCAAGCTGGAGGCAAGTTACTGCATTGATATTAATAAACTGAACATCCCAAGTCTGGTGTTGCTGCCTTAGTAGGGAAGGAGACTGGAAAGAGTTTGAGTAAAGGGGAATGAGAAAGCACACTGAGAGAAGGGATTGTGTCCTGAAGCAGTGTGGCGAGCCACGTAGCTGTTGTTCCACCATTTACCAGTGACTCAGCTCGGCATCAGTATGGGTAGGGGTCAAACAGCACCAGCCAGTGACCAGAATTCCTCCTTGGCCTTTTAATATAATGTTGTCCAGCCTGATGCTGACTCCTGTGTGACTCCTATTCCTTTAAAGACAGCTCTGAAGGGTCTGTGGTGTCCTGTACCCAGTTACAGAGGTGTGAGGCATTCACTGTGTGTCCTGTGATTGCCTACTGCTGCTTGGGAGGTATCACACAGGGAAGAATAATGAGTTTGAGTTGTTTCCTCTGTCTTTCAAATCTTGTATGTTGGCAAAGGGCCTCTTGATGTGTTCCCAGCTTGATCATATAGAAGCAGGTGTGTGGTGGGCTTCTGTCATGACCCTGAAATGAAAGCACTTATTCTGGTTAAGACCAGCTGGGAGTAATTGTGCTTCAAAAGAAGAGGGTTTCTGCAGGTGTGGGTAGAACCATGGGCTCATGCTTGCAGGTTAGTCTGAGGTGAGGCAGAGTGGTGACTAACTTTAGGAGATGCTGGGGAGGAAGGGGTGAGTGTGCTGCTATTTTTGTCAACACCCTGATAGCTCAAGTGATTCAGAAGATAACTCAGGACCTCAGAAACTGAGGAAATATCAGCTGGGTAGGGCAAATAGCTGTGGCGTTACCTGTGAGGAGGTGGAACTGGTGATGGCTCGGGAGCATGACACAGATGTGTAATCAGACTCGCACCTTCACCTCAATTTATCTGGGACTAAAGGAGAGGAAGAAGGAAGAGAGGCAGGCAGGGCCTCTTGACTGTGGGTTCATAGCTGCCTGTCTGAGAGGATGTCTTGGGGGAGTCTGAAAAGAAAGCAATGGGGACAAAACACAGCTGGCTCACCTTGGAGCTGTGTAAGTAGTAGGACTACTTGGAGTAGGACTGTGCCCTCAGGCACATCACAAACTATGTAGCGGTGGTGGAGGCAGGATGCAGCAGCCTTTCTCTCCTTACCTGAAGTAGTGGAGGCGCAATCCTAGAGCTGACAGAGGAAGGAGTTCAAAACTATTCCAATGGCATTTAGCACCATGACCTTTAAACACTTCCACAGGCTGATTCAACTCAAGTATAGAGAACACTTTGGGTGAGGTGGGCTCAATGTAAATTGTCTGTGAATTGTGGTGTCCACTGTGTTACATGGTCTCCTTGTCCCATGACAATTAAGTTCTGGACAGATAAACATTGTGTGCTTTGACAAGTCAAGCAGGTGGGAGGGTCAGTCGCAGTTGCCTACAGACATGGGTTGAGTTTTGAAGTGGATAAGGCTTACCGTGCAGGCTTAAAGTATCATTTAACTATTAGTTTGTGTTGGCTGTTATTTCTGAAGTATTAGAAATCACAGCCTTGAAGGTGTTCTGTGCGGAATTGCATTTCTCCCAGCTTCCACACCAAGTTGTGTCGTTCTCCAGGAAGCAGCTGAACGCCCTGCAGCCCAGTGTCTTTCCCAGTATCACTCCCTCCAGCTTAAATGATAACCGGTTGTACTGTCAAACAGGAAGAACCAGGCTTCAGTGAGGCTCAGATAAACAACTGTAAGACAGACTGGTTATATCAACAGGTACCTGGGATGGAATGCTTCCTAGGGGGCAGTTTGTCCAAAACCTGGGGAAAATGCTACCCTGGCTCCTGTATTGCCCTCCTGGGGCTGTCTGGAAAGAACCGGCTATGGTGTCTATAGGGCTTTCAGTTTTCCAGGGGGATATGGCGTTTGTACTGAACTGCATGGTTTATTCTGTCAGTTAACACCTGTATTACTTACTGGGAAGCACTGACTGTCACAAACCCAAGGAATACTATACAAAAGCAGATGGATCATATTAGGTCATATTCACTGGCTGTGTCTGACACGTCACAGGGCAGCTCTCTAACTGTTGGGATGGAGGACTTGCAGTAACTTCACAGTCTCTTGTACGAATCACAGATTCAGCAAGTTGTTAGGGAATAGCACTATTCCTCAGTCTCTCCCTCCTTTATCTTTCATCTCTGGAGTCCTACACTGCAGGCCATGTTACCTGTCAGCAAATAAGCATCCAACTTTGTCTTAGAGGAAGTGTGTCTGTGGGATGCAAAACTCTCTTGTATGCAAAAACCCAGGACAAATTAGGAAAGAGGTTCCCTTCAAGCTCCTGCAAACTTTGGTCCCACCGTTGCTCCTCTGTGGGATTCCAGAAAACAGAGATTGCAACCATATGCGCTCTAAACACTTCAACGCAAATTCAGGGAGATCCTGTACTGAAGCAATCAAAGCAGGCAGCCTGTGCTCTGCTTCTCTAGCTGCTCCCAGTGGGAAGCCTCAACCAATGCAGTGTTTCTCTACTTCTCCATGCAGCACACTGGCTTGCTGTGACACTAACAGGCTCCAGCTGTTTCCAGGTGTGCAGCTCAACAGCGATGATGGTGTCTCCACCTAGGACTACTTAACCTACAAGCGTTGTAGCCAGGAATATAGTGGGTATACGTGTACAAGAAAGGCATTGCACGTAAACGTGCATCTTTATGCTTCTAGAAAAACTCTAGATATATTAATAATAACTCTTTGGACTTGGCAAACCTTCCTCCTCATCTTTCAAGGTGATTGCTGCTCTATGGTGCTTTTTTTTCCATCCTCCCTCAGATGAAGTTTCCTTTATGTTGCTGCAGGGTCTGTAGGGTCTAACCTGCATTTCTAGATTTCCAGGATGCCTCAGTGCCTCTCCCCACCCAAAAACCTACCCTAAACTGTGCTCTGCTGCAGAACATCAAGACAAGCCAGTTCCACGAGTTGCTACTGCTCGTGCCTGGGAATTGAGCAAAGAGCCCTAACGCGTGTGTTGTATGAGAGGAGGAGGAACCCCCCCCTTTTTATCTCATCTTTTTTCCCTTATATATTTTCTTCCCCAGGCCCATGTTTCCTCTGTTCATTCCCACCCCAACACCTGTTTGCATGTGTCTTCTCAACTGCTTCCTATCTCCTTGCCCATTCCTTGGGGCACCCCAGTCTCAGTGCAGCACCTGCCTGTGCTCAGCTCTGGTTCTATTGCTCCTCGGTACAGAACAGAAACTGGGGGAAAAAATAAACTTAAAGGTGCATAAATACTCCTAATCATTGCTTTTCTGAAGCAGAGCAGTGGAGAAAAACACTCTGTGCTGAGAGGGGGTACATGTAGTGCCTACAAAGATGTTAATTTTTCTCCTGTGCTGTCGGTCAGCTTTGTCTGTGATCTTCTGCCTATGACCTGAACAGCTGGATAGATCAGGGCTTTACGAAAATCTCCCTTCCCGCTCCATTTCTACTCGCTGACTGCCATCCGTGGTGCTGGTGTCTGCTGCTCTCTAGTGGTGCTGAGCCTACAGGAGATTTTCACAAAACTGCTGAATATGGACACGTGTAGGTGCTGAAAAGAAGGCATTCAGAAGTTTCTGTGTGTGTTTGTCTGCACATCCACTCCTCTCTAAGCATCCACCACCGGACCCTACCTACAGCGAGTTCCTGGGCTGCCTCTCTCACCTAGTCTCAGGTTCTTCCGTCAAACTGGATTAAATGTCTTCCTATAAGAAGAGAGAGGAGAAATCTGGATATCAGTGCATATGTTCATAAGGTACTCGGCTGCAAGAGCTGTGCCTGAAGGTCAGTGCAATGCAATAAAATGGGAAACGTGGCTCAAAACTAACAGAGAAGCTTTTCTTCCTGATGTGCTGTACAAGCCCTGTGGTGCCACTGCAAAGCGAGAACCTAGCTGATGCTTTTGGGTTTTTTACAGTGCTTACTTCTGCCATGGCAAGTCTAAATCTTTTTAGACTTGGATTTTGTCAGCTGAAATTCAGATCTTTAAATCCCCAAGCCATCTTCATGGCCCTTAGCCATTTCCCACTGGATGTACATATACATCAGGGAGGAAGAACATAATGCTGAGGTTCAGGTTACCATTTCTAGGTTTATTTTGCCACTTAAAAGTGAAGTCGCAACTTCAGATGTGAAAGAGGAGTGAGTATAAGCAGTACCTGATTGGAATGAAATGTATAAAGAGAACCAAGCCGCCCTCAGAGAAGGGAGATAAAAAACAATTCAAACCAACCTGCTAGCAGTAGGACTCCTCTCCAAAGTATAAATCTAAAATCCGGCTCTGAAATGCAATGCTAAACTCCATTTGATTACCCATCCCATTTGTCTGATGCCAGGACAACATGCAACAGATGACCTCACTTTATTGGAAAATGGACTTTAATACAGGATGATAATCAGATAAATTTGAGGAGCTTGAATCATATCACAGCCCTTCTGAACTGTGTTTTTTTTGTCTCATGTGAGGCACAAATGTTACAGCCCTTTGGCACTTTTGCTTGTTTGATTTTTGTTCAAACAAGGGAAAAGAGACTCTAAAAATAGGAACTTTTTTGTATTTGTCAAAATAGTGAATGTATTAAAGAATCCTGGTTTTCTGCAGGGTATTGTTTGTAGTTTTCTTTCAAGCCTTCCATGCAGCCCCACTGGGGATCAGCAAACTAAGGAGAGGAAGAGACTGTTCGCTGACACATCCAGGTGGAGGGGGGGAGGGTTTTATCTTGTGTATGATCCATAGAGTGTGTTTGGCAGGCAAGAAAAAGATAAAATATTTAGTGAAACAGATGAAAGCAAGTTTCCCTCATGTATCAGTTAAGTCACACTTTTATCGATGTTCCCTCTCTTAGGAACCTGGTGAGATTTAACATTTTTTTTCTTCAAGAAGGGGGGTTTCCCTCACTGGAGCCCTCTGCAAAGCCCATGCCAGCATCTCCGTTATGCCCCGCGGCACCAGGAGGTGTCAGGGTGTGCACACTTGCTCACTGCCTGCTCCCTTCTGTTCTGGGCTCTGGAAAACAACCTGTGCAAGTATTTATGCAGTCAGAAGAAGTATTTAGAACAACATCGTGTTCAGTGCTTGCCTTTTCCTCTGGACCTTTATAGCTGTGCCTTTTGACTGCTTTGAATGGATGGTTTTACCAGATTGGAGACACACGACAGGTCTAAATGCCTTGCTAAGTCTTCAAGAAGGCAGAAGGGCTGGAATTGTGCAATGGATGTACCAAAACTGAAAGATTCCATCAGCAGCACTTGGCAGACACCACCCTTATTCCCACTTTCTATCCCTGAACCTCCAAATAAGCTTTTCACTTTGTACTGATCCTAATTAGCATCTTCATTTTGCAACGCCATGTGTGTTCAGCCATAAATGCATGCCTTGTCAGAAAACATGTATTATCACGTCAGCACCAGCTGCATGTGTGTTCCAGTCTGCAAGGAGCTAGTGTGGCTCCTGGGAAGCACACGCTTCTAAAGGGCTTGTCCTTTACTCTGGCTGCAGTCTGGTGCACCTGGGTGCCTCTTTGGTTTCAAAAATCTGACCAGTTCCTCTGTTCCTTACAATATTTTGGCTTCTCAGCGCAGCTGCCTTCTTTCTTTTTTTTTTTTTTTTTTAGATAGGGGTTGGAATTAGGAGACATTCCTGTTAGGTGTTTGTTTGAAGTCAGCTGTAGTGATTGTATACCCCAAAAAGCAATGATGGTATGTTTCCATGTTTTAAAACAACATCCTCAGATAATTTTAAACTATTAGGATGATTGCTGAACCTTCACAGCCTTAGGTTCTCCAGTACTGTGCAAGGTACGATCTTCTCATACACAGACAACTGCTGACTCAAACATCTCAATTCACAATGGATTGTACCTTGCAGAAGTTGAAGGCGAAGTCACGTGACAAGACATTGTGTTCTCCTTTATTTGCATGCATTTCTACAGTGGGAACAAACCTCAAAAAACCCAGAACATGCCTCATAGAATGCTCTCTTCTTCTGTAGTAACAAAATTAGTGATGTGGGTCTGTTGCGACAGGGTATATGATCATCCTCTGCGCAGCCAGAGCGTACGTGGTCCTGCTGCCAGGTATTTCACAATCAGTCACTTTACCTTTCCTCAGAAACTAATTCAGTCCTTTGTACGTCGTGGGATTTTTATACTCTGAATAGTAATGCCTGTTCCTTCCTGTTGTAAAAATAGAGTGTTGTTCAAATGTGGGATGAACATAGCAGTTGTAAAGAGGGACAGCTGAATTTTCCTGCAGGCTTGTGGCAAATAGCTGTAGTGCTGTACCCATGCTGTTATTTAGCTTACTAACATTCTCCCTCCCTGCTCCACTTCTAACAAGTCCACAAGACAGAAAATGTGCTCCCACTCTCCTTTTTTTGCGGTGTAATATGCTTCTGAATGAAGAAAGATCCCAGGGCTTGCTAGAATGAGGCAGTTTGGGCTGGATTGATCTTAAGGTGCGTTTACATTAGTGGTTCAGTTTGGATTGCTACGAGTGAGTAGGGTTTGGGGTTTTTTTGGTGGTTGGACCAAACATCCCCACTATCCTTGCTTACAGTGCTGTGCTCCATTGTACAGAGTAGTCCTCAAGGGCATGAGCTCTGTTCCCTTCTGGAGAATCTAAATGGGATGATGAAGCACAGCAGACATGGGCCAGCCTGCAGTGGGTGTTCAGTTTAAAGGACAGGACTAGGCTGAGTCAGAAATGAGAATTAAAAAAGCCCCTGATAAGGGCTTTTCTCTGTAGAATCTGGATGTTGGGTCTTCAGACTGGGCAATGCTTTGCTAATGGCATGCTAGTCCAGGCTCCTTGCTGATATAGACGGGTCTGTAATGGCTGTTTCAAACCTTAAGGGAATAAATCAACCTGCTGAGAAGAGCTTGGAGATAGGGTATGAAAAGGAGATGCACAAATAGCTTCAGGGACATTCTGGATCCAACCCAAGGCTGCGCCCTGTGACAGATGTGACTTTTTAGGCCTCATTAGTTTTCAGGGTGTGTTTTGTAAGCGACAACCAAGATAAAAGCTGAGGAAAGATCAAAGCAGTTTTTATGGTTTCTATGGGTTTATGCTTCATGGTTTCATTTTCCAGTCTCTCACTAAGCCTTTCTTCTCTCCCTGTGTGCTGCCCTTTCATCTGCCTCCCCATTTCCACCAGGCAGGCGAGAGTTTGCTGACCTTCCAGCCTTCAGCATGACTTGCAAGATTGACCAGCCTTTCTTCCATGCCCCCTGAACCGATGTTGGATTATTTTAGCTGCAAGACAATTCCTTTCAGTATCGATTCTCTTGGCTGACGAGATTTACATCCGTTGCAGAAGTTGGGCTCAAGTTTCTCCTTCTCTGTAGAGAGCACCTCTGGGTAGCTGCATTGGCTCAGCAGCATGCCCAAGGCTCTGACGTCTGAAGTGCTGATTCAGGGGTGCTGGGTCCAAGAGAAACGATTGAGAAGGGGCTTTCCAAGGGGTGAGAGGGCTGCTCATCTCCCCAGAAGGCATTTGTGTCACAGAAATGTGGTTCCTTCTTGGTGAAGACCTGGATTTCCCCGCTTGACCATGTGCACTTCTACTCCCTGCTAGGGAACAGTTGCTCTTAGGTTGCGTTTTATTTTTTAATATAACTACTCCTGTGGTGGCTTGTGGGTGAAATATGGGGAAAGCATCTTCCCTGAGGAGAAGAGGTGGGGAGACGTCTGGCAAAAAGAGGATAAGGAAAGCCGTCAAAACATTAAGTGAACGTTAATGAAAATAATGGCTCTGGGTGTAGGTCCAAGCCTGATGGTCAAGTTTGGGTCTGTTCCTGCTGTGTTAGGTTAACAAATGCTCCGTGGCAGAAGCGAAACGCTTGAGTGTGTTGTGCTGCACTGGGGTTGGGACCCCAGCCAGAAACACCACCCCACTCAGTAGCTGAGTGGGATGTGCCCACCTGGGAGGGGAGGGTGGACAGGGGTGGCACATGGTGATTCCTCCAGCAGCCGTGGCTAGATGTGACTGAGATGCCCTAGGAGGTGGGGCTGTCACTCTCTTCTCTCCCACCATGTGAGCAACAGTGAATTTGCAAACCCTTCAACTGGCTTCTGTCACCTTTGGGTTGCTTACTCACACTGGACCTCATCAGGTGAGACCCTGCTTTGAGGTGGGATGCTGGACCTCATGTGTGGTTGGTGAACTTTGCAAGTAGGGTGGCTAAACTTAACATCATTACTTGATCAGACGGGAAATGTCAAGTGCAAGATATCTGTAAATACTGCTTTGAGCAGGTGGCAAACAGAAGAGACAAATGTCACACATGCTGCAGCAATCAAACCCGGAGAGTATGGAAAGAGATGACATTTGTTGGGAAATGAGTCACTACCATAAGTGTGAAGCAGAGATGTGGCACTAGGCATTAGGGAGGCTGCGGTTGTGGTTGAGGAGGTTTGTGTCAAGCTAGGAGGCAAGAGGTGCTGCTTTTCTAAAGATGAGCTACTTCTGACTTAACAAGTACCAAATGGGTCAAGACCACATTTACCTCTACCAGAAATAATAGTTATGGGTTATTCTGCAGCTTAATTACTGACTCAAATAAAATTACTAATATTTGGAAAAATAAAATATCATGACTGTAATCAAGCCTGCCAGCTTCTAGCTACATTGATTGAGATGTCAAATTCTGAGAAGAGGAGGAGACCTTGCTATAAAGCATCTTGGAAGGTTGGTGGTAGGACTGTTGCTAAGTGTCTGCCTCAATAAGTTGCCCAAATAGGATGTAATTCAACTGAGTCGATTGAAATGTGCCTTCAAGATGCCCCTTCCTCAGGCACAGAGGGGAAATGTGCTTGCATACCAGTATCTTTGTTGTATTTCTGGCCTTTGTGGCATTTTTGGCATTTCTTGCCCTCTTGTCACGCACAGAAAGATCCAATTGTGAAAGCTCACGTGACTCCTTCCATGTCTTGGCAGTCCTCTGGGCCTAATTCCCTTTCCCAGTCGCCCAGCTAGTGGTGCAATTGCTGACAGACACAGAAGGCAGCTAAAACCTTGAGCTGTCACAGCGACATGCTCAACACCCAGCCTCCCACTGGCACCATGAGTTCACCAGAATCATTGGTGCTTCGGGACAAGCAGGCAATGTAATCTTGTCACTCAGATGTAGCTTCTTCTCTTTAGCACCCATTGCACGTCTCCTGAAGCAGTGGAGCATCCTTGTAGGCGTTACAGCATCCCCTTTCTGTTCCAGGGAAAGGCACTGGAGGTTGTGGGGGAAGCTTCCCATCTTGCAGAGCGCAGGGTAGGTCAAGCTAGGGGAGTTTCCAGGAGTAAGTTTTGCTCTAGCCATTATAATTAAACCTAGACCTTGTCTTCACTAGCCCAAGAATGAAGTGCTAAAAGCAACAGACCTTCTTCCCAACCAGCAGAGATGTGGAGAACGTCAGGTTGAAGCTGCACCACCTAAGCAACGAGAGCAGCAAGGCCATGCCGACAGGCACGTCTTGCTTATAATGCACCAGCTTGCAATTTATTGGCTCCCTCCTGTCGCAGTCCAACTTCGTTTCAACTCATCATTGATGTGCTCCCATGCCAGGGGCATCGAGCCATCACCGTCGCACGAAGCCCCTATGCAAATCCCTAACGGTGCTCACTCAGTGGCACCTGCAGTGTCTAGACTAGTTCCTGTGCCTGCATGCAAATGTGCAGAGAGGGAGCTGGGCCCTGCTGCTGAGCCACTGACACCACTTTCTGGTAAAGTCCTTGAGTTTCATTCCCACTTTGTGTCTTGTGCCAACCAGCACGGTGCTTTCCACTTTGCCAGCATGCCTTTCAGGAATAACACTGCCTCTCTGCTTCGCATTAGGTTCATTTTTGATTAACTCATATTTGAAATAAGATGAAGAAGCATGGCGGTACTGGGGTACTTCTCCACCATACTTTTTTTAGTGGCAAATGCAAGTTAGCACAGCAGTCAGGGGATTTTCTCCTGCCACTTGCTCGGTGCTATTTGCATCTCTGGGGTGGATGGGGTGTCCCAGAAACTGTCTCTACTCTGGGGTCAGGTGGCGTGCTATGACATGCTGCTGAAAATGTTCTATTGCTTTCCCTTTGGCAGAGAGCACCTGCTTGCTGTGTTGTGGAGGTCCTAAGGCTTGAGATTGACTGGGGAGGCAGGAATATCAAATCCACATTTAAGTTTCCCTTAATTTCACTCACTCTGATGGAGCTTTTGTTCTTTGCTCTGAGCGTTTCTTCTTCCTCCTTATACGTTTGCTTTCAAAGCCCCTCTTACCATATTTCCTTTCTCTAGAACAAATACTTGAGCCCTATTTTTCCAGATGCCCATTTCAGTTTTTCACCTGTTTACAGATATGCAGAGCAGATGTTTCATCACACCGCTTGGTTATTGCCAAAACTGAGATTTTGTCCCCATCCCATGTCCCCGGCAAGCCTGTGAACCTTTACTCAAAGACAGTGACAGTGAGCTCAATAAGTGGTTTGAACAACCCAATTTTGGACTGATTTTGTTAGCCTTTGGCTACTTCTGGCGCTCAAATGTTGGAATTTCACTTCTATACCTGGTGTCTGCTGCAGTAAGTGTTGTCTGTTTTGCATGCGAGAACAAATAAAACCGAGTTGCTTCTGAGCTGGTGACCACCCACACAGGCCCTTGAAGACCTAAATATCCTGGTCAGTCGTTCCTCCCCTGGGGTGATATCTTTGTGTCAGTGTTGGTTTTGGCAGATTTGGGCTAGGAATTTTTTAGAAGAAAGGAAGGCCGGTTGTATAAAGGAAATGATTCTTAAAATGCAACCAGGAGAAGGGCTGTTAGAGATAAGAAGGGCTAAAGAAGTTCTTTTTATATGTGGATACATAAACACAGATTGTTTGGGAATGTGTTTTTGGGGTGTAGGAGGCACAAGGGAATGGAGAACATCCCCGTTGGGCTGGAAGGAGCCCTGGGTTAGAAACTGGGTACCATGTGAAGCGGCTGAGACACATTTTTGTACAATAAGAGAGAAATCAACACTGTGCTCAGGTCCTGAGTGCCTCTGCCTGGGTTTTCGTGCAGTGATGAATGGTTGGTGCTGAAATAGGTGTGGGTGCCACACTCTCTTAGATTTCAACAGGAGGTATTTTTGTCTTCGAAGCAGGTGATGGACCACAAACCGCAGTGGTGACAACTCGCTGCAGTTGGGGTTTTTTGGGGGGCAATTTTTTTTAAAAGCAGTTTTGATCTCTCCTGCAAGAAACATCGGGTGAGTTGTGGAGAAGGTGTGCTGAAAGTTCACTTTCTCTCAAAACAAACCTGGTGATGTTTCAGTGTAGCTGCGAGGTTTGCGTGCTGCAGGCATCTGCAATGCATCCTCCTGAAAATCCTTATGTGCTGCTTGTAGAGCATGCAGGTCCTCACTGAAGGGCTGGAGATGTGCCAGGCACTTATGTCAGGATTGAGTTTCTGCCCATCCTGGTCAAACATGGAAAAGGCTTTTTGTGTTTTTACCTCCTGCTCCACTTAGCTCAGGTAGTTTTCTACTCATGTCCAAAGCTGCCTTGTTGTTACAGACCAAGTTCCCGCTCTATCTCTTGCTCGTGTTTGGACTTGCTTGGACAGATTTTCCATCCTTGTTTTTCAGAGGGGACTTAGGCAAATAAAACCTCTGGTTTCCCTCTACTGAAAAGCAGAATCTCTCTTCTTTCCACACATGGCTGTCCTACCTCCCCTGTCATTTCCTATTGCTTGTTTTTCAGTGTCTTCAAGGAAATCTTTAATATGACTGAACAAGCCTGAGGCTTTCTTGGCCTGATGCCACTAAATGACATGTTCTTAAGTGATTTAATGGCTGCAGAAGCACAGCAAAGCCATGCAGCAAAGTACTTCTTTTATTCCATGGCCTTTGGGAGGTATTCGCATCACATTTTTGTACACTTCTGATTTAGGTACAATGGGAAGGATGTAGTGGGTGTAAAGCATTTTAAAATCCAATAGCAATAACAGAAATAATTACTCAAATCAAACTCTTGACAGCAAAGGTACAGCTGCTGCCAAAACCAAAGAAGCTTTAAGGATATTTCATAGAATCATGGAATGAGTTGGGTTGGAATGGACCCCAAAGCCCATCCAGTTCCACCTCCTGCGATGGGCAGGGACACCTCCCACTGGATCAAGGTCCTCAAAGTCCCACCTCCAGGGATGGGGCAGCCACGGCTGCTCTGGGCAACCTGGGCCAGGGCCTCCCCACCCTCATGGCAAAATATTCCTTCCTAAGATCTCATCTCAATCTCCTCTCCTTCAGCTTCAAACTGTTCCTGACATCCTGTCCCTGTACTCTTATCCAGAGCCCCTCCCCAGCTTTCCTGGAGCCCCTTTCAGGACTGGAAGCTGCTCTAAGGTCTCCCTGGAACCTTCTCATCTCCAGGCTGAACAACCTCAACTCTCCCAACCCGTCCTCATAGGGATATTAGATTACTAACATGTAGACATGTATAGATTAATTCACATTGGATTTCTAATGTGCTTCAGTTGATGCTGGCCTGGCTAAGTCCCCAGATCAGTATGTGAGGGTCACTCTTCTCAATTACTGGCATCCAGGAAGTGGTTAGCTTAAGCATGGTTGCAGGCTAGATCCTCACTCTGCTTCTCCCTTTCAGAATTACCACTTAGTAGGCACAGTATTAGCTGCCCGCAATGACTCTAAGCTTTTCCTTCCTGAGAAAACACCGCAGTGTTTGTCAATCTACACAGTAGTCATACAGCAAAACCACTGTGATTCCTACCAAGGTAATTCAGAAACCCTGGAATTACAGCATCTCTGTCAAGTTCTCCTTTCTTGCCGTGTCCACTTTTATTTTGCCTTTCCTACCTGAAGCAGAAACTTGTAGCAGCTTGGGGACCAGTTAGACAAATGTGGATCTTTAGGGGCAATGTAGTGGGGATTCACCCAGCTGCCCCAGCATCCTGGGGGAAACCCAAGTGCATCACTTCAGAAATGGGGCTGGAGCTGGGCTTCACTATGAAAATCTGCATCTAGATATGAATCAAGAGGGCAGGTCTGAAAGGGAACTGCTACTGATGCAGGATGGGCATGGTATTTTGTCTTGTAGCATTGACTTGCCCTGCTTGGAGGGGCACTCTTGCCAAGGCCAGCTCTGCAGACGGTGCAACTTCCTCAGTGCTCATAATGAAGAGGAGGCCTTTCTGTCCTCCCCCTGAGGGTTGTGTGGGTTTCATCCTGGGTACAAAGTGAGTTACTGAGCACCATGACTGTCACAGAAGAAGTGTCAGGAGGATAGCCATAAAACAATGTGTTGGCGCAAGGCAGCACATCCCTAGGAGAGACAAGCTCAGTGAAAGCACCTGGAGTCTTGCATAGGTCTGAGGAAAACATCTGCTCCAAGCTAACAATGAGGTCTCGGTGGCTAAACTGATGGCCCAGGATGCCTCTAAAGCCAGTTCTCTAAATCCACCCAGCCAAACTATACTTCTGTAGCTTCCACTTCTTTCCAAGAGATGGACACCTGTACTGTAGCCACAGATCAGGGGCACGATGTCCTTCATACGTTACCTTGGATTGTCCATTGCATGTGTCTCAGGGGCAGCTTCTTCCCATACCAGTTTCCTTAAGTCCTACCAGCACTGGTGTTGGTTTCCCTCAGCTGTGGAAGTGCCACACTTGGAGTGCTGGCTGCATGCCCCAACTCCATCCTCTTTGACATGCAGCTCTGTGGAAAGTTTCTTTCACTTCTCTCGGTTTTCCTCAGCTATAGAAGCAGGATCATTTTCAAGTCATGAACTTCAGAAGCACTTTGAAACTTTTTGGTGCCTCCAGGTCACTTTGAATAGGTGTCCGGTCAGCTCTCCTTGTAAATTGCTGCCTTCCCCACTGTTTCGCAGACTTTTCTTTGAAGATCCCTGCCATGACCCAGCAAAACCACTTAAACCAGTTCTAGGTTGGACTCCTTTGACTAAGTCTGCAAGGAAATAGGAAACTCTGCGAGTACTGAGCAAAAGCCACTTTTAAAGCTGTCACATTTTCTACTGTGATAGCAGCAAGGCTCTCATTCCCTCCATAGGTCTTTGGGACTAGGTCGTGGAGATTGTCCCTGGCTTCTCTATGACAGGGAGATAAAGGTCAAAAACAGACAAGCAAGGATTTTATCTCCTGAACAAGGTCTTCACAAGACTTCTGGACCTATCTCAGAGGAAAGAGCTGTAAAAGAAAGATGCGTAGCTTAGGGTTCGAGTGGAAGGCTTTTGGGGTTGTTGTTTTTTAGTTTACTGTTTTATTACTCTATAAAATGCTGATGTGATCTGAAGGCTCCAAATTACAACATTATCACACAACCACATCATTTTTCTTCTGCCCTCTTCCTTCCGCTTTGCCTCACTATTGTGGCCGCGTGTCCCCTTCTCCTTTTGCTTCCCGGCTGGTGACTTTGCTTCATTCAGGGCAGCCCCCCTTGCGCCAAAATACGTGAGCACAGGTGCTGCTGCAGCCATCGCTTTGCAGCGGTGGCCCTTGAATATCCCGTGTGAGAGCTGAAGGTGTTGACATTACAGGACCAACTCTTTGTGTGCCAAAACACGTGGCTTTCATCCTTCAGTGGCTCGTTCTGGGAGAGACCCTAAAGATGCTGTAAAACATGTGGAGAAGCAAGCACCAGCTGCTGGACCAGGCAGGCACATTCCCTCATGTCTAAAGCCTGGAGGACTCTGCATTGCTGGAATAAAACCTTGTGGACACATGGCTCTAGAGCGTTGTAGGGGTGTGCGTGGCCTGACCTCCCTTTTTATATGCTCCTATAGCATAGAGCAATGTTTGTGAGGGACAGAGCAGGGCTGCAGTCCCTGTCCCTCCAGCCCCAGTACCACACAGAAAGATCTCTGGTTTCACACTCACAAATCCCTGACTCCATCCCAGCCCTGTTGCTTTTCTGTTTTCCTCATTCACCTGCATTTCATTCTCAGGCTGCTGGTGCAAAGAAAGTCACTGCGGATGAATGTGCACATGAGCTCTTAGTCACAAACGGGCAGAGATGGAGGCATAGTTTGCTCTTTACTGGTGCTGCTGTCCCAGTCATCTCTTGATTTCCTGAGTGTTTTGCTGCAGCAAAGTGTGAGATTCGAAGGGTCTGAGTGCAAAGAGACAGCTGAGAGCTTTATTATTTTTCCACGGTATGATGTGAGGCATTTTTGCTGATGTAAGGGATAGTAAAAATAGCATGGGGGAAATATAACCCTAAAAAATAAATATGTAAATATCTGAGTGCGTTAAAAAAACCCTGCTTGCCGAGGGTTTGCACTCCGATTTTATTCTGGGCTCTTTGTGGTCAAGGGGTAAATGCTAAACGCAACAAAGATCATGCTTGTGCAGACCCGACTAATCAGAAATAGGGTATGTGGGAGATTCCGTGGGGAATCCAAAGATGCACTTTGTCCCAGTGGCTGGTTTTTATCAATAGTATTGTAAATTGAGCTTCTGACCTGGCTGCAGGGGGCATCCGAGAAATTACGTCACCTGTTTTCATGGTCTGCTGGCCAGATGCGACTGCTGAAGTTTGAATCTTGCTGCTTGTGTCAGAGCGTGACCCTCTGGAATAAATAGAGGTGTTTCTTCACCCAGTTCCTCAGTCCAATTCGAGGGCTGAGCCTGTTGCAAGATGCGAGTGCCGGCTGGGGTGGGGACTGGAGCCCCCACGTTCCCATGGCTGCTGCTGCTGCTGCTGCTGGTGATGATCATGTTCCATTCCACCCACGGAGGTGAGCTTCTGGTGCCTTTGCAGATATCCACAGCTGGCAGCTCCCAGCCTGCCATGGTCCTCGTGATGGGTGGGCATCACCTGCCTCCTGCACCAGAAGGGACCAGAGAAAACGGGGACTCCTTTTGGCTGCTTTGCTCGGGGTTTTTCTCATAGCCAAGGGAAGAGGGCAAGTGCTCTTCTTTGCTAGGACTCAGTGCAGCTTTCAGGAACTGCAAGAGAGCAGGGTACTGAGGTAGAGGCACAGATAACGGCTTCTTACCATCATCCCTAAAGTGTTGTCAGTGAAAGCTCAGGAAGGGACAATTTCCTTGGCTCTCTAAGAGATTCAGAGTTGCTGCGTCTCTAAATAACTCTGTAAGTTGCTGCCTTCTCTTTCTCAGCCATCCTGGAGGTGAACGGAAACCTGAACTGTAGGTGTGTAAAGACAACTTCGGACTACATTAGTCCAAAAAGATACGAAAGCCTAGAGATCAGACCCGTGGGCAGCACCTGCAGACGGACAGAGATCATGTAAGTGCTGCGGCTGGCTCATGGGGCAGGAACCTGCTTTCTCCTCTGCCTCTTGCAGAGCAATGGGGCCAGCACTGCACCTTTCCTTCTGCAACCATCTCCCTTCTCTTCTCCCTTTCTTAAAACTAAAGCTTTTCCCTAATGCCAGCAAGCTTGTCCATGCTTCAGGGCTGAGAAACATCAGGTCATTGCTGATGGAGGAAACGCATCCGAGCCAACATGCCAGAGCTCTCTGGATCTTTATAAGCCTTTCCAGTCAGCAAAAGCATGATTTCCTTATGCTAGTGCTTAGTGGGGAGTGTGCTGGTGGGAGTGTTTGGAGTTTGGAGAAAGCACATCCCCTGACACCAAGGCAGGATGAGCTGTAACCTGTTTTTTCACTCCTGAGAGCAAACAGCATCTCGGGTCAAGCCCTTATCTTGTTACTTGTCCTGACTTAAAGTGGTGTAAGATTTCTTTAAGTGTTTGGCATTGATGCATTTGTAAATCTACAGAACAAACTGTCTTTGAGCAGTCACTTCTGGGCTTCAAGCGTGATGGGAAAGTGTTGCATCCTGCTTTTTCCTGACTGTCCTTTATTTTCCTTCTGTCACAAGCAGCTTTCTGCAATCTGCTGGTGCTGTAAAGGAAAGCTGAGCCTTGTAGATCAGCTCTGGTTGCTGGCATCCCTGCCTCTGGAGGGGAGGGTTGTGCTCATAAACTCTCCTTGCGTTGCAGAATTAAAATAAAAACCTCAGGGAAGGTGTGTGTGAATCCTGATGCCCCATGGGTAAAGAAACTACTGAAGCGTATTGCTAGCACGTAAGTGGCTTTGGTGAAAGGTCCTTTGGCTCAGGTGGCCCTGGACAGTACCCTGTCACCTCTGTGGGCCTGAGGAGCACTCGCAGGACTGAGGCCTCTCAGGGAGGGCTGCTGAGGTCAAGGGACCACTCCTAAGGCAATGAGGAGTGAGACCTCTCTGTGCAGAGCAGCACCCGATTGTTCAGTGTTCCCATCCTGCCATTCCTGGGTTGTGCTCTTGTGCATGGTGCTACATCTCTGAAAACTTTTGGTGGGGAGAAAATGGCAGGGGCAGGGTTTGCCCATTGTGAGGGCAACCACGCGTCAATGTTCATCTGGGAAAACCACCCTCCATCATTGCGTGGGTTTCTGGCACAGTGTGGGGTCAGCGGGGAGACATTCCTGCAAGTGATGGGATGATTTTCCCCTGGGGAAATGGTCACAACTTCCTTCAGTTGGGGCAGGAGCTTCCTCCCCCAAGAAGCCACTTTTCTCTGCCTTCATGTTTCTCCTCCTTCTGCTTTTCGCAGGAAGAAAAAATAAGTTTCCTGCTAAGGAAGTTGACACTCAGAGCCCTGAGACGGGGACAGATCATGCACAGGCATGCAGACCCGGCCGCTCCTCACTTTGCTCTTGCTTCCCCCTGTTCCTGAAAGCCCTGTGTCTCGCCCCACCGGTGGCTGCAGCATGGAGGGCAGCTCGTGACTGACCCCAGCCCCGTGGCGGGTTAGTGGGGTGGTTCCCCCCTGCATTCAGTCTCTGGGTCAGTGTAACTATGAACACTTCATTTATTTACTTGCCTATAGACTGTGGAAAATTTCTCTGCCAGGAGCTACTCCTGTTTCTGTAGGAATGACTTTGTGACCCTTCCATGTGAAGCCCTCGCCGACAGAGCGTGTGTCTGGGTTTGTCATTGCACAATATGGCATGGTTGGTCCTGAGAGCTCAGGTCAAATAAAATTCAGTTTTTTTCCTCTGTTGTATTTGCCCTGGATCTCATAGCTTTGGAGAAACTCAGGAGAGTTTTGATAAATCCCACTGTCATAGCCTTCCTGGAGCTGGATTTGCTGTCATTTGGATCCGGAGCTCTTGTGTTGATGGTTTCAGAAATTCGTCGCAGGCAATAAAGCGTGGACCTGAATATACGTCAGGTACAGGAATGAGGGCAGCACCCAGGCACGCATCAGCCATGGTGCAAACTCTCCTTTTACACAGAGGAATGAGGAGTAGAGAAAGGTTTGTCCAAGGCAGCGACAGTAGCTGGGATGGGTGTCCCAGCCCTGAACTGTCAGCAAGGGCTCGGCAGCCCTAGTGGGAAGCCAAGTTCCTCTCTGACACAACCTGCTGTGTCCTTTGGTGATGATTTGAGGGGTCCAGGTGATGCAGCCAACGCACCGCATGGCCAAGCACTGGTGTTCGTGGTGGGGCTGGGGTGTGCAGGAGGATCTGAGGCTTTTGAAAGTCGTAAAGGCTAAGAGGGAAATAGAAGGGATGGCAGGAGGTCACTGGGCCGAGCGTGGGAATGAATGTCCACAGGGGGAAGAGCTAAAGCCACTGAAGCTCAGACTGGACTGCGCCTTGAAGGGAGAAAACTGGTTACAGGAGAAAGGAGTAATATCTGGTCATGGAGAAGAGAAAAGCACTCCGGACTCATGCAGCTGCATGGGCTAAGAACAAGCACTGGGGGAAACAAGTGGTATCTTTATGGCTTCGTAGGAAGGGGGAAACGGAGCCAGTTTCAGGAAGCCTGGGCCCCCGCCAAGCCCTGAGCTGCTTTTTATTGGCAATGCCGCACACTTAGCGAGCGCTGTCAGGAGGGAACAGAGATGGGTGAAAACCAGCCCAGCCCCAGGGCCTCCCCCCTGCACCGCCTCACTTCTCCTATTTTCCGGCTCAAATACAGGGATGCTGCCGCGGCTGGGGCTGGGGCTGGCATGGCTGCACGGGTGGCCCTGCTGCTGGGAGTGCTGCTGGCCACGCACTGCCCTGCGGATGCAGGTGAGGCTCCTCGTGCCCCACGTGTGGGGATGGAGGATGCTGGAGGGGCAGGGGTGAGGTTTTTGGAGGCAGCATCCTACTGCCATCACTGGGGCTCCTTTGCAAGCGGCTGCGCTGATTCTGGGGGAACGTGGGAGGAGATGTGTTGACCAGAAAGGGGTTTGGGGCTGGTAGTGGGGTTTTGGGTATCATGTGAGCCGTGGCCCTGTGCCCCTCCAGCTCTCCTGGAAGCCAACGGCAACCTGAGCTGCCGCTGTGCCAAGACGACCAGGGCTTTCATCTCCCCACGGAAATACAGCAGCATTGAGGTGCGGCCCGTGGGCAGCAGCTGTAGGCGCCTCGAGGTGATGTAAGTGCCTCTGGGGGGGAACAAGCCCTCTGCTCCCTCCTGTCCTCCCTGAGTTATTTCAGTTTTGTGCTCTTTTTCTTTATGGGTTGCACTGAGGTGTTCAGCTGCTCGAGTCCCCCCACTGGAGGAGGGGGAAGCGACAGTGCTGAAGCCCTGTGTGGTTTTCTAGGATTAAGCTAAAAAGCCTGGAGAGGGTCTGTGTGGATCCTGACGCCCCTTGGGTGAAGAAACTCCTGCAGGACCTCCCTCACTTGTAAGCCCCCCTCTACCCTGAGCAAAAGGGACTCCTGGCTGGACCAGGGGTGTCCCCTGGGGACCGCTTGTCACACATTCCTCTGCCCTTCTGCTTTTGGCAGGAGGAAGAAAGAAGCTGTCCGCTGAGGAAGCTGCCACTGGCAGGACGGCCAGATGGGCCGAGTCCAAAACTGGACCCCTACCCACTGTCTCTTCCCACAGTGCGGTGGGGACTCTGCTCTGAGCCCTTTTTCCTTTGCATTTGATACATTTAAGGCCTTGAAAATGCCAGTCCCTGCTTCCCCCGGCTCCTACCCCCTAGCCCTGTGCTGGCTGTCCCCTTTGGACATAACTCGAGAGGTCCAATAAAGGCAGCAGCCCTTGGTCACCATCACAGCATCCCTTCCTACAGCGTGGGGGGCTTGGGGACAAGCGGTGTGGGGAGCAGCACAGGAGGCACCGCAGGTTCCACACCAAGAAACATGGGCAAGCAGGAGGTTTTGGGAGGCAGAGTGAGCCACGTGTGACAGGAGGAAGCAGTGGCAGGGAAGTCGAAGTCTTTTCCCCCTCCTCAGCGTTTCTCAGCGTGCAAAATCCCCGGTGGGGCTGGCTATAAAGTGGCCCCTGCGGCAGCTCGGAGCGAGTGGCGAGGATGCAGCTGCTGCCAGCGGGGCTGGCCCTGGCCCTGCTCCTGAGCAACTTGGTGCCAGGGGGTGGTGAGTGACCTTGGGGTGTCCGCCAGTCCTAAAGCTCTAAGCTTTCAGATTTGTCTCTTACCTATCTTTGAGGTTGCATTTTTTGTCTTAAAGCTGGTGGCTAAACTAGATGGGGATGCCAGGGACCCAGAGGGATTTGCCAGATGGGTTTAAGCTGCTTCACTTCCAGGCTCCCATGGAGCTCCAGTGCTTGGTGGGCAAGTGATAGGTTTAAATCGTAAAATGTTGGTTTGGTGTTTGGATCCTGAAGCTAAACCCCCTCCATATGAGTAAAGAGAAAGCTTTGAGATTGTGCTGGAGTGGATTAGCCTTGCTTTGGCCTCGCTCCTTGCTGCTGCAAACCCTGTTAATGCAAGCCTGGTCCCTGCAAATGGTGCTGGGGAGGGGGTGGGATGGTGGCATGAGGATGGTGGGGCAGGGGGGTGGCATCTGCATCCCCTGTGGGGGCCGAGACCTGCGTGTGAGCTGCTCTGGGGCACAGGTCTGTCACTGGAGAGTCTGCTGACCAACATGAGGTGCAAGTGCATGAAAGCGACTGCCCAGGTCATCAACTTGGGGCTGATCCTTGCCATCGACGTTACACCACCCGGCATTCACTGCAGGAGGAAAGAGATCATGTAAGTGGAAAAGCCTAGAAGCTAATTCCTGCAAATTGCTGGCTCATGGACCAGCGCAAAGATACAGAGGTGCTTGCACTCTCTCCAAGCCCTCAAATGCTGTGGTAACTCTTGAAAGGCACAGGCTGTTGCTTGAGCCCACATTTTAATTTGTGTTACTCCTGGCACAGCTCACAGAGCCAAGGCTGAGTCCCGAGAATCCCATCTATCTCACAGCAAGGGTTTGCAGGGCTGTGTTCATAACTGTGCTGGGGAGCGAGAGGGGTTTTCTCTGCAGAGGAAAATCTAGGGGAAGAGGTGTGCAAGGGGCTGAGAGGTCATGCGTGGGACTGAGAGGGTCTCGACACCTTGCAGCCTCACCCTGAAGAGAAACAAGAAGGTGTGTGTGGCTCCTGAGGCGCCCTGGATCCAGGTGCTCATCCACAAGCTGACAGAAAGGTATGCAACGCCTGGTGCCTAAAAGAACAAGCGGTGTAGCAAAGGCATTGGTGGGACGATGCCCTCCTCCCCACTGCTTTATTTGCACTGCTTTCCTCCCCCGAAACCCACAGGAATACTGGTAAAAAAGCAGCAGCAGCACGGCCACGACGGGAAGCGGAGCGGTGGGCTGGGGGAGCAGAGTGGTGGTGCCGGCCCCCTCGCAGACCCCCTGCACCGTCTCTCCCTCTGTCCGGATAACCAGGATAAATAACCAGCCACAGTTCTTTATTCCTCTGCGGGGGTGGCACTGATCAAACCCCTCTGTGCCAAGATGCGAGGGGATTCACAGCACAATGCTGGCACTTGCTCTGCTCTCAGGGTTTTGGCAGGGGGCAGGAGCCTTCTCGTGTTCCCCAAAAAAGGCTTTCTCTTCAGGCACCCAGTGTCGCTCTCCTTTTTGGGTGCCTGTGCTGTTCCTGCCTGTCCCAGACACCATCAATAAAAGCATGAATGTGTTTCTCCCCTCGGCTGTGGCAGCTCTTCCTGCACGGATGGGTGTAAAAATGGGGATTTTGGGGGTGCGTCAGAGCAGATGGTGGCACTGTGAAGCCCTGGGCTGCTTTGCCACAGGGCACTTCTTGATGCGCCAGGGTTTCATGCCTTATCCTCCCAGCTCCTGGGAGGAGCTGGTCACACTATGGGATGTGGGCAGGTGTTGGATGGGCTCTGATCTCTGTGGCTACCAGCTGTGCAATCACAGGAGAAAAAAGTAACAGTTCAGGTGTTCAGATAGATCCTTTTCCCCAGCTGGGGCAGGGCTGCTTAGCTCAGTCATTGCTGTTACTCTGTCTGGGCTGGCTCTGAGCAGGGAGCAGGTCTTCCCCCCACCTGGGTCCTCACGGTCCCCACTCGATGGGAATTCCCTTTCTTGGTGAGTTTTTCATTGCAAAGCATAATTATGTGGGGGAATTACACCGTGGCGTGGCTCTGGAGAGAAGGTGCCTTCCTGTTTATTCTCACGGAAAACATGGGATGAACAAGTTAACTCTGATCTCAGGTGAAGGCTGCTGCTCCTGCAAGCACGGTGCCATGGGCTGGTGCCAAACTCCAAAACTGTTTTCCTGGGGGCCAGCAGCACCTCTGGCCTCCACAGGCAGCAATTTCCCCCTCCAAGAGCCCAGCACACTCTCGATTTACAGTGAAGTTACCATTTCCGTAAAATGAGATGCAACCCTCCTAAAATGTCAGTGTAAGCGTGTCCAGGAGTGACACCGCAGCTTCCCACCTCCCCACAGGCACTTCTGTCTTTCAAGAGACAGGAAAGATGAAGCACAAGGAAGAAATCTAACTAATAAATCTCTGTCCTCCCAAAACAAGCACTGCAGGACGGGTCGGGAAGGGGAGCCTGGGCTCCCCCACTGCTGCTCTGGGACAGCCGGGGATATAAATTTCAGTGGGTCTTTAGTGAACGTGGTGCACATCAACACTTCATTTGCTCAGAAGGGAAACACACAGTGTGATTCAGTAAAAATGCAAAACAGAGTCAAAGTCATGTAAAGTTGCTTGTAACGGAAGCCACCCTCCGAGTTTGGGTTTTGCTTTGGAACAAGGACAAACACAGACAAACACAAATGTTGTCAATGCCTGAAGAGCCAACCTGTTTAACAAAGACAAAACCGTGGACTGGGCTTGTCCTGACCCTCACCACCCAGGCAGCGGGGTTCTGTAAGCTAAACACACCTTAGGATTGCAGGGGAGAGGGGGAAAAGGAGGAGGAGCCCCATCACTCGATGGGCTTTCCCACCAACACAGTTGAAAACACCCCGAGGTACCAAAGGACCTGAGTGTTTCTCTATCTTCATGCTTGTTTTCAGGTATAATCCAAGAAATTTATAGTTCTGAAGCCATCCTCAGACGCAGCCAAACCAGCAACATTTGTGATTTATAGTCACATTATTTTCCTTGGTGTGAAGGAGGCGGTTAAAGGTGTTCATTGTGTCCCCTTTCTGACTGGGCGATGCTTGTACCTGCCTCTTTTTCCCTGCTCGTGTTCCATATAGAGAAAGCAAACTTGTGGTGTCAGGGCAAAGAGTGCTCATAAAAGACGCTGCTATGTCACTCCGAGCTGTGCCTGGATCCAGAGCCTCAGCATCTCCTCTAAGAAGTGTTTTTAATCTTGAAGTGAGCTCTTGGTTAACACATGGAGACCTCAAACGTGAGCTGTTTCCACGAGGTTCTCTTGGGGTTTGCGTCGCCTTTGAACACTGAGGGGTGAGAAAGGGAGGGCATGTGACTACGCTTCTGTAATCCTATAAAAACTGATGAGCTGCGTATCGCAAGATGCTCTTCCTATTAAATGGAGGGACTCGACTAATAATAGTGTTTATCAGCCCTCTCTGCGTCTATTCCTCCTCTCATCTCTAACAGATCAGTTCTTCAGCCCCCCACCCCAGTAAAGCCCCTCCAAGGCCAAGCACTTCAGGTCCTTTTGGGAGCTGTGGAATGAGGCAGATGAGGTTTTTCGATGCTTGTGCCCAGTGCTGAAACCACAGTGCTCTGGTAGGCAACGGGAACTTCACCGAGTCATGCTTCTTGAGTGGGTTTGGTTGCAGGGATGGACGAGGATACACAGCAAATCGTGTGATTTTCCTAATGCAGGACATGGAGGTGCTTTATGTGGGACTGAAAGACCTTTCACTTGCTCTGCTGCGCCCAGTTCCATGTCAAAGGGAGCTTTTGATGCCGGCAGTGAAAAATGCATTGTGGAAATAAAGTAATGGCTGCTGAGTCACTGGGGTTAAATCTGATCTTCAGGTAGTAAGGCCTGGCTCATCTCCCTACCAAGAAGGCATTGACACTGCACTCCAGGAGGGGTAAATCCCCGACCCTTCTTCAAAATTAACAGGGAAATTCTGATTTCAACAAGCTGTTTTAGCTTCCCCCTCACCATCTGACTGAGACCAACCCCACAGAAAAAAGTGACATCAACATTTGTGGTCTCAAGCCTATAAGATGCAGAACAGCGAGGACTTGGGACTGACAAGGACTCCTCGGAATGTTTCTGCGGGTTAAACAGGAGCGGCCTCAGAAAGACAGGGAATGCTGGCTGATAAAATGAGATGTGTTCTCAGTGCATGCTGGAAAGGGTTGAGCAAAGTTTTTCAAATGGAAAGGGAAGCTGGGCTCAGCCCCACCGTGCCACACCTGCCTCGGCATGAGGTACGCGATATTCACACTCCTTACAGCGAAATAAGGAGACAAAACTGTCCAACTGCATTGTACAAAAATCTCTTTTTTATATACACACACACAAACCCCCGGATCTAACAGATGGACCATACAGAATGTTAAAAAGTTGCTGGTGGAAGGGGGTTGGATTTGTTCTCTGCTTGCTGTAGGCAGTGCTGTTGCTCAGAAGCCGACACCAGGCACCAGATTTATGAAAGCAAAACCAAGATAGCGAGGAGCAGTAAAGGGCTTACAGCTTGTTTTTCCAGGTGAGGGCACTGTGGCGTGCTGGGAGCCAAGGGTCAGTGATGGAGAGAATGGAGGGTTTCCCATCCATCCCTGCTCCGGTCAGGGATATTTTGCTCCACCTTACTCCCTCTCCCCTAGAAAACACCCTACCATCAGCTTCCATCTGGGGCAAAAGGAAATCCGCGCTGCCATCTGGATGATCCATATGTTTACTGAAAGGGATCCCAACCTGCACGCGAGGCTCTCTGCTTAAAGCAGAAAATCCCTACGAAGATTTCTGCCCAGCTGGAAAAAAAAGTGCAGTCCCCTTACTGCTCCTGCTAGGAAAGGAAAAGAACATAAGGAAAAGGAGGAGCGAGCCACACTCAGGAAAGGCAGGTGAACATCCCCGGTTCTGTGCATTGACTGAAACATAAACAAGACTCTTAAAATCCAGAGGTTTCATACAACATCTTTTAAAACCCCACACAGTGTAAAGGACGTTCGGAAGTGTGTTTCGCGCAGAGAAAATCCAGTTAACCCCCTTCCCGCAACAGCACACTCCAACCAGTCAGAAACCAAAGGAAAGTCACTTTACAAGAGTTTGCCAAGGTGTTTTTTGTTTCATCCCCAGCCGCTCCCACCCCGACATTACAAAAGCTTGTTGTTGGTTTTTCTTTTTATTAATAAACGGGCTCCTCTGCAGTTCATATACAATCATAGCTGACTCGGAAATTCCATTTTATACAAACATCTCGAAAAATATTGGGAGTGAAGTATGGTAGGAGATATTGCTCATGTTGCGAAGTTAACATGCGTGTAGGAAAAGGAGAAGGGTTGGTTAGTGCACACCTCCGGAGCAGAGCATCCCCCTCCAAAAAACGTACAGTAGCTGACGACAGAAAGGTAATGTCCACAGAATTAAGTTTTTCATGCTATTCTACTTTCCAGTACTATACTCTCCAATCACTTTAATTCCTCTGCCACGGCTGGGTGTCGAGCGCTGAGGTATATAAAAAAGAGATACCTGCACCTAAAGGAAAAGCCGTCTCTAGAAAAAGGCTTTTTTTGGTGCTGCACAAAGCAATCGCTGCGCAGGGATTTCACCTCGTTTCCAATTTAGAGTAGGCAATAGAACACGCCTCTGGGTTTTAGGCACTTCTTTTAATAGGGAATTGTCATTTCATTCCAATCTTCCCCTTCTGTCCCACTCCATCCCCTCCCCGGCCCCCAACCAGAGTCAGGGAATAGTTTCTACTCTATGTCCAATTGTTTCTTCCCCCCCACGGATAATTTCCCATGTATAAAACGACAAAGGAAACGTTTAATTCCAGTGAAACAGCTTGGTTTAGCAGCTTTGCAAGACAGAAGACGGCTCCTTGGTATTTAAAACTAATTCCACAATTTAAATTTAGACTTTTTGTAAGTATACGAATGAGACACAAATATAGGCTCTCAATCTGTTTAAAAATTTCATTCACATAATGGAAAATTGTTTCATTTATTAAAAATATCACATTTTGAGACTAGAAACAGTAAAGTGCATGAAAAGTTTAAAATAGAAATTCGAGAAAATCTTATAGCAGCAAAAAAGCAGAATAAAGAAAAACTTAAAAACACAGACACAACCTTTTCCTATTTCTGTGCCGTTTTTGTTAAACATTAAGCAGCCAACCAATTTTTGGGAAAATTGCATTATGGTTAAAGCCTCTCAAGGCCCGAGGGACTGAACTGGCCACCTGGAGCAGAAAAAGGGGAAAAGAGGATTTCCAACGCCCCCAAAGAGCAGTAATGGCTGGGAATGAACCAGCAGCTTTGTAATTCGACCCTGACCGACAACAGAAAAGGAAGAGTATTCAAAAAGTGTGATGGCAATTTGGCAACGAGGGTCAGGAAAACCCATCCAAGGAACTCCTACGGCTACCGCTCACTCCCCCAGGGGAAAAAGAATTCTGACAGCTACTCCGCGTGCCCTTTGGAGACAGAAGTAAGGTCATGTCCAGCGGCTTTTTCCCGTACCCTACACCTAAGCAGTTAATCCCAAGCTTCCCATCTTTGCAACCAAACTCTGGAAAAGGGAATGTGGGACAGATTTGCAACTTCTTTATTCACCTGGAACCCAAACGCTTGCAACAGCTCGCTTCAAGTGCAATTTCTTACCACGTCTAAGTCCTGCTCCCAAACTGTGCTGCGGAACAGCGTGTCGCCCTGGCCTGCCAAAGCGGAGAGGCAGCTCCGTTTCTCAGAGATCCTTTGGATCCCTGCGGATCTCACCCAGAAAGGACCGAGGTCTTCAAAGCTCTGAATAAAAGTCACCATGGCACCTGCCAGGCAAGCGATCCAAACAGGGCGTTAAACGCTGACCTGCAAAGTCTCAACAGACGCAGCCTCACTGGAAATGGCGTTGTAAATGGAATTACATCGGGACAATTTAGACCTCACATACAAAGCTATCTTTGGTTTTCTAATATCGGTTAGACGAGGGGCAGGGCCACACTGCTAATCAGTTAAAGTCAGGTATTAAGTGCTTCTCTAATGTGCAAAATTTATTTCCGATGCAGAGTTCAGGCTCCGTTTTGGGTTCAAACAAACAGTATTTCTAATATTTGTCCTACAAAACAAGCATTTCTATTTTTGTTTTAATTTCTCCTAAAAGGTTGGCTCATTTTGCCACGTTCTGGAAAAAAGCATTATCTTGAAATACGTTAATATGCAAGGTTTTAATCTCATTTGTCCATTTATAAGTGCAGCTTCTAACAACAAAAAAAAAAAGCTTGCCAGTTTTTTTTAAAAAAGAAATTAAATTAAAAACCTGGAAAGGGAATAATACTTTGGTTCCAGCCCTAGTGCCAAATGATACCAATATGCACCAAAATGTGCAAAATCTCATATCAAACACATAAGGAAAGGAGCTTGAAGAAGCAGCATAAGGTTGGCCATACTTCACTCCTATATACTTTGATTTACAACTGTACAGGTCCGTAACAACAGGTCCGCGCCCTCGGAGGGGCAGGGCTCCACTACCTCCGGCTAGGCAAGTGCACGCCGTTGACAAGAGGCGGGAGTGGAGGATGGAGTTCGAGTTGTGTTAACAGTGAGAAGTGGTCTGAAGGGATGTGAGGGTGTGGACACCCAGTGATGTTGTTGTCAACCAGCCACTGAGGGTCCAAAGGCCCCAGGACACCAAGCACGTTCATGTGAGTGTTGGAATAGAAAATGTAGTCAATCACACCCTAGGGAAAAAGAGAAACACGACAGTGAGAACACAGCATCCAGCAACCTCAACTCGACTGTGCAATTCGCGGGAAGAGGCACAGCGCTGGAATTAGGCTAAGAAATGCCTGGTGTTTTGCGGTCAAAGCGCTGCATCCGTTCTCATTAAAGTCACTGGCCAGAGCAGAAGATTAAAAACGCCAGCAAATCAAGGGTTTGTGTGCAGTAGGAAATGTGTCCGGCAAGTTTAGGAACCAGCGATGAAGCACTTACAGAACAGAGGGGAAGACAGCCAGTGGTCAGAAAACTAAGGGGCAGCGTCCTGGGGAGACCAGGGCAATGCCTGCCATTTCAGAAAAATCGCTGCTTACTTTGAAATCAAAAGTGTAATTGGTGTAAGGCATCAAGTTGTTTTCGTAGGCGCTCTTGAGTTGGAAGCCATGCGTGATTCTTCCTTCAGAAGCCCCGTTTTTTCCGTTGCCGCTGAAGTTCATGAGACACTCGTTATAACGCAACTCCTTGAAGTCCTTGTGGTTGTCAGCTACTATGCCATTGCTTAAGTATTCCACTACACCTGTTTGCAAAGGAAAGGATTCGGGGAGTTGCTCTGAAACACAACATGCAGGGAATGCCTGCGTTGGCCTTAAAAGCCAAAGAACCAATACGACACCCCAGGAGATCAGAAAGAGCTTTCCATCCTGAGGGAAAATCTAGGGAGCAGCTGTCTTGTCCGCATCTGAGCCACATCCACCTTTCTGACACGCAACCAGGGAACTCAGGCTCTCCACACAGGGAAGGGCAAACCACCCCGTCGCCCTCAGAGGAAAGGAGGATTCAAACATTCTAAAAAGATAAGTTAAAAATCAAGTCAAACTTAGTCTTACCTGAATCAGGCAACGAGTTGAGATCTGCACACAGCACCAGAGGGATAGAGTTAGGATCTACTGTTGGGCTACTGGGCCTGCTTGAGGCTTTCTCGAGGATATTTTTCAGTTCCGAGACAAACATCATAGTCTGAATGAGTTTCACATCGGAGTATTCGGGGTCCCAGTGCATGTGGGCGTTAGCCACAATAAGCAGCTGTTTGTCCACATGAAGAGATTTCATACCTAGACAAACAAACATGGTTTTATCAGGGAGAGGCTGAGGGTGTGAATTCGGCAGATCCCCTGCTGTTAAGGTTCAGGGTCTGGCTTCTAAGGACTTCAAGGCAGATGGATGTACTTTCATTGCTGGAAAAAAGATGTTACCCAAACCACTACCTCCTTCTAGATCAGCAGTATTTACGTAACATTACTTGACTAAGTCTCTCCAATATAGGAAAGAAAGAGCCAGCATAGCCTGACAGCGTTACAATCGCTTCCTTTCTCTACTGCTGAAGCGGCCATCGCTTGACCTCGCATCACTATTCAACATTTAAGGCACAAGGGAGTTTCCTGACTCTTAACTGTCACAGTACAACGAATGGCTCCCTTGGGAAAAACTTAAACCTGCCTCAATGAATGCAGGATGAACCTGGTTGCCGCGAAGCGCTGTGCCTGCTTTTACTATTTATCTGAGAAACAGCACTCTGAAAGACGGGGCGTAAAGTCACAGGCAGCTCCTTCCAGTCCTGCAAGTTAAATATTCTGCTCCTTAAAGGGAGCACTGGCAACAAGCGATCAAAAAACCAGACACGCAGGCAGAGCAGGGTAGTGGTTTTAAGTATGTTGAAAGTGTCTACTGCACCTGATCAAACATAATGAAAATGTGACAGCCAGTCAATCAAGTGACATGAAAAGATACCTGATAATCTCTTTCTTCCACATCAGTGCATTAGCACTGTCATATAATCACTGGGGGCGGATGGAAGGATTCAATCCAGGGGAAAAAAAGAGAGTTGGAAATCGATGTATTATCTTGGAATAACTCATGCCTTTACACGGAACTGAGTAACCAATGAAATACTCACTCGCTCCAAATAATTCTTTGTGCACCTCTAACACGATGGCGACTCCAATGTTGTCCTTCGTCATCACTCTGTTTAACATGGCTTCGGAACCTTCAGAGTTGGCCATTGCCACCTGGTTGAACTCCACCGTGTGCTTCTGCACCAGCGTAAATCTGACGGAACAAGAGAATCCTGTGGGAACGTGTGGGAAGTACAGCTACGGGGAAAGGAATGGTTTCTATCTGCACTCTAGGCTACCACATTCAAGGAGAGACCCTCCAGGACAGTGTGAGGCATGTTTCTCTTGTCCTCTCATTTTATATATGTAAAAGCAGTTCTAAGAAATACTCCCCCAGTCAGGATAGAGCTCTTGGCCTGGCAAGTGAGATCCTCTCAGAGAGATGAGATACCTGGGGTCTGGGATGTATTTACTTGTTTAAGCGCAGCACGCTAACTATTTAGAGCGACGCTCAGGGTTTATCACACCTCCTCATGCATGTTCTCGGTGAAAAGTTGAGATAAGATGGCAACTAAAGGCTGGCTTTTTACTTTGGGCAAATGCATTATTAAAACGCAGCTTCTTTCAAACCACTCGCTACCACTATTAGTTTTGTGAATTCGGTTTTTCATTCCTTTCTAAACTTAGAATGCACAAACCCACATTACTTCAGGATAAAGGCTGCCTATTGAAAGGCTTGGGGCTTGGTTTGTGCTCTAAGAAAATTAAAGAGTATTAGTCTTCTCTTTTCACCTGTGAGAGCCACAGGATAACAACCAGTTCTCTATACATCCTGATTAGTTACAAGATTTGAAAACCATCAGTTGTTTGTTCGCACAGGCTTCCTCTACTCAAAACCACTCGAGTTGTCTTTATACATGATCTGAAAAGTGTTATTTTTGTTTCTGGAAGCAGTGAAACACTGACAGGGAGCTGAAGCATTGTGAAACTTCCATTCTAATTACTGAAAGCTGTTCAGAGGGAATATTCAGCAGGATTCTCAGTGTGGTACAACCTGTGAGCAGTTTATAGAATGAGAAGCGTGAATGCCAGCACCTCTCCTCCCTTCCCACCAGTTTGATGCTTTTAGTGTAGAACATTTTGGATAAGGTATTCAAATATAGTGTTTTGTTTCATAAAAGCAGAGAATACTCTGTGATCCTTTGGCAATAACACCTCTTCTAATACCTGAAGATTTAATAGCTGAAGAACAGCTTATAGATCTTTAAAGATTAATCTTAGAGGGGTGAAACATCTGTGAAGCAAGGCGAAAGAGAAGGTGAGGGATTTATTAGACCTGCCAAACACGCGCACATGCAACATGTAAGGTTTTACTCATAGTAGCCCTCCTACAGCTTCCATGTTTCTGAAGAGATCCTCGATAGTCTGAAAGAAAAAGAAGGGCCCTGCTGCAAACAGAGCAGCAAAAGGCAAGGTAGGGTCATGCCTCGCAGTGAACTTTTACCTTTTGGTTTACAGTACTTCGGCTACCGCGCACCCTGCGAGAGGAAAGCTTCCACACCTAAATCAAGCCAGGGTTAATGTATTTTTAAAAAGCTTACTTTTCTGTTTTGAAGAATATTGCACAGCCGTCCACATGCTTTTTCTCCTGCTCAGACATGATTTTGGCACGTGACTTTGGAGAAAAGAATCCATCGTATCCTCGTTCTTTCAAGGCTGGCAGAAAAAGGGTGAAGTATTGCTCTGTTTCCACTTCCTGGAATCAAACACAAATACCTAATGAATCAAGGAAACCCTTCCTGTCACTGTACGGCAACTTGAGCCTGCCTTGGCTTGCCAGCACCAGCTCTCACCAAAGCAAAAAGCTTCTCTTTGCTTCCCCTGTCACTTCCTAGATTAAAGGCCTGCAGGAAACAGATCTGCATTTCTGAATATCCTGGAATTCCCCCCAAAAGAGAGCTTGACAAGTGGATTTTGAAGAAAAAAAGATTTACAGGTTACACCTGATGTTGTGGACATCTGTAACAATACATATTCTTTGTAGTAATGTTTAATCTCCAAGAGGGTTTCAGAGCCTAATCTTTTGAGGTTTTCAGACCAAGGTAACTACTCTTGTGCAAGGTTCCTGCCTGCCTTCCCCCTTATCTGAAGGGGAAAAGACCCAGCTCTTCCAATGCGAATCACCTACTAATCTGACTAATTCTATGTCACGTACTTTGTCTCATTCCATAAAATACAAGGCAATGTGTAAACAAGACGCGATGCATGCAGATTTTCTGGGTAAGCCCTACAACTTTTTAGGAAGCAGGCGTACGTGGTATTTTCAAGGGAGCATTTCATTCTAAAGGTGGAAGTTAATTTTTCTGTTTCTGGTAAAAAACACAGTTATTTATTTCCCAATTACCTGAAGACTAATGATATCTGCATCACAATTAACAATTTCTTCCATGATTCCCTTTTTTCTGTACTCCCAGTTGAGCGCCCAAGATGGGCAGTAGCCGTAGAGCTGCCGGGTGGCGTATTTATCGCACAACACATTGTAACACATCACTGTGAAGGAAGCTGGAAGGAGAGAAAGAACAGGAAAGGTTATCAGCCTCTAAAGATTACAAGTGCTGAATGTACTGAAGCCAAAAGACTGAATTTTGCAGTTCTGGAGGGCCTATGGAACACAAGCCAGTGGGCTTATTCCCCAGAGTGTTTCATGAGTGGGAGTGAAAAAGGCCGTGCTGAGCCAGCAGGTACCATGTAAGGCTAAACTCTCCCTGGAAAAAATCAGCATTACAACCAAAATGAGGTGGCATTACAGGCATAACAAAGCAGCGCAATCCCATTGGGAAGCCAATTCTTTATTGCCTTTTAGGATGGGGGAGATCAAGGGGCTGGCAACAACGAGGAACAGTCTCTCCCTCTGAATTTGGGGCGAAGGAGATGGGAAGCAGGAGCAATTTCAGTGACAGAAACAAAACCCAGTATTTATCAGATGAGGTGCCTTGATATCGCAGCTTCTGGCCTAAGTGACTTGTACGGTTCTAAAGCAACAGCAAGATGAAGCTGCTAAAGAAGCTGTTACCATGTCACAATAGCGCGGCATCAGAGAGAAACGCTGCTTTAGAAGGCTTCATTTTTAGGCAGCCCGATTCCAAAACGTTTGTACAATTTTCCCAGCACTTGCACAACATTTCTAAGCTGTGTCAGTTGTGTTTGTGTCTGTCACGTCTAAGGGGGAGAGAGAGGTCTGGGTGAGGGCAGGGAGGTAGAGAAATGCAGTCAAAAATTAGCAAGCACCTAATATAATATTTGGTCACTGTTTTGTTTAAAAAGAGAGGTCAGCCTGTGGCTCATCAGCTCATTCAACTTGAAACACACTGCTTTCACACACAAACTTCTCGACTCCCTTAGGTTTTACACCAAATAAAAATGATTGGTAAATGCCACATCCTAGCACCGTGCCATGGGGAAAAGACTGCTCAGATCAGCCTGGAAAGCAGTGAGGTTTTACTCCAAGACTACCCCACAGCTCTATTTTTTTATACTTGTAGTCAAAGAAGATCTCTGCTGTTCAGTTTTAATTTTATAACAACAGCCAGTCAGCTTGGTACAGTTCCTACTGCGAAACACCCCACAGCTCACTCGCCTAGCGCTGTGCTTTCCAACAATTTCTGAATTCTGTTTCTGCTCAGGGTGACTGACTGAAAAAACAAACCCAAAGTCGGTAAAGCAGCACTGAGAAACTCATTCATAAGGGAATCTGAAACAGAAACGCAGAACTTAAAGTTGCGGTGGCTTAATGGACTTTTTGCATTTCCTGTTTCTTCCTACATTTTTCTGGTTCGTTGTTCTCTAATATAAAAAAGTGACGGATGATTGGAACTGCAGCATTACCCTGCCCAACACGCAGCCTAACCGAGTTCAGTTTGGAAGCCCTTCTGTCTTCATGCTTCTAAAAAGCTAAAGTGTACAGGACTGCCCCCTTACTCTTGCTGGTTATTAACGATCTCCTGCAATAACAATATTGGCATTTTAATCCCTTCTACAAGCTCACAGCTGCTTTTTGGAGGTGACATTCAGGATGCGCAGAGGATCGGGACAGCCTGAAGAACTGCGGCCTCCTGCACTCAACCAAAAGCAACAACAGAGGGCACTAAACCAACTGCAGTGCCTGCCTCTCCACGTGTTTACCAGCAGGTATGGACTTCAGTTCTCACTTCAGTCACTCTGTGCATTTGCATGTAGTTATTTTAGCGTTCTCATTATTTCTGAGAAATTATTTTTTTAAGAAAAGGCCTTTTGCTTGGGCATCAGTGGCTGGAAAAGTAATGAAAAAGCCTAACATGGAAACAACATCCCATTCAAGTTACAAAATACAGCACGGCCACAGGTTAATTGTTTCAGTACAAATGAACCCAAATTGCTGTTTTCAATTGAATCCTCGCAAGGCAGAAGCCTTCTCCAGAAATAAAAGCAAAGAAAAGTTTTTCAGCGCATCATTCTGCGAGCATGGGGAAAACAACCACAGATTTACCTGAGGGCAGAATTTGGTCTCGTTCTTTTAAAGTAATCCATGGCCTTGGAGGCAGCTGCTCTGGATGAACTAAAAAAAAAAAAAAATTAAAGCAATGATTAATTCAGGGTTTATATTTGTAAGCTACAATTTCCGAGTCAAAATGATGACTGAACAATAATGTTACATACTGCGCTTTGCAACCCCAGCTCCCCAAGTCTTTTTAGGCTCCAGGGGAGGCAAAAATCATTTAAAGGGACAACAACAGTAAGAGCAAAGTAGTCACTTGAAAGATTCACAACTATTTTTGTCTTTTGCTTTCCGATCTAGGAGCATTATCACAGTCCTCCTGCAACTTGAAAATGCTGCTGAAGAAGCAGCAAGTCCTGTAGGGGTTCAGACATCCTATCCTCACCCTATATCCGTTGTTCCTGCAATGGTTTAACTTAGTAGACATCAAGTGGCAAACCAGATAGCTCAGTTACAGAACCACAAAACAGGATTTAAGTCAGGTACCAGACGTTGTTAATCACTTTGCTATTTCTAGATCTAAATTTGACATTCTGCTTGCATTTGGATTACAATTCCTAGTGGGAAGTACCAAAATGTGTTCAGCAAGGAAGACTTTGCGCTTCATTGGTAATTAAAGGGTTTCAAACACAACAGTGGGAACAACTGGCTGTAACTTGGTAACAAGGGAAGAGCTTAGACAATACACGTCAACCTTCCAGTGCGTGAGGGTGTGTGTTTGTGTGTGTGACTGGAACCAGCTGACAAGAACACAAAAGCAGTTAGAAAATACTCTCCCTCGAGTGGTTCAGATTCTCGTTTTAGCAGCAAATACTGTCAGAACTGCATGCTTTTAAACTGCTTCTGTCAATCAGATTTGTAGGGCTGTCACCTGCTAGATTGTCAAGCATGTAGTTCAGTAGCTTTCGAGTTCCGTCTGGATCTTGGTAGAGGCTGAGAATATCTTGTGATAAAGGATTGCCTGCCAACAGCATAAAACAACAGGGTGATTAGCAGCCTGACTTTCTCGAGGCTTTCCAAACAAAGAAAATCGCCCATAATGAGAACAGACAAATCGACCCAGAAGATATTAGGTTGCTTAACTTGGAATACCACAGTAACAGATGCTATAGCAATCGCTACACACGTGGACTTTCTTCCTTCGACTCACCTCAATCAATAATACAGAAAGTTAAAGGTCTATTTACCTATCTACAGATTTGAAATAGGCTTGTAAGGAAGCTTAATAGCATTAAAACCCAAACACATTGTTTTCTAGACTGGCTGGTCATTTTTGCTACAAGCTTGCATCTCCAATAAACTGCAGGAAAATGCTGAGGTAAAACGCAAAGCTTTTGAGCCCAGCCCCCTCAGTAATTAAAGAGCACTTCTAGGAATAGTTAACTGTAAAGAACTCACTCACCTTTCAAACCCAGCGTTTGTAGCTGGAAGAGCCGTCCAAGTTCGTAAGGCAAAACCCGTAACATATTGTTATTTAAAAGCAATTCCCTGCAGGAAATGCAAAAATACTTTTGATGAGTATCACTTCAAAAGAGAACTCCTCGAGCGCTATATGCCGCTCATCTTCAAAGATGACACTTCTCACCCTGGATTTTTTTGTATTGTGGACAGATATGTCAATCTTCCCATTCCAAAGCACAACCAGAATACTTTCATTAGGGGAAAAAAAAACCACAAAAACACCCAAACTCAAAACTAAATCAGCGCAAATTTAAACAGCAGGCAATCACCAAGCCTCAAAGACTGTTTCAGAGCAGAAGACTACATAGCTTACAGACACGTATCTGCAGAGATCAGAAAAGAAGGGTAACGAACCCAAAAGTAGTTATTAGAACTGAAAAATCTGCACCAGTATTGAATTTTTCAGGATTATTTTAAATACAACAATGGGAAGCAAAATAAACTTCTTGTTGCTAATCCCAGAATGTAGATTTTTGAAAAGTTAACAGGAATGCTTTCTCTCACCTGAGAGACACCATGTTTCCTAGTTCTGCTGGTAAACTTCTGAGTTTGTTGGATGACAGATTCAGGTAAACCAGATTATGAAGCTTGGCAATATCAGGTGGAATGCGAGTAAGATTATTGTCATTGAGGTGCAGGGCAGTCAAGTGTGTCAGCGACCAAAGGGACGTACTTAAGCTTCGCACTCTACCTAAAAAAGAAAGCAAAGAACCCCCTCTTCAGTCAGGTTTGCACTCCAGAACCGTCAGATACAAACTAGGGGGAATGTTGGAATATGTCAGAATATGGGATTTCCAGTGTGGAAGCGCTACCACTTCCCTGGAACACCCAGTGATGCTTGCAGAAGATACCCAGGCTCCCCTGTGTGAAAGCATTTGGTGTGTTTCTGGGGCACTGGCGAACAAACAATCCCAACCCAACTCACCTGAGATCTCCAATTCAGCCCAGTGCGACTTCTTCCCGTTGGCTACCTCTTCTGCTGACATGATGGTGTAAATTCTGCGAGGATCTGGAGGATCATATTTTTCCTTTGGCATCCCTGTTAGTCTGAAAGAGCAGCACGACCGTTACCGTCTGTCACTCGGCAACATTTCCTCATTTCCAGCCCGCCAGGAGGTTCCCTTCCCCAGTGACACTCAGCAAAACCACATGCCCTGGAGTTTACCGACAATAAATATTACGCTGATGTCAGCCCAACCGCTTCCAGTGCATGGAATTCGGCAGGTGCTCAGACCTTTGCAGAACGTGGGCCTGTAACAGAGAAGAGCATTTCTTCCTGCAAAGTTTGGTTTTCCGCAGCCACCCACACTGCTGCCTTGTACTGCCCAGGCGTTGACTTTCTGCATTTCCTAGTTTATCCCCCAAAACCAAAGCAAAACCTACGTCACCACCGAGTTATTTGCTGTGGGCAGAACCTGCCGACAAGATGACAGCGTTTCACTGTTCACAACGAGAGCACACGGCTTGCTCCCTCCTGTAGTTTTCCCAGGGAGCTAATGACTGAAGGGAAGGCTCTTCTCTTTGCTTTTACAGCAATTATTTCCCATATACGAAGTCCCCCTTTTGTGCTCCACTTATACAACACTCAAAATTCAGCTCTGAAGGGGAATTAGCTCAATTTTTTTCCATGAACTATCTAGCTTTTCTGTTCTGTGCTTTTTCATGCTCATTATAAGTCAAGACCTTTTCGCTCTTAGTGGCCTAGGAGACATAAAATGAGCTCAGGCAAAATTCTCTTTAGCTGTTCTCGCGCAGATACCATGTCTTAGGAGCGAGCTTGTGCACACACAAATTCAACTGATCTCATTATCCTGATTCTTGTCAGAAGAGAGTTCAAAACCCAAACACTTCCCAGATGACACAGGAAGAAATTTCCCTCCGTACCTCCCCAGGCCCCTGAAAGACTGGGGTGGGGAGAGGGGCTGTTTGAGTTAAAAACATCAGGCTGGCTAATTTTGCTGTTCACTGGTCTCTTCTTCCCTAGACACACAAAATACAAACCCCCTGGTTCTATACAAATCCAAAGCAGCTGGTTAGAGGGTGCGTTTTTCCCTCATACATAGATCTCTGCTACAACTGGCTGCAATAGCTGTAAAGCTCTTCGAACAACTGTAACTCCTTGGGTTTGCTGAACTGACAAGACAGAAGATGACGAAGAATTTGAGGAAACTAGTTCAGGGTGTTTTTCAGCTCATCCAGCCAAAGAAAGATCACGCATCCCCTTTATGAGCCCATGGTACTGTATTTTCCAACTGATGCAGAGAGCCAAAACAGGATTGCCTGGGCTCTCCTCGGCGAAGGGTCTCGGTTACAGGTCTGATGCCTCCTTCCCCGATGAACACCAAAGGACTGCTCCCTGTTGCAGGCGCAGGGCAGATGTGAGCCCCACGTCTAATTATAGCCGGCTTCTATTTACAGGTGAAGTCATACGGCAAGGAAAGCTATCGGGTAAGAGGATTCTGCACTCACGCTGCTCAGCTGCAGCATTTCAGTTTGGGGCGATGAATGAAACCAATTACTTAAGGACACAGGATTAGACCTGAAATCCTCCAGTCCTCGTTTTAGAGATGCAAAATCATAAACGGCACTTCCCAGCACAGTGAAGAGTTACAGGCCATGCTTTGGGAGTGCTAAATCTCTGGTGCTAGGGTTTTGCTAGATTTACCTCCACTGTTAAGTATGTGCACGTGCAGAAGAAGGCAGCACCCTGGAACCACAAGCAGCTTCCTCACAGTTCCTGCCGAAAGCCACAAGAGCCCTATTCCACCTTTTTTTTGCAGGGCATCCTTGCCCTTATATGTGTACAAAACTAATCCACATTCCAGTGTGTCTTGACACAGTTCTTCCTGGGTTTTGCCAGACCCTGGAACCAACCAGAGACATCCCGCGGAGCTGTGAACTGCTGCTGAAACAAGGGGCCAGGACCCAAGCGGTGAGAGAGCCTGCAGTCCCTGGAGGTGCAGAGAGCACGGCCCCAGTCCCAACGCCTGCGAGGAAACACATTGCAACACTACTGCCCTTTGTATTAAAGCCGAATCACCTTGAGTAGCACCAAGTGGATTATCTAGCATGCTACTACAAATTTTACATGATATACACCCAGATCAAGAGCACAGTCCCAGCGTATTCAGACACAGCATGAAAGGAGCAAGTCTGTCCATGCAAAAAAGCAAGCAAGGTAGTTTTGCGTCAAGTAAAACTGTCATGTCACTCCTGCAGTGACACTTTAATAGAAAATGAGATCCAGGAAGGACATGGATCTGTTGGAGTGGGTCCAGATGAGTCCACCAAGATGATCTGAGCACTGAAGCACCTCTGCTATGAGGACAGGCTGAGAGAGTTGGGGTTGTTCAGCCTGCAGAAGAGAAGGGTCTGGGGAGACCTTAGAGCAGCTTCCAGTGCTGAAAGGGGCTCCAGGAAAGCTGGGGAGGGGCTCTGGATCAGGGAGGGCAGGGATAGGATGAAGGAGAACGGTTTGAAGCTGAAGGAGGGGAGATTGAGATGAGATCTTAGGAAGAAATGTTTTGCTGTGAGGGTGGGGAGGCCCTGACCCAGGTTGCCCAGAGCAGCTGTGGCTGCCCCATCCCTGGAGGTGCTCCAGGCCAGGTTGGATGGGACTTTGAGAACCTTGATCCACTGGGAGGTGTCCCTGCCCATGGCAGGGGGTAGAACTGGGTGGGCTTTAAGGTCCCTTCCAACACACTGCTGGGAAAAAAGCCTTGGCCACGGTTGCTTTCCATGGGTTTCTCAAGGTGCATTTCCAGCTAATGAAGCAAGTGGAAAATTATTTGCATTTCTGTTTGCTGTTTCAGCGCAGGCTGGACACAGCTGGCTGCCAGCTCGGGAAGGTGCAGCCCAGCCAGAGGTCCTTGCTGTCACCTACACATTAATCCAAAGCCTTGAAGTGGCAGGAGGCTCCTCCAGCTGCCAAGCAGCCTCGCTGGAAACCCGAGCCGGGTCTGCCATTCCCACTGCCAGACCCCAGCAGCCTCGCTCCTCGCAGTGGGGGAAGAAGTTGGACAAATATCCCAGGTCTTGCAGACGAAGCCTTTAAAACCGCAGTGGTCAGATCATCTGAGTCACCCCATGCTCCTCCATACCTGCTCACAGGCCAGTGACCACTGCCCGGGCAACACCATCCAAAAGCTTCAGGATTAGTGTTTCCTTCTTGGCAGGGAACCCAATTAAATCACGTTGAAATATCGCTCGTTAGAAGTGCCCTGTCAATTTAAAGCCATTTGCGGCAGCCAGAGGCCCTGCAATGAAATGAGCCCTGCGCTGCGAGTCAAACGCCACGCGCATTTTTCAGGTATTAGTCACTTTAATGTTATTTTGAAACAGTAGTGAGTCAAACGAGGATCACTGCGTTTTCCACGGGGACAGAAAAGGGAAAACAAACTTGAATCAAATACGCTTTTTTTTCCTTCTGTGTAACAGCAACATTGTGCAAGACTTGAAAGTGACCACATGAATTATAGTTTTTTGAAGCAAAAATCAATTCTGCCTGGATTCCCAACTCCTATAGGTCTCACCTCCTCCTCTGCTTGCCCTGGAACTAAACCAGTATCCAAAAATCCCAACCTATTTTTGCTTGGTCTTCAGGGAGCTACACTGAGTTCGCCGAATCACTTAATCCCAAAACCGGATGCATCTTAGCGCTGCCGCAAGGAACAAAGAAGGAAGATCCAACCAGAGATGTGGGAACTGAACTAGCAGTGATTTATATCATCTTGGGCTTCGGTGGAATTGCACCCTGAGTGTACAAGCAAGGCATTTGCTAAAATTCAGCTAATGCAGGTGTGACATGAGCAGAACACATGCACTCAGTTTCTTCGCTTTTCAAGTGGGACCAAAAAATAATTCTCGCTGGCTTTTCTTCTACCGAGTTCCCTTGGAAAACTTTGGAAGCTACTAAAACCTGTCCTCCACTATAGATGCAAGCACGTGAACCTCAATAGTATGGTCCAACTATTGTGTAAATTAAAGAAAACCTAAATATGAGAACACCAGTGCATTAGTAAGAACAATATTTAAGCTCTAAACACACTTTGAAATACAGTGGTATCTAATAATTCCAAGCTTACGCACTAACTCTTTGCTTCAAGTCTGTCCTCAAAAGCTTGGAGACCACGGGCTCAGCAGGGTTACTCAGCTGGAACTCTGACTATGTCCCAGGTGAGGTTAAACAGCTCTAGCTCAGCTGTCTATAAAAGGGCTGGGGAGGGTATTTGGAAGGGAGGTGCTGCCAGCAGTGGGTCTGTGGCTGCTTCTTATTTGCACTTGTGTTTTATATGCTGTTGTATTTTGGAAGAGGGGGGTGCACTGATTACGAATTAAAGCCAAAAAATCTAACAGTGCTGAAGGTGTGAAGAGCATCTAAGAAGAACGTGTTGAGCTATCAGGCTGGTTTTATTCTGAAGACAATTTTTTCTGCAATAAACAACAGGAACTTCTGTACACTTGGAGCTTCATACAACCAGGTAATAACAGAAAAGAGGACTGCTCTTCTGCACTTTACTATGTAAGATGTTCTCACATTGTACATGTGTGGGGAGTATGAGATAGGGAGAATACACTTAGCAGGATGAAATATAAACTATAAAATTTTCTTAGGGAGAAGCTGCAGGCAGCCCTACAAATCAGCTCCACACGCTAAGAGAAAAAGAGGATGCTATGCTAGGGATTAAGAAATTTCTTAACTCATAGTGTGAGGTTTTTTTATTGGGTGGGGGAAATCAACAGCAGCTGTGAACACATAAAGTCTCTTCTGCTACACAGCACATCTAAACATGCCAAAGTAACCACCTCAGGGTCGCTACAAGAGAGGAACTCATTATCATTTTTAGTAGAGCCAGATCCCTTCTTCCGAAGGCAAATATCCCCCATCGAGCAGAAGGATTAACGTATGTTCAGTAGAAAGAGAAAGCCTGCTTGAAGTTGTCTGGATCATTTGGCATCTATGTTGCAGGAGGGCTTTGAAGCCAGATAGGCTGAAGTCCTTTGGAGCTATGTGCTGCTGCACAATAATGACCAGTCCCCTTCCCCAGAGAGGTCAGAAGATGCATTTCTTAAATTACAGTGACTAATGTGTCGTTCCATTTAAGTTCTTTCATACCTCAATGCATAAATGAATTGCCCGTTCCTAACGAGGCAGCAAATAAAAAAGAGCTGCAACTCCAACTTGCTTTGGCCCTACGCTCATGGATGTGTTGGCACAACTCAAACTCCTCGCCTCCAGCAGAGTGGCATTCTTTGTCATGATTTTCCCCCACCCCCCCAGTCTGTATATAGATGAGTCAAACTGCCAAAGCGTTTTGAAAACTATCCAGCAGACAGCCCTGAATCATCCCTCCTTCCTCTGTGTGGTAACAGCTTACTGTCCGTCCACTTCCATGCGATGAGTCTTCCCAGGAATTAAAAAATCCTGCTGGCTGACGAGGCCAGAGCGTGTGTGTGCACGTGTGTACGCACGGGCGCGTGTTATTTAACGTTGGAAAGTTGGACCATAAGTTGGAAAACAGAGCCATTTTTATCTTGTGTGTTTTGTAAACAGGAGTAAATGGCTGCAGAGGGAGGAGAGGAAGGTGATTCCTCTGTAATAAGTGCGTTCTGTTTTAATAAACGTATGACAAAAGCCCCCAGTTGGTCCTGAGAAAGAGAAAGTATAGCCAATGCTCACAATGATAAACTGACTTGGAGAACTTTGGGAGGTGGAGATGGAGAACACAAGGTAATAGTTGAAGGGGGTTTAAACTAAAACTGCTAATAGCAGGATATGTACACATCTTAGTTTAAGGTAAAGCACTTAAATCAGTATATATAGTGTGTATATACTAGGAAGAAAATATGCCTGGGGAATTATTATTGTCGTTTGCTTGGATCTGATTTTTCTTCACTGTGCTTTCCTGCAGGAACATGTTCAACCACTTCTACATGCGCTGTCTCTACCAAGAGTTCATCAGCACCGTGACTGCCAACAAAGGTACTGTCTCTTTTCAGTCTCTTATTCCAAGTAACCTGATTGGGAATAGACAGTGTCAGGGAAACAAATAGAAGTGCCTCGTCCGTTTTTTTTTTTTAATTAAAAAGAAAGTAAGCATTATGTTACTGTCATTTCCCAGTCCTGAGCTCTCAAATGATCTTTGAGGAAAGTATAATCGGAGTATGTGAACAAAAACTGCTGGGACACCAGTATGCTACTGACAGGAGGACAGATAAATAGTAAGTAGAAATAAGTCGCAAGGCAAAAGATGAAATTTGAAGTGAATATCAAATCTAAGGAATAACTAAAATTCCAAGCTCGGCACCACAGAGCCAGCAATAAACAATTAAGTCCACGGGTATAACTGAAAAAAAATCCTTTGTTTCATAAATGTATAAAAAGATGTATTTATTTTCTTGGCTGAATGATATGAAAATAATTTCTCACGGCAAGGCCCAAGACTGTGTGGCGAGGTCTCCTCTACATATGATCTCAGTAGAACTACTGATTTCTACTCACTAGTAAGGTATTCTTTAGCAGAGAGCCCAAAACCACATGGTAAGGACAACTGTAGAAACCTAGAGCATTGAAGGCCATGTACCCCTCCTTCCTTTCAAGTCTGCAGTGACAGTAACCCCACTTCTGTGCTAACTTTTACACAGGGTCTCAGCCCAGTTTGTTTTCTTTCAATAATCTGGGCTCCAAGTGGGAAAGAGACAGGGCCTTTCTGTTAGAACATCACATCTTCTTAGCTGCTAGTGCATTTACAAGTACAGCAAGGTAATACAGACGATTTCTTGAACCGCATCAGTCGAGCATCTAAAACCAAACCTGCTTTAGTAAGACATCTTTCTTACTCTTAGGTCCAGTAGTTAAATCCTTTAACTTGAAACTTTCAAGGAGTCTTCACACATGTTGCAAGCTGAACATTTTACTAAAACTGTCACCCTTTCTACATGATCAACATAAATATAGAAAATATTTCAACAAAATAAGCTTCAGAAGTAGTTTACGTGGTCCATCCTTGTACCTATCACAAAGATGATCTCCTTCAACGACGGTAGCTTTACATTGCAGCTGATGCAGGCAAAATAAGCAGAAAGATTGAAGTAGCAGCATATCTAACAACGCTGAGAGAAGGAAACGTGGTTCTTCTAAGCTCTAACTTGCCAGGAGGCACGTTTGTGCACAGAAGCAGAAGGGAATGGACTTGTACAACAGTGCTGCCCCTATCTTTGCATAGTCAAAGGAAACTCGCAGCCATTCACCTTGTTCCAGGCTGCACAGGCATAAGGCATCTTCATGGAGTAACTTCAAGGTTGGGAAGAGAGCACTGCTGCTTGATGAACTTTGTTGACTATTTGGAAAGTGCTGCTGTTCTTACTAGAGCAGTGGCAACTATGTGAGAATCTGCACGCAGGATTTTGGACTTGCACTCACCCGTTCCTGCTAGTGACCCTCGAAGCATGGTGAAAAGGATGCGTCAGGAACAAGCACAGCAACAATACGATGGAATTTGTCCAAACCTTGCGCTAGTTCTTATTCCATGTGGTACTTGGGTGAGGTCAGCAAGAGGATGCAATTTAAGTTTTCGATGTGCAGTTTCACAGACAAACCGCTCTTTGCTCATTAGCGAGTTCTTCATCGTGTGAGAGGTGCAGCAGTCCATAGGGATCCACCAGAGGCTGCCATGCAACACGACAGCGTTCAGGGATTGAAAACAGTCAGACACAGCTTTGTCCCTTTCCAGTAAGGAATTGCCTATGCCTGGCACACAGTTACAGCACCAGCCCAGCTCGCGCAGAGCTGCTCGTGTGCTGTCAAGCCCCTGCAGGGCAGCAAAACAAGATGTATGAGCAGCCAAAACGACTCTGTTCAGCAACCACATCCTGCAAGGCTTCTCACCTCTGCCTGTCTGGACACACAGCACAAGCCTAAGCGCAGGGAAATTTGAGTTGAGGGTGGGAATAGTGAAACGCGAGAGGTAACCAAGAAACTGCAGTTTATGGTAAATTCAGTGGTAGTGGGATCCCAGGGGCTTCACATTATCACTTCAACAAAGACCATAAAAGGCCCGAGAAGCAAACAAAAAGTCATAGAAGCAAACCCTGGAGGAAAAATAGCAGCAAAGGCCAAAGGGAGGAGGGGGAAGGGAGGAAATGAGCTGTATTCTGTTAATTCTAGAGCTACTGGCACTCTCTTGGAAATGCTAATTGTCCTACTGACATACACCCACTAGTTATTTCCCCCTGTTCCCTCATCTCCTCTAAATGAAGTACAGAGTCTTTTCTTAAATCACAGGTAACACAAGAATATCCAGATTTCCACCCTTCCTTTTCCTCTCTGTCACACCCCCACTTACAAGAACAGCTGAACTATTTACTGCATGGAAATACTATGCAGCATTACATAGTTATTTTTAATTTCTGTGCTTAGTTAACGTTTCAGCCCTTATTCTAGAAGAACAGCTTCTGCTCTGTTTGAAATAGCCTCTTCCCTCTCTTGTGTGCATGACAACTCTTGAATATCTGCATCAAGTAGAGCAGTATCTGCCTTTGTCTGCAGATACCTTTTATACCTGTTGCTTTCACAGGAACTCTTTAGGGGCCGGTTTACACGGCACCTCCTCAAAAGCAAAGACCTGCTTAACAGAAATGCATACAAGGGGCCTGTTACAGGGCAAGGACAATTTCAGCAGCCAGCCTCTAAATAAACCTGATCGAAGCCCCCAGAGGGAGGGTTTAAATAGTGCATTTATTTACACCAGTATCCCCCACTAGTTCAAAGCAACAAACCATTGGCAACGCTGACCCATCCCCTGGAGAGTGCTGGGCTTTTAATGATACAGGACAGCATGGATTAAAGGATTAAGTACTGAAGCCACTGGGAGTCTGGGGAAGGAAGTAGCCAGTGCCAGATCAGTAACAGGCATCGAGACAAAACGCTGTGCTGGGCTGTGGGTGCAGAAGAAAAGCAGCCGTGTGTGGCTGCAGCTTAAAGCAGGAGGTTTTCCCAGTGCCAGTTTGACAGCAGTAGGACCAGGGAGACGGAAACCTCTCAGCAGCATGAACTGAGTAAGCTTACACTGTCATGGTGTGCGAGCATCCCTCCGAGCTGCTAGATGAACAACTGTTGTATTGACAAGCTTAATTTGACACCTCAGTTCATTCTGTCACTTGCTTAGAAATGATAAAGACCCTGTTCAGGCTGTCTCGAGTTCAGGGGCAGAGATGCACCTCTAACCTTGCCTCGTTCAACTCCTCAGGATCAATAATTGGAGAGAAGTCAGCAATCGATCTGTTTTCTGAACAAAACTACATTGGAATTATTAATTCATGCTCACCGCTGCAGCAACTTTGAAGAGATCTTCTCAATGAACTCTTCTTTCTTTAAACTACAACTCAAATCATCAATAACCTTTCATCCTTCACAGAGAAGTTTGTGCTTGGAGAAAGGAACAAATGAGATTATTTCTGCAGCTGTGAAGCTATCTTACCCTGTAAGTGGGAGGCTGCCAATGCTATAAGAAAATAAGCAAAGCCCAGCAGCACTTCAGCTCCTCTCCCTGTGTGATGGAAAGATAACGGCCGGCTTATCACTCACAATCTGTTCTTTACAGCAATAATTAACGACAGGGAAATCTGCCTCCATAAAACTTGCTTCAGATAGCTTTAAAGTGACAAGGCCTGCCCTGTTTAACTGAAGGTAGATTTGGATGAGACAAAGCTCAAGATTTTAAAAGAAAGGAGGGGTACAAAAAAAATGCCAGAGGAAAACGTACACACCAATAGTGGAAACTGTTTTGCAATAGTCAGCACAACAAGTTAGCCTTTTCACGTTACAGCCCAGTTTCAACAGGCCACAGGATGCTGCACGAGTGCTCGAAGTAGCTTGGCTACCAGGGGAGGAGAAAGAAAAGGGATCTCTTTCAAATAAAGCAGTGTATAGGCATAAGCCCCTCCCTCGGTAGGGCATATTTAAATGTACTTTACTTCTTTAATCAAAGAAGTAAAAAAGCTTGCCTGATAGCCTGAGAAAAGCATATTATTTGGATATCAAGAGAGTTCAGCTGCTTCTGTATCTGATTATCCAAATCTTTCCCACGTGCACTTACACCATGATAGTTAAACTTACAAATACGAGATTTAGTTTTAAAATTAATGTTGATGAGTAACATAATATTCTAGCTGCGTTCCAGCAAGGTGGAAAATAAGAAACTACAGAAACAACAGCCCAAGATGATCTCTGTGGGGATCAGGAGAAGCACATCTTAACAGACAAGTGCGATGTGGATATCTGGAGGTGAATTCACTCTGAGCATCCACGAAATCTGACTGAGACAAGGTACTCAAAAGCTGCAATCTTCAGTGGGTCCAAACACTTCCCAGTGCAAGAGGTTTCCTGCTGCCCAGGTCACTACTATCTAGTAGTATTTATTTTATCAGAGGGAAATAGGCCATACAGGAACAAACCCTGAGGGATATGTTAGTTGGCAGGGGTCGTGGCTGAGAGCCGACAGGAATTGTGCTGGTTCCTCTGCCTGAAGATAGGTTGAACTTGGGTGGATTCCTCTGTTCAGGCACTCAAAGGCATTTCATCTCAAGTGTGTGCATTACTTAACCATGGAATACCACTGGCAATTTTTGCTGAAGTCTTTCAAACAGGACTGGTTTCTGCTACTTCTTAACACACTAGAATGTGAAAAGTTAATTCAGGAGTTCCCCAATGCCTGTGTTTGCAAAGGCTCTCTCGTGATCCCCCCTCCCTCTCTGCCACAGTCCTTCGCTGTGGAGTTATGCAAGCTATCAGGCATCATCGAAAGAGCTGCAGCCCCCACGCTCACTTTCAAGGCACTGAGGTGACAGGAGGTCCTAGTTCTCGTGACACTAAGGGCTGTATAAACCTGCAGAGAAGATAATGATCTCTGAAAGGAAGTTAAAGAAGAGAAATAAGTCTCAAGTCCTGATCCTGCCAAGAGCCACACTCCACCGAGCTGCACACGCACTGCTGCTTTACAGAAACGGAGCCTAAAGCAAGAGCACAGCCACAGAGGGTATGCGGAAGAGGCAGGTACGGATTCAGGAATGCTGTGGCATTGTTGACAGCTTGAGGTAATTTTCCATGTAGAAAATACCTCGGAGTTATATTCATCTCCCCATGTACGCATCCCAGGGTTGTTTTGTCCATACCTGCATCTGCTATGCAATGAATGGCCATCAATTTAAAACTGAAAAATTCCACCTTTAGACGCATGGACAGCTTTGTTTGGCACCATCCAGGGGTTATTATATCAAGCAGAAAAACACTTTGCAGTTCATCGCAGGCCTAGTCCCTGTACAGCCTCTGAGTCAAACCAAACAACAAAAAATACATCAACGAAGGAAAGGGATATCCTAAGGTCAGAGCCTTCCTCAGAGTTTGCTACACAGGTATGCAAAAAGGCTATATAACCTCGAATCTGAGGCTTTCAGAGGGATCTTAGCAATGTAAAACATCCCTCTCCTACCCACAGGTCTCAAATAATACATGTTCTTCTCTCATCCACTCCAAATATTCCTACTTTACCTGATGAACTGCGCTCCTCCACAGTTTTGTGCTCCAGACTAAGGAGAAAGAAGAGGACCACCATGCAGGTACAAAAATGAGCCTAGAGACTCAACTACTCCCACAGGGAAGATGTAAGGCTGACGGGGGAAAAAATGCTAGCCAAGGGCCACCTGACAATCTCAGCCTAACTCTTCCTGGCACTGTGACTGTACTCTGGTACATGAGAAGTTGCCTGGCCCCATTTTCCTTTTGCTTTCTTAACTTTCCAAAACAAAGGGATTAAAGGAAAGGCGTTCACAAGTGGAAATTTCTGCTGGGTGGATAATTCATCCTGTGGTAGCACTCTCCCACTTTTAAGGCCAGTTGTAAATTCATGTATCAGAACAAATATAAGTTGATTTTTTTTTAAGCTATAGAGCAAGCAGTAACCAGACTTCTGGAACCACATTCAGCACTGCTCCAATTGGCCTTTCCCTGCCCGGAGCTACAAGTTCCGTGCGGCTGAGAAAATGCAAAGAGCTTTTTACCTGGAGAGCGCAGTTTCTGACAGCTGTTCTGCTTTTATGTCCCTTGCAGATCAGCTAGAAGTTGCTGTCTGTATCAGCAGGAAGCTCTGTCTTGCAGCAGCCTGTGTCATGTGTGCGAGGGCCGAGCAGCGCATACCGATACATGCTCCAACAAGAAGCCAGTGAACCAACTCTTTCCGAAAGGCCAGGAAACGCTGGCAGTTTCACAGTGCTGGTAGCAGTTCCTATCTGTGTTTCTCCCCGTGGATGACAGGGTGACAGCTCTACACTTTCCTCCAAGCGTTTTAATTCTGCTCCAGCTCTCAGCCTGAAGCAATAAGAAAAGGATATTTTCCATCTGCCAATATAAAAGACACCTATTTGAGGGAGACGCACACCCCTTGCGCTATCAGGAAGCTTATTGATTTCACACAAGTACATATGGCAAGTCTCAGGTATACACTCACCTCCACCCTCTCAAAAGCAAGCTCCCTTACATGGAAAAGATACATTTATCTGAAGTGCTTGAATGGGACCTTTTCCATCGGAAGCACTCAAATACCTTTACAGGCCACGCAACCCCAGCGAAAAGCACCAGGAGCAGGAACAGCTGCATCACTGGAAACTTTAAAACCTGCAGGACCTCTCAGCTCTGCTGTTTACAGGACACAGGACGGCACATTCAGAAAAGCACACAAAGTGTGTTTTCTGCTTTCCCTCCTTCTCAATTTTCCTGTGAGTATCATGTGGAAAAAGACAACTAAAACTCTGCAGAAGGAAGTCTTCAACTGCTTCTCTCCCTGCATACTTAAAGCCATGCCAGAACCTTTTGAGAGAGCCATTAGGGTGATTTCTTAGGAAGAAGAAAAATGCAAAACTGATTTGTGATTACAAGGCACAAAGATGTTCAGTCAGATGGAAGCATTCCTGAAAAGCAAGAGGGAAAACTACCCGATCGATTAACTCAGCTGCCCGAAAGGGTAAGCAGCAAACTTGAGCACAATCTACAAATCCTGATTCTTATTAACAGCTTGACCAGAAGTGGATGTTTGTTGTGGCTATCGTGGTACTTGTGAAATATGAAGAACTGAAAAAATGCTTGATGGACCTAGATGCTGAAGGAAAGAGGGGGTGGAAAAAGGAGCTACTGCTGCCAAGGTAAGGTTCAGATTCCTCACTTGGAGAAGAAACTCACTGAAAAAAAAAAAAAAAAAGTTGTTTCAGTTGGTAGTGGGCACTGGCAGAAATGAAAACAGAAGGGGCTTTCTGGGTTTCAAATTGACCCAAAAGGCACACATCTGAGCATTCACAAAACTCTGCCTAGCAGCCCACAGAAACCTCCTTTTCATGGTGATCTGTAGGTAGGGTAGTGTTCTGGAGTTGTCCAAATGGCTTCAGAGGGGAACCAAAGCAGGGAAAGCTCTGTTTTCCATACTGGGACTCCCTACGGGGAAGGCTCCATACCCCTTCTGGCTGTAGGTGTGAGCCATGGCACATGTATTGCTAAGCAAAAGGCAATTCCCTTTCCCCCTCCCTTTTCCTGAGGAGACCTCCTCCTCCCTAACAAGAAGGCTAAATGTTCCTCTCTCTTATACAGCTTGCAGAGCTGCCTAAGCCTACGAATACTTTTTGCCTTTAAAAATCATTTAAGGTCGTTTAATTGGGTTTTTAGTTTCCGGTGGTTTTAAGTAGAAGAGTAGAGAGCTTTGGACTTGCAGTAGTGGCCAGGTAAGGACTGGTAGGAGGGATAAAGGACCCTTAGTTGGGAGTTTTTTGGCTTCCCTTTCTGGGGAGGCCACAGGTGGGTGTATAACTCAGGAAGGGCAAAGGCCCACGGGCTCTTTGGAGGAGTGCTGCCTCTGGTAGTTTCCCAGCCATAAGAATTCCTGCTGCTCCTAGCTGAGGGCGCAACAGGTTTGCCTTTTTTACGCTTGGTTTAGTGTAACAACTAATCCCCATTCCCATCAGCAGAGATGATGGCAGGGTGCTCTGAAGGATTAGTCGCTCTGTGTCTGTAAACAGGCCAAGAGTCACCAATCCTCAGGCTGAGAGAGGCAAGGGAAACACCAAAAGTAAAACTCCTTCTCAAGATCCATCACCCCATGAACTTGGAATATGTCCCCTCCTGAGGGCTGTCATCTTTATTCCTAGACTTTTGCCTCAATAACACGTACTGATCATTGTTGTTGACCGCTTTGGTAGGACAAGTGACATAGCACAAGAGTTCCTGAGGACCTGCTGGAGTTGGAGCCAGGCAGCAGCACTGTGGTTTGGATCCTGAGCTTGTTATTTTTGACACGGCTACTTTTAACTATCAGTGTCACAAGCAAGCCTCAACTTGCTTTTGGCATCAAGGCAATGAGCAAAAACTCCTCGCCTCCGCTCTCCTCTGGCTCCACTCTCGCTGTGGTGCTCAAAGTGGAAGTTTCAAAAGGGAAAAGTATTCTGTTTCTCCACTGCTAACAGAGCTGTGTAGTAGATCTCTGAAATCAGCCTGCAGACAACATACACATGGTATTAACTTTATTTAAAATATTCACCTGTGCTGCAGACTTCATATTCTAGGAAATCTACAGCCTTTTCAATCTCAGTTTACACACCATTCTTGGAGAAAAACATATGGCTCCTTTACAGGCCAGCAGAATGTGAAAGACAATAAACCATTTAGCTAAACGCTGAGCATAAACAGCTACAACGCTGTGCAATCATAAAGTGTCATTAATCATTTACATCAGGAAATGCCAGAGTAAGGGCTGACACGTGGACTTATCTACTCCTTGTGTACATATGCAGGCTACACACTTTAGTAAAGTTACTCGTCTGGACTCTGTTCCTTGGGCCCAGGTGCTGGCTTTGTAGGACTTTAAAAATCTCTGTGTCACTGACTGCACGTGAGTTGTACCCCAAATTGTTGGGAGCTGCTTTTTCTCCATCTTGGAGCTTTTTTATGAGTGCTGGTTAAAAGTCTCCCTTCAAAAGGGATAAAATTTATTTGTTGTAGAACATCATGTAATGTATTTCTGTCTACTTGTAATCACATTTTCAGTGCCCATCTCTTAGACCTTGCAGGGAAAGCTTCCTGGTAGGTAGGGTCTGAACACCACTAAGTCACTTCTTGATCCTCTGCAGGCAGATGCACAAGCAACTGCTGAAGTTGTTCTTCTAAACAGGATTCCAGAGCAACTTTTCTGGGGAGAGAAGTCCAGTGCTGCTCTTTTTCACTGAGAGTAATTTCAGTTTGGGGTTTGTTTTTTTCTGGTGGATTGATTTTTTGTTTTTTTTTTTTTTCTTGTTTAGAACTCTGAGAGGAGTTTTCTCCCAGAGAACAGAAACCGAGTCATGTCTGGTACCTTGCTGTTACAGGTAGCTGTTACATAGCTTTTCTGTGAGTTTACCATGCTTCAAGTAAAGCCAGTCAGTGCACTCAGCTGAAGGCCTTACACAGTCCTCTCTGCACCTCACCCTTTGACTTCTACTCAAGGCACTCTGGGAAGAGGCACAAATGGATCCAGGAAAACGTGTGTCTTTTAAATCTCCCATCTCCTGGGGCGTCCTTCAGAGTTTACTTTGTCCCCTCTGAGTTTGATCTCTTTTTTTGGAGGGCATCTTGCAGCAGGAGGAACACGTGTGAAGTTTTCTGACATGGACCTGAGGCCCAGCAGCCTTTTAAGATGGGGAAAGACAGCAAGAGAATTCTAGAAACACTTTCACCAGCTAACGATACCGATAAAGAGGCATCCTAAGAAAGTCTTTGCTTTTACCTTTACAGGTGAGATGGAGCAGCTGTACAGACAAAACACTGAAACCCAAAGAATCAATAAAAAGGTGAGGTTACATGGCACTGTCGCTGCCTAGCTAAGAATGAATGCTTTTAAAAAACACTTGGCAGGCTTCATCTTCTGATCTGTGGAGCTGCTGATTGACAGGTTAGTGAGGGGAACTGGCTCAGCTCAGTCTCCGACGAGTGGCAGGGCTGGGAACGCAGCAGCACAGGGGACAGAGACAACAGCAGAGGAGAGCTGTTTGTGCATTTATAGTGCTGGCAAATCTGCTGAAGGTAGGAGAACTGCTCTGTTAGATTGAAGAAACCAAGGACCAAGCACCCAAGCTTTGATTACAGGCTATCATCAAGAGAGCCACAGAATTGGGGGAAAGAAAATATTACAAGAGGCTTAAAGTTCAATGCTGTAAAGCAGTAAATCCTCAGCAAATCCTCCTGAATCTAAATATGCCTAAGACATATTTTAACTTAAGGTTTTCTCAAATGCCGTTTTATGCTCCCAAACAAGTAAGCTCCACCACCACGTTTGCTTTCTCAGTTTTCTGCAAATCAAGTTACACTCGGTGATTTAAGTACCCTTTTGGAGTCCCAAATGCTCTTTCCAACAAACAGTAAGCAAGTAATTTCTTCATATTTATCTCCCCCTTTAGACCCAAGTAACCCAACAGATTAAAGCTGATTCTTTTTTTTGTAGTTAAAGCTTGCTCTAAAATGATGCACCTTACCAAGGCACAGTTTTATCACAAAACCAGGATGGCCTGGGAAAGGTTTTAATAAGAAAAAAATATAATGCCTCACTTGTGCAAATTCTTTGAACAAAAAAGACAGCAGCCACTGCAGTCTAGCTAAATCCAAGTTCTTCTTCTCACTGTTTTAGGTTTAAATTGAGTAAAGACTTACCCCACTGTGGGAATTAACTAATTTTGCTCCATTGGTGCTTTTTCATTTTAGTACCAGAATCCACACACACTTTGGGATCACTCTCTGGCTTATTTCTTGTAAGACTGGTGTGAAAGCTAAATATTAACAGTGCCTGGCAGACTTGGTTGAAAGCCTGCCTCCCTCTTTGCAAAAAGAAGATTCTTAATGGAAAATGACAACAGTCCACATCGAAAAAGAGTCCCAGCTTATCAGGTGAAATGGAGTTTCATAAACACAAGAAAACAAGTAGCAGCCATAACATACATCACTTACTTCCAGAAGAGAATTCCCACTGCAAATGATCAAGCTCCTACAGACCGTGGATGGGAAGAGGAGAGGCATGCATGGAAAATACACCCTGACCCCTCAGCCTTTCCTAGGTAGGCAAATAAATGACTGATTACACTACATCCCTGGGAGCACGATGCTTTACTGGCAGCAGCACCGCTACCAGGAGAGGGAAAAACACCCTTTAAAAATGAAAACAAGCTATATCAGTAAAAGTGCACTTTTGCAGATAACTCTGCTTCTGCAGCTGGGACTTCTGCTGGCACAGCTATGTCAGTCACGGGTCACACTTCGTCACAGCGCTCGCAGACAGAGCTGTGCCAGCAGAAGCTTGTCCTATAGACCTGGTGGGAAACTCAACAGTCACTAAAATGAACCCACAAAGTTTCGTGGGTTTCATGCTCCTGCCAAAGCTAAGGTTTTTTAAGTCTGACTATGGGTAGTTTTACTTCTGTGCTGCCGACGTGGTAGGATCTGGGCTTCCAAGGACAGTAGAAACCTAAACATAGCTCAGGAACGTGGCACTATTTATCAGCCATTTACATTGTACTTTATCCTTCAGTTAAATACACAAACTGAATTAGAAAGAGCCCCTGTAGGAAGAAAAGATTAAAGGGAATATATTAAATGGTGCTGTACTTTAGCACTCGGAGTAGACCGCCCTTGCTTTTAATAGTAGGAAGAGAACAAAACTGAAAGTGTTTAACGGGGTTTGTTTAGCAGACAGCAAAGCACTGCAAAATTCCCACCCTTCAGTCAAACAGTAACAGGGCTTCTGGCATCCTCAGACTCCTTTGAAGATTTAACACCGGAGCTGATGCTTAAACCTGAGTTCTGTTTGGGTGAATCGACACAATCCCATGGGTCGTGCGCATGGTGGTGGGTATCGTTAATCCAGAGCATGGAAATGTCAAAAGCATGTGCTGCCCATCTGCTCTGGAGCAAAGTTACAAAATACGGCTGTAAATAAATTCCCACCAAAAATTGCCTCCAAACTGTTGCATTCAGGAATGAATAAAGTGCAGGGCTAGGGAAAGGAGAAGAGCTCTGTACGGGAAGCCAGGTCAGGCTGTGGTGCCTGCGTGCAGCACAAAGCAAACATCAGATGGAAAGCCTCCCTTTCACTTCGTGAGGCGTCGCCAGCACACAGCTGTACCTGAACGGGGCTGCATCTCAGAAAAGTGATGCTTGGCAGTACAAATGTCACCATTGCTTCCTATTTTGATATGGAGAATGCACATAAAATCACGGTGAGTCGGAAAGGCCGTGTTCCACCTTCATCAGAGCTTTCCAGCCCTCTGCAGTGGGATAGAGCTTCTAGGAATTCTTTGGGTTGTGTCACAGTTATTAGAAATAATGTACTTTAGAGGGGAAAAAAAAGGCACCGGGGCAAAAACACCTCAACACCTGGACAGGTACGGCTGGACTCGATCTCAAAAGTCTTTTCCAACCAAGTGAATCCATGAAAGGAATGGCAAAGACTAAAAATAGACACATTATCATCACTTTCATTATCAGCCATGCCTACACACACAAGTGTAACTGTGAGCAACTTCAGGATGAGGTGTTTTCCCCTCCAGATCAGTATTAGTTTGGGGGGAGCGCGCTTGCACTTGGCTGAGCCACGGAGCATCACAGAGGGGACGGCAAAGGTATGGATTTAATTGTAGTAAACTCCCCTGCTTAACCGAGGCCATCTAAAATCCTTATCAGCAGGCTGGCTCACAAGAAGTTCTAACTCCCTAACACAAATACTCAGCCTATTCAAAGTTTCAAAAATTGCCTGATAAAGGCTACTTGTCTAAAGCTTTCAGAAGGTCAGATAAAACTCAGTGTCCTTAAGTTTAAAAACAAAGCCTCAAAACTGCTGCAGAAACCGAGCGTTTAGGTACATTATTTTATTTACAAGCACCGGCGCCGAGCTAAAAGTCCAGCTTTTATCGCAGGTGACGCTCTTGGCATCTTCCTTGTTTGGGACTGCTGCAGACCACTGGGGGGAAAAAAATGGGAGAGAACCATGCCTCCCCACAACCACCCTCAGCAGCGCCACTGCTCTGTCACCCACAGCGCCAGGCAAAGCTCCTATCATGGGATGCTGGACAGTCCAGTGGGGATCAGGACCGAGCACTCGTGTTCAACCCACAGCTAGGGTTCACCACATGGCCCGGTTCACACCAAGATTCATCTCGTGGCTGAGGTTTGTTTGCCCCATGGTTTACCTGATGGCTGGTGTTCAGCCTCCTGGTGGTTTCACCATGGTTGGGATTTACCCCACAGCTGCAATCACACCACAGTTCTCCCAATAGCTGGGTTACGCCATTGCTGGGATGCACCCCACAGCTAGGCCTCATCCTGTGGCTGGGGTTCACCCCGGGGCTGAATTCACCCCACAGAGGGGATTTGCCCCACACCCAGGGTTCACCCTATGGCTGGGGTTTGTTTGCCCCTCAGCCAGTTCACCCCATGATTCACCCCAGGGCCAGGTTTACCCCATGGCTGGGGCTCACCCCGTAGCCAGGTTCATTGCATGATTCCCCCCACGACCAGGTCTGCCCCACAGCTGGGGCTCACCCCATGGCCAGGTTCACCCCATGGCCGGGTTCATGCCATGATTTGCCACATGGACAGGTTCACCCTACAACTGGGACTCACCTCATAGCCAGATTCACCCCATAGCCAGGTCCATGCCATGATTCGCCCTATGGCCTGGTTCCCCCTACAGCTGGGGCTCACCCCATGTCTGGGTTCACCCCACGATTCGCCCCACAGCTGGGGTTCATCCCATAGCTAGGTCCATGCCATGATTTGCCCCATGGCCATGTTCACCCTACAACTGGGGCTCACCCCATGGCCAGGTTCACCCTAGATACACCCCACAGATGGGGTTCTCTCCATGGCCAGGCTCACCCCACAATTCGCCACACAGCTGGGGTTCACCCTATAGCCAGGTCCATGTTGTGATTCGCCCCATGACCAGGTTCACCCTACAACTGGAGTTCACCCCATAGCCAGGTCCATGCCACGATTCACCCCATGGCCTGGTTCACCCTACAACTGGGGCTGGCCCCATGGCCTGGTTCACCCCATAGCCAGGTTCACCCCAGATACACCCCACAGATGGGGTTCACCCCATAGCCAGGTCCATGCCATGATTCGCCCCATGGCCAGGTTCACCCTACAACTGGGGCTCACCCCATGGCCAGGTTCACCCCATAGCCAGGTCCATGCCATGATTCACCCCATGGCCTGGTTCACCCTACAACTGGGGGTCACCCCATGGCCAGGTTCACCCTATGGTTTGCCCCACAGCTGGGGTTCACCCTATAGCCAGGTCCATGCTATGATTCGCCCCATGACCAGGTTCACCCTACAACTGGAGTTCACCCCATAACCAGGTCCATGCCATGATTAACCCCATGGCCATGTTCACCCTACAACTGGGGCTCGCCCCATGTCTGGGTTCACTCCATAGCCAGGTTCACCCCAGATACACCCCACAGATGGGGTTCACCCCATGGCCAGACTCACCCCACGATTTGCCCCACAGATGGGACTCACCCCATAGCCAGGCTCACCCCACGATTTGCCCCACAGCTGGGGTTCACCCTATAGCCAGGTCCATGCCATGATTTGCCCCATGGATAGGTTCACCCTACAACTGGGGCTCACCCCACGGTTCGCCTCACGGTTGGGGTTCACCCCAGCACCTAGTTCCCCCCACGATTCGCCCCACGGCCAGGTCCGCCCCACAGCCGGGGCTCCCCCCACGGCCAGGTCGAGCCCACACAAGCGCGGCCGGCGCCACGACCGGCCCCTCTGGCGGGCCGGGCCCCAGTGCGGGCGGCAGGCCGCGGCGCTGCCCCTCCCGCCATGGCGGCGCGGCCCGCGGCCCCGCGCTCTCACCTGCATCCGGCGCGGCGCGGCGGGGCGGCGGCGCGGGGCTCAGCGACATGCGGGCGGCGGGGCGGGCGCGGGCGGCGGGCGGGGCCGGGGCCGTCATGGCGGGAGGGGCCGGGCACCGCCCCCACACCGCCCCCCGCGCGGGGCGGGCACAGCGGGGACAGACCGCGGGGAGGGCGCCCCGCTCTTACCCTGAGGGGTGATGGCGGCGGGGAGGGCGCCCCCCGTTCCCCTCACGGTTCTGTTGGTGGCAAGAAATCACAGAATCATAGAATCACCAGGTTGGAAGAGACCCACCGGATCACCGAGTCCAACCGTTCCTACCAAACACTAACCCATGTCCCTCAGCACCTCGTCCACCCGTGCCTTAAACCCCTCCAGGGAAGGGGACTCAACCCCCTCCCTGGGCAGCCTCTGCCAGTGCCCAATGACCCTTTCTGTGAAGAATTTTTTCCTAATGTCCAGCCTGAACCTCCCCTGGTGGAGCTTGAGGCCATTCCCTCTTGTCCTGTCCCCTGTCACTTGGGAGAAGAGCCCAGCTCCCTCCTCTCCACAACCTCCTCTCAGGCAGTTGTAGAGAGCAATGAGGTCTCCCCTCAGCCTCCTCTTCTCCAGGATAAACACCCCCAGCTCTCTCAGCCGCTCCTCATAAGGCCTGTTCTCCAGCCCCCTCACCAGCTTTGTTGCTCTTCTCTGGACTCGCTCCAGAGCCTCAACATCCTCCTTGTGGTGAGGGGCCCAGAACTGAACACAGGATTCGAGGAGCAGTCTCACCAGTGCCGAGTACAGAGGGAGGATAACCTCCCTGGACCTGCTGGTCACGCCGTTTCTGATACAAGCCAAGATGCCATTGGCCTTCTTGGCCACCTGGGCCACTGCTGGCTCATGTTCAGTCGCTGTCAACCAACACCCCCAGGTCCCTCTCCTCCAGGCAGCTTTCTAGACAGACTTCTCCTAGCCTGTAGCACTGCACAGGGTTGTTGTGTCCCAAGTGCAGGACCCGGCATTTGGCCTTGTTAAACCTCATGCCCAGCGGTCCAGCCTGTTCAGATCCCTTTGGAGCCTCACGACCCTCCAGCAGATCAACACTCCCACCCAGCTTAGTGTCGTCCGTAAACTTGCTCAGGGTGCACTCGATGCCTTCATCCAGGTCATTGATGAAGACATTGAACAGGGCTGGACCCAGCACTGAGCCCTGGGGAACCCCACTTGTCACTGGCCTCCATCTGGAGTTAACTCCATCTCCCACCACTCTCTGGGCCCGGCCATCCAACCAGTTTTCCACCCAGGAGAGTGTGCGCCTGTCCAGGCCAGAGGTGACAGTTTCTCAAGCAGAACGCTGTGAGAAACTGTGTCAAAGGCTTTACTGAAGTCCAGGAAGATACATCCACAGCCTTTCCCTCATCCAGCAGCCGAGTCACTTTTTACCCCACTTTCACCTCATGGGTCTGCTGGCAGCTCTGAATATATCCCACTTTTCCTCATGGCTCTGTTGGTGGCAAGAAATACACCCTACTTTTACCTTATGGTTCTGTTTGCAGTGGTGAATACACCCCACTTTTACCTCACGGTTCTGTTGGTGGCAAGAGATACACCCCACTTTTACCTCACGGTTTTGCTGGCAGCTCTGAATACACCCCACTTTTCCTCATGGTTCTGTTGGCAGCAGGGAATGCGCCCCCCTTTTCCCTCATGGTTTGATGGCAGCAGGGATGGCACCCCACTCTTACCTCATGGCTGTGAGAAACACTCATTCACTGGTAAAATATTGAAAAGGACAAAGTCTACGAAGCAAAGGCAATAATATTTCTATTTTACAATTTGGCGCTGAATCGGATGCCCTTCTAAAAAAAGACATGCCATCTTATAAAAACAGTGGGTGTGTAGATTAGTTTTAGACAAAGAACCGTGTAAGTCCCCGGAGAATGTTTATTTTTTTAGGTTATCCAACCATGTCTGCAGACTCCCTTCAGGTTATCTCCTGACCCAAGACAACCACATCTTACAAGACAACTAAATACATCAATAAATTCTCGCAGCCCTAAGACAGGTTATCTCTCGACCTAAACCAGCTGCGTTTTACAAGACAACAAAGCATATCAATAAATTCTTGCAACTCTAAGAGAACGTTCATTCTTTCAGGTTATTTATCCACATCTGGAGGTTGTCTGCATATTATTTCTTGATACAAGACAGATTTACATGACAAGATAATTAAACATACAAACCAACTGCAGCAAAACTTATCAATTAATTTTCACATGGTTCTTGTAGCAGCAAGGGAGGGAATTTATCTCATGGTTTTGTTGGTGGCAAGAAATACACCCCGCTTTTACTTCATGGTTCTGTTGGTGGCAGGGAAGGCATCCCAGTTTTACCTCATATTTTTATAAGCAGCAGGGAATACAATCCCTTGCACCTCATGGTTAGGACATTAGGAAAAAATTCTTCACAGAAAGGGTCATTGGGCACTGGAACAGGCTGCCCAGGGAGGGGGTTGAGTCACCTTCCCTGGAGGGGTTTAAGGCACGGGTGGACGAGGTGCTCAGGGACATGGGTTAGGAGCAGATAGGAATGGTTGGACTCGATGATCCAAGAGGTCTTTTCCAACCTGGGGTTCTATGACTCTATGACGCCCTCAGGCCGGTCAAGAACCTCAAACCGGGCCCCGGCGCTGCGCGGACCCTTGCACCCGCGGAACGGCGCGGCCCGGCAGCGGCGGGAGGGGGTACGGCGTCACGGCGACACCGCGCGGCGCTTCCGGCCCCGGCGGGGTGACCCGGGCTCTTCCCTCCCCGGAACTTTCCTTTCCCCGGCGCGGGGGACGCTTTCGGCGCCGCACCGCGGCGGCTCCGCAAGATGGCGGCGGCCGCGGGGCGCTGCGTGTGGAGAGGTGAGGGGGCCTCGCCGCCTCTCGGCTTATTCCGCGGGGGTCTGGCTGCCAGCTCGGCTCTGAATCCGTGATCGCGGGGCGGGAGGGGGACCTTTAGGGACCTGGGGGTGTTGGTTGACAGCGACTGACCATGAGCCAGCAGTGTGCCCAGGTGGCCAAGAAGGCCAATGGCATCTTGGCTTGGATCAGAAACGGCGTGACCAGCAGGTCCAGGGAGGTTCTTCTCCCTCTGTACTCGGCACTGGTGAGACCGCTCCTCGAATCCTGTGTTCAGTTCTGGGCCCCTCACCACAAGAAGGATGTTGAGGCTCTGGAGAGAGTCCAGAGAAGAGCAACAAAGCTGGTGAGGGGGCTGGAGAACAGGCCTTATGAGGAGCGGCTGAGAGAGCTGGGGGTGTTTAGCCTGGAGAAGAGGAGGCTGAGGGGAGACCTCATTGCTCTTTACAACTACCTGAAAGGAGGTTGTGGAGAGGAGGGTGCTGGGCTCTTCTCCCAAGTGACAGGGGACAGGACAAGAGGGAATGGCCTCAAGCTCCACCAGGGGAGGTTTAGGCTGGACATCAGGAAAAAATTCTTCACAGCAAGGGTCATTGGGCACTGGCAGAGGCTGCCCAGGGAGGGGGTTGATTCACCTTCCCTGGAGGGGTTTAAGGCACGGGTGGACGAGGCGCTGAGGGGCATGGGTTAGTGTTTGATAGGAATGGTTGGACTCGATGATCCGGGGGGTCTCTTCCAACCTGGTTATTCTATGACTCTATGATTCTGTCTGAGGCGGTGTTTGCTTTTCCCTCGCAGTGCTGGCCCAGCGCCGCGGGTGCCTCTTCCCCAGGCTCAACCAGCGCCCGGTGGCCGCTCTCGCCTCGGTGAGCGCCGTGCCGCCAGCCCGGGCCTACGCGGCAGCAGCCAAGTGAGTGCGCTACCTTCCCTCCGATCGGGTGTCCTGGTGGGGGCAGCGGGGCAGTGAGTGGGGCTTGCGGTGTCTGCAGCGTTTCTTTAGCAACCGAGCTGGCCTTGGAGGCATCCTGCGAGCTACTAGCTCCTAGAGAAACAGCTTGGAGAGAGGATGCCTAAGGGGAACTTGCAGGAAGGGTTTTCTGTCTCTCTTTTAATCGTAACAGTTAAAAGGGAAGATCTACCTGACATTTTTTGATGTATGTTTTTGGAGAGCATGGCAGGATAACAGATTAAGGAGTAGCGCCAGCTTGAGAGCTGTTTACCTCATTGAATTGGTTTCAAGCCGTTCCTCTGTAGAGAGGAGGGTGCTGGCCTCTTCTGCCAAGTGACAGGGGACAGGATGAGAGGGAATGGCCTCAAGCTCCCCCAGGGGAGATTTAGGCTGGACGTTAGGAAACAATTTTTCACGGAAAGGGTCATTGGGCACTGGAACAGGCTGCCCAGGGAGGGGGTTGAGTCATCTCCCCTGGAGGGGTTTAAGGCACGGGTGGACGAGGTGCTGAGGGCCATGGTTTAGTGTTTGATAGGAATGGTTGGACTCGATCCGGGGGGTCTCTTCCAACCTGCTTATTCTATGATTCCTTGTTTCAGGCTGGTTTTTATGGTGTAACTCGTCTCTTCAAGTCTAATATTATGATGGAGCCTGAAACTGGTCTGGCTGTGGTGTGGCAGGAGGTGATTAACCTGGTTCCCTGCTGCACGAATGCAGCTGTGTTGTTTGAGGAGCTCAGTTGCCTTCAGAGCAGTTGATTTCTGAATGCTTAATTTCTTTCTTGGCCATCTGAAATGAGTAGTTGGGGTAAATTGAGGGACGCTGCTCATCCTCGTGCAGAACCTTCCTTGTAAACTGATTGTTACTTATTAAGCGGCACATGACAGTATCTACATTTTTGTTTTGGAAGATGTGCTAGACTCTTCAGTTGATGATCTAACTGTCATTTTTGTTTGTCTCAGAACTGCAAGAAAGAATTCGCAAAGGACCAAGAAGGAAGAAAGAAAAAAGAAACCAGTGAGGAGAAGGTGGCCGCTGATGAGCAAGCCCGTGGATGATGTTTACTTGACATGGCTTTACAAGCGGCCGTCCTATGACGTGGAAAAGGCTGTGGCTAAGTTAAAGAAATTTCAGGAGTTGGACTTCACTTACCCCAAGCAGTATGTCTATATTAATGTGTTACTTGATATGGCGCTACAGAAGAAGGTAGGTTGGAATCGTGTTCGAATTCTGATAGTTGCTGCTTTTTAATGCAGGAGGGCTGTACCCTTAAGTACAGAGCAGGCACTGCTGTTGGCCTTCTCGGCTGCCTCGTGCAGCCTCTCCGATTGCTAGAATAACTTGTGCCTCTGCACGTGGCTTTGTGCCTTTGCACATTATTAAACACCCTGCATACTTCCTGCAGGGAAGATGGCACCATTGAGAGTTTAGAAAACAGGCAATTATACGACTAAAATTCATGTCTGGACAGAACTGATCAAACAAAGCTTTACATCTGTACAGGCTTTCCACATTAAGTGATGTGTTGCAGAAATCCTGTGTGTGTTTTGTTCTGGGATGGCTGTTACAGGGAGAAGTGTGAAGGCAAGCTTCGTGCAGCATCCTTCCTTTACCTTGTCTTGGTTTTGAATGTTCCTTGAAAGTATGCTATCACTTGTTTGCCCGTGACGTGTTTGGTTTAAAGGTGCCTAGCCCAGCTTAGCCTTTTCCTGTAATTCCTGTTTCCCCCATGAGTAAAAACCAGGCCACCTAGAAGTTTTCTTCACGTGTTTAACCACGTATCCCATTGGTGTGCTGGGGGGTCCTTAGAGCTTGAAAGTAAGCTCATGCCTAGAGAAATGAAGAGCTTCTCCTTTGCTTTTGGCAGCTGTGCAGTATTCTTAAGGCTCAGCAAGAAACATGTCCCTTGCTGATGGTTTGTCTTGGCCCTTGTATCAGAAATATTGTTTAGATACTTGCAACTGCAGCATCGCAGCATTTTTTACTCGCTGCACCTGAGCCTGGCAGCAATTCTACACTGGAGTCACTGATCCCAGCGCCTTTCTCTCAGGGAAACTGCAGCATAATTAATTCATATCTCTAAAGTTTAGATTTGAGTATATGCTGGGGTAAAAATGTAGTCAAAGCTTCTGCATTGTGCTTGTTTTGACCGCTGTGCAAAAAAATGGAGGGCAAGATTGATATTTAGGGGACAAACTCCATGTAGTTGTGTAGCTTGCCCCCAAGCCATGATTTCTTTCTATTTCTATTAATGTTTTTCTTTGTTTACTTATTAGAAAAAAGTGGATCCATTTGCAAGCACTGTTCTTCTTCCATATCGCTTTACAGATGAAACTAATAAGGTCTTGGTTTTCACAGAGGTGAGTGAGGCTGAATTAGTTGCTTTGTACATTTTGTGTATCTACTGTGCTCTTACAATGCTGCTAGTTCCCCTGCAAGTACTGTACCTTTTATTGAGACGACTCTGCAAATGCTTTAGAGAACTCTTAAATCTGTCTAGACCTGATCTCTAGTAGTGTCTAAATGTATGAACAAGCATCCTACAGGACTTCCTTCATTTTAGTAGGTTTATGTGTACGTAAATGTTCCTAGCAGTGCATTCAGGGAGAAAACATCTGCACAGATGTGACTAAGGATGAGATGGTTTTATTTCATTTATAGAGTAAAACCTTTGTCATGTTTTTGTGATACAGGGAGATAGTTTATAGAGATAGGTTTAGTGTGGCAGCCATGTCCAATCCTGCTGTCTAAACCTTGTTGGCAGCGCAGATGTTATTCACAGTAACTTGTGCTGTAACGGGATATCTTTGGGAAAGGAGGGGAAAATAACTTTTCCTCAAAACCCCTAAATGCCTTCACAAACTTTGTCTGCTGTCTTAGGAATTCACTGATGTGAGATGGTGTGGAGAGTAGTTGCAGCATCTGTACGAGACTAGTTTTAGTGCCTGCTGCTGTCCTTTGTCAGGTAATCGCTTTTAACAGAATAGACCTGTGATATCTGTGTGACGTTATCCTAGAGAACTGTCACAGATTTGGTTGACTACCCTTTGGGCTTAATTTTTGTAAATTTGCTACAAGATGAGAATCATCCTGTAGAGCAGAGGGCTGGCAAGAGTCCCAAGCATGCCAGGTCCTTTGCTGCTCTATCTCACCACATACTTTTCCATATTTCAGACGATTAAAAGTGAAACCTTGCAGAGCACCAATGAGGCTACCTTCTAAGGGCTCTCTGAAGCCAGAGTTGAATAGCAGTTTAGCAGCTGAGTAACCTTATTTTACTGTGGGGTTTAGCAGTGAGTTCTGCGCTTCTCCTGAAGCTTGAAGTAGGATATTGGCTCCATCCAGTGGATAGTTTGTTGCAATTTCCAGGGGATGGAAGGGGAAAAGAAGGGGCTTTGCATAGAGCTCCTCAGCAAATGGGGATGTGTTTTTCTCCTTCTCCTCCAGCAGAAGTCATCTGAAGACTTGGCTATCACTTCTTAATGGGACCTGGAGTGAACTGGCTGCTCATATATTAAATCACCAGTGTTAGATATGTTTGGTCATCCATTACCTTAAACAATTCTCACCTTTTTAACCTGTAAACGGCCTGGGTTTTATACCCAGTTGCCCAGGATGAATCACCTCTCCGGAGCTGTTGATGTAGACTAATTAGTAGTACAGATGTCACTAGTATTTTTTTTTTTCTCTCAACAGGATGAGAAAGAAGCTGAAATAGCTCGAGAAAATGGAGCTGCTGTTGTGGGAGGAGTTGAATTAATCAAATGGGTATTTATTTTCTTAAGAATTATATAAATATCCTAGTTTAAACTGATCGGTGGGGAAAGGAGCAAGAAACTTCCTGCCCAGTAAGCTCTAGCTAGCAGCCAACACGAAGAGTGAGAGATGGGTTTCTGTGCTCAGACAGGCTTGTAGGTCAATTAGTGTACCGAGGTAATTTATTGTATTCCTAAACGTATTTAATTGGTTTTATTGCAGATTTTGGAAGATGAAATCCAAGTGGACTTCTATGTAGCTGTTCCTGCAATAATGCCTAAGCTGATACCGTTAAGGAGCAAACTCAAAAGAAAATACCCAAGCACAAAAAGAAGTAAGAAGTAATTCTTTCTTATAAATCTCAAGTACTGAACAAGATTTAACTCTGGAGGTGACGCTGAAAGGTTTTTGATGAGGATGTTTAAGTACGTTGAATATTAGACTGTATGCAACTGAACCATTTGTCTTGGATCAGAGTAGCTTTGGGAAACTAGAACGGTGTTTTTCTCCTACAATGGGCAGCTCTGGGACTAGAATCAAGATAAGTTTGCCTACTAGTTGCCTGTTTGCCTACTAGTTGCCCCTGTGCGGGTTAATTCTGGTGACCCATAATAGTGTTGTGAAGTTACCCAGGAAAATGGAAACCACTTGAAAAAAACATATTTGCCAAGATGGTTGTGCTGTCCAACTGTTGTGTGGTTGTTTGAATCCCAGCTTTGTGACTCCTGTTGCTCCTTCTACCTGTTCATTGCTATTCAGAAATGGAGTTATTTATTCTTTTCCTTAGCACAGCTTGCTCCCTTATCTGTCCAGTCTCTGTTTTTTCATAATGCTCAAGATTTTTTACTCTTCAGCTCAGGTCTTCACAGAACCAAGCATCAGTTTCTCAATACTTTTGTCCTGTCTTGCTGACTTACTTTATTTTAGGCACGCGTCAAGGGTCTATTTTAAACACAAAAAAAGAAAAGGGGCTGTTAACCTAGACCTTGTGCCAACTGTGTGGAGTAAAATTCTTAAACCATATCTCTTACTTCCCTGCTCCAGCTGTCTTAATGCTTTACAAGCTGCCGGCTGTCGTGTTAGGCTCCTAGACGTTTGAGATAAAACTATTGGCATGTCCAAAACGTTGTAGCAGAGAATGCTCCAGATACTTTTTTGGAATAAATGAAAGCTATGTTATGCTGTTATGAACTTCCTTGCTTTGAGGCTTATTCAGGGCTGATTTCTCTTGGAGCCATCAAAAGATGTGTGGGAGAAACAGTCCTTGTCTCTGAAGCAACTGGATGACAGTGTAAATCTGCCAAATGAGCCCTTGCAGCTGAGATAAGAAGCGGCTGTCTTGACTTGTGGGAACAGCTGGATTAGGTCACTGTGTTCCAGGTAGTGTGTGACCTTGCTATTATGTAGTTACAGACCTGGGGCTTGTTCTAAACCTAACTCAGTAGGTTTTGGTCTTTCAAACTGTTTTAATTGTATTAGGTTATAAAGCTTTGCTTTATGTGTGCATAAGCAGGTTCTTTATTTAAAGTGGAACCTTTGTTCCACCCTACTGTATTAGTTCTTAATGTCTGATGATAAATGAAGGAGGGAAGACAGAAATGGTTTGTGTAGCACGTGTGAGGGTGCAGTCATCTTGTCCGTGAAACTGCATTTTTGATGAGAGTTTAACTGCCTTAATTGAAAGACTGACTCCTCTCTTTACTAATATCACACTTAGCCATGCTAGTAAGTATTACTCAGACAACCTTTTTGACTTTTTTTTAAAACTAGATTCCCTCGGCACTGATATTCCCAAAATGCTGCAGCTCTTCAGAGAATGCCATGAGTACATGGTAGAAGACGAGTGTGAAATCGAGACAAGAATAGCAAGAGTAAGTTGTGGAGTTCCTAAGTTTTCTCTGCTGAGCAGAATTGAAGTGAAAGATGGAGAGGGGGAACTGTTTTCTTAATCTGTGTGTTCCCAGGATTTTCAATTGTATTCTTTAAGTAACCTATGACGTAAATGGACCTCTTTGCTGTGTGACATCTTCAGCTGCTGTGAGCCCTGTTTGTTGTTAACATGTGCTCATAGAAGATGGCCTCACTAAAACTGAGAGCAAGGCATACCTGATGCCAAGAATTGGAACTATATTTGACACTGTGTTATCGGCAAGGAATTGTAATAATGAACAGAATACGATGAAAAAGGTACGATTCCTAATAGCCTTCTTGTGAGCTGACATCTTAGCATAGGCTTCCCTTTTGTCCTGCTTTCCCCAGCACTCTCTGTGAGTAAAATGAAGCTTTTTTGATAGTTTTTTAAGTAAATAAATGATGGGTTGCAAGTCCATGGTTGGTAGTATGCACAGGTGGGTTTAAGTGTTTGCTTTAACTTCACAATTACTCATTTAATTTTGATAACTTTAGTTGTGATCTGGGGCAAAAAGCAAGAACTGTTGGCATTAATAAGGAATTTGGTTATGTCAGAGTATCTTTCTCTCTTTTTCTCTCTTTTTCTCTCTTTTTCTCTCTTTTTCTCTCTTTTTCTCTCTTTTTCTCTCTTTTTCTCTCTTTTTCTCTCTTTTTCTCGGCCCTTTGTGTTTTCTTTAATACTTGTTTTTATTTATTTTCCCTGCTGCAGGCTGTGGTTTGTGGGTTTTGTTTTGTCTATCTGTAATCCTGCATGATTTTCAGTTTTCCTTTAATTGATACTGGTACAAAAGGAAGGGTAGGAGATCTCTTAACTTCTGAAGCTTTCGCTGGCAGTGTTAGAGATATCAAGTTTATTAGTTCTGGTGAGCTGCTCTGGCTTGTGCATGTGAATTTCAAGAGCTTGCTCATCTATACGACACCCAAAACTGAGGTTCTGAGGACTGTTCTGCAAAAGTGTGTTCTATATTGCGCTCCCATTCAGTCAGGAAGCATCTTTAGCTGTTTGTAAGGTTAATGGATGGTGTGAATCTCTTCATATCCATAGCTTGTCCTGGTGTTGGGTGTTGTGACTGTATTCTTTAATTTTTTGCTTTGGATAGCTTAAACCTTAATAATTTTATTCCATAGATCAGCCTGAAATATACCTGCAAATTAAACTTTAATTGTAAAGTGTCTTCTTGTATATTAAAGAAGAAAAATCAGGTTTTTAATAAAGGCTAATGAAGAACTCGGATGTCTTGGCAGTGGGGTGAGGATTTATGTACAGACAGTTTGTTTGTGCTAAGCTCATGCCAACTACATGGCTCTAACTCGGTGCACACAAGTGATGTTCTCTATCACACTGTTGCATATGGGCAGAGGGATGGCTCAGGTTATGCATAAAACCACCCTCTCTAGCTGCTATCCTTTCCCTGACCTAGTTTTCCTGCTGTTTACGCCATGGCACTGGAAGGAAATCAATTGCAGGCAAAGCTCTGGGAGGCTGAGAGCGCCTTGAGTGGTTACGTGTCTGCTCTCCACTAAATCAAGAGCTTTTTAAATTTAAATCTTGTCAGTGAAAAAATAATAATTTAAGAATTACACAGAAGCACAAAGATCTATTGCTGTGTTCCAAACAGCAGTGTAGATGGTCCTGGGAGTCTGCCAAGCTGGCATTTCTCAAAGAGATGTTTTCCCTCTAGTGCTGCTGTCTCATGTTGCCCGGTACTTCAATTACGGCCATTGGCTCAATGTAATGTTGCACTCCCTCAGAACTCCACAGCCTCGGTGGTGTTTTCTTAGTAGTAATTGAGACGTCTCTGAAAAGCCCAGAAGTTGGCAGCAGTTAAATTTAATTAGTAGATCTGAAGCTGTGAAACTGAGAATGTAAAATCTTTGAAGACGCAGAGCTCAAACCAGAAGGGAGACATGTGAGGACGCTTGGAATATCTCCTTCTGTCAAGCTATCTGCAGAGGGTAGCTTAAAGTCATTTTTTTGAGGGTTTTGACAGAAGTCTTGAGTCCAGACAGGGTATTTTATTCTTGCTGCAATTGGTCTGAACAACGTGGCACAGCTTTGAAGATCTGGCCCAGCATACTTTGTCAGTTTGGCAAAGGTGTGTATTAAACTAAATATGTAAGTGCTGATACACAGTGGCTGTGTATACATAAGGATTTACTGTGGAGTACTTACTCAGAAGCAGGAATATTTATTTGGACGTAGAAGCTATTTTGAAATACTTGGAACCCTCCGAGCATTACCTGTCTTCATTATGGAGCTGTCGGCATCTCAGGTAGATTGTGGTACCTGATCTCTTGGGATGTGTCATGTTGTCTGACTTACTGCATGTTGCTCTGTCCTATTTTCCTATGTTAACAAATACAGGGTATTAATGTCTTTGTATTTAGAGATGAGTCTTGTCTCGTAATGTGCTGTGTTCTAAATCTTTTCAAGAAAATGTAACTTGTGTTGAGCAGCTTGCAAATTCTGTCTCTTACAAATGCTTCTAGACGTCGCTACAGCTGTTGAATGCCAAGTAGCTTGCTGGAATTGTACGCCTGAGGGTTTGCTTAAGACCTGAACTTGGTGTGAGGTTTGGAAGAAAATGCTATTTAAAGTTTAGTTTCTAATTAGTTATTACTAATTAATTGTTTTATTTAAGTGGTTCTGAGTATTCCATTATTTTGAATCTGGTACGGCATGGTGAGGCTGTCAGCAAAGTGAAATGCTCAGCACTAACAGACAGATTTTTACATCTGTTAATTTATGAATGATTAAGCACATTGCAATCAGCGTAACGATGATTATGACAAATGTGTTCTGGCCTGTGTAACAGAGGAACTGCATTTGGGGTTGTAAGTCTGCCAGAAGAGCATAAAGAGAGATTAATGGTCTAAATCTGGGATGAGAGTAGTCAAGCATAGCGGTATTGCTATTGTGAAGTAATTTACAGATGAGTGAGATATTAATAAAATCTGCTTGTGCTACTTTGGGAGGTGGCGGAGAGGAAGAGAAGATGTACCAGTGATGACTGTACAGGCCCCTGAAACAGTGTCTATGAGAATAAATGCTGTTTTTTTCTTAATTCCATAGCTGAAACCTCGAAAAAACACCAACCAACCAAACAAAAAAACCTTGATTTTCATCCAGATAATTATATGTGGATGCAATGGGCAAGACCAGACAGCAAATTAAATAAAGCATAGCAGGGTGTTATAGCAGTTGGACATTAAGTCTGAGAAATACACGTTAAGCTCTCCCAGAGCCAAGAGTGGTCAGTTGTGGCTTTGACTGAGGGTGTTTAGATGGGTGTCTCCTAATCATGAGTTGCAAGCTCTCAGAGAGGCTACAGGAGATGAAGAGCTGTGATTGCTTAAGGTGGTTGGTATACAAGGGAGGATGGAGATATTCAAGTTTTGGCAACAGTGTTAATTGACTTCCAAGTATCTGTGATCGGTCCAGTGAGGATCACGTCTGTGTCTGAAGTGAGGTGGGCAGAACGAGGAGCCATCAGTCCACAGTTGCTCGAAGGTTGGGAATGTCATGGACGTGAACCAGGGTGTGTAAAAAGTCCAGAGAAAAAACCTGAAGCTCATTGCTTCCATGCACTTTGTGTAAACAGTAGAAAGTCCATGTAATATGTAAAAATGAGAAAGAAGAGGGTAAGATATTTTATAATCTTGAAAAGATTAATTTGCTCTGCTAAAGTTTCTAATGCCTTCCATTTTAGATACTTGTTTTTAAGTTGAACTATGATAGGTATTTCTTGAAGCTTCTTTCCTCAAACACTCTATTTTAATATGAATTTTGAGAAAACACTTCTACACATATTTGTTTTTAAGACTTTTTACCTCTTTAAGGCTATGTGTTATTGCAGAGTTGTGAGGATTTAATGTCACAAGCAGAAATAGGAGAACAGCGATGAGCTTCTAACTATGTATGAAATACCTTTTTCTCCAAGTCATTTGGTTAAGGTTTGAATGGGATTTGTAAACCCTTAACAAGGAACACAGAGAAGCAAAACCTATCCAAATGTAGGATAAATATATACCCAGTGCTTTCAGATTTATTAATCCAGGCTTTAAGTATCATCATGGCTAAACTTTGTGTTTTCCTTTTTCAGCTGGATATGCCCACTGAGCAGATTGTTGCCAATCTGAAAACAGTTATCCATGATATCTGCACATTCAAGCCATCGAGTGACGGTAGGTAGCTGTTCTTCCAATGTGTCTGTGCGAGGAAGGGAGCAAGGTGGTGTTCAAAATGGAGCGTGCAGGCTTGATACTTCAATAGATTAAAGTGATACAAGGAAATCTTTGAGACACGGGAGTCTTCTGCTTCTGGGTGCATTGGTTGGACCCTGCTGACGTGACCTTGTTGTGCAAAGAATCCGAACCTGGCATCCACATACAGTTGCCTTAGTTAAAACCTACGCTTCTGTTAACTTCTAGTCTGGTTAGCTGCCCTGTTGGAAGGCACACCACCATTTTTCTTTCTGTTACCAAGGTATTTTTAACATTTGTGTTGTTCCAAGGCAAAAATTGTTAATTTTTTTTTTTAATTCCTTAGCAAAAAGATCAGGTTACAAAGGAGTGAAGGTGTGGATTCTGCCTCTTGTTCCAGTGGGTTGTGCTTGCTGTTCTGAGCCAAGAATGTCAATAATGAATATGCTATCTGCTCTTTGTCTTAATGATGTAAACTCAAAACAAATGTCATCTGCTTAGCTGAGTGGAAATCGTGCTTTATGAACATAATGTTATGAAAGGCTAGCTTTGTTTAAGCTAGAAAAACAACTTTTTGTATTAATATTAGCTTAATATATGCAGAAAGAATCATCTTGAATCCCTTCCAGTGATGCTGCTAATAGTAACTACTGTACAGAGAACAGATCGTGAAAAGGCAAGCACGCATGCCTTTAGATGCAGTTTAGCCCAATAAAAACTACAAGGGGTAGGGTGACTTGAAAAATCAGTAAATAGAAGAAGAAAGTGGTGGTATTTTATGAGTTTATATATGAATTACGCCAGCCTAGTTAAGTGAGGGAAAGCTCTTCTGATCTTAGGAACGTTTCTGCTGATCTTAGGATATCGAGCTTGATCCTTGTGGTGGATCTTTTACTGGCTGCATTAAAAATGTTTGCTGCTAATAGGAAGCAAACTTGGCAACACATCTTTACAACAATGGAGTCTAGGTGTGCTTGCTAACTATCAGTTACTTAGACCAACTTGTTATAGGTATCTGTTCTTTAGCTCCTTTCAGCTTTCCCATATATAAAGCATGTCTTTGCAGCTACATAGTTATCACTTAGGAATGCCATTTATCTAATACAAGACTAAAAATACCACCAGGCAGATGGTCTCAGAGTATAATGTAGATCTATTTCATCTTCCTTAAAGAAATCTATCTGCTATTGTAGTTCTTGCAAAAGATTCTCTCCAGCATTTCATGGCAGGATCCTGAAGCAGGAATGGTTTCTTTTGTGCTCTTAGTCATGTATGAATAGTTGGGTGAGGTGCTGAAGAAATAAGGTAGCCAGCAAGTTGTATGCCTTGAGTGGCACCAGTGTGTGAATTACATTGTGAACCTAGTCTGCCAGGATGGATTTTAAACCATCTATACAGAAGGAATGTGTCAACATGTCCAGTTCTGATTCTGAGAGTGTGCTTGATACAATGTGGGGTTATTACTAAGATAAATCAGCCTGGAGATGTGAAAAATGGGTAGCATGACCAAATTGTTTGTGTTCTTTGTTTTCTAGGTCCTTTTGTGCTGAAATTGGTTATTAGATCTTCAACTAGTGAAGGTTTGCTATTGAACCTTGATGGAATTCTGCCACAGGTGGAGAAAGTAGAAGAAAAAGAAAAAAATGCAGATGATGATGATGGTGATGATGATGAAGAAAAACTCGCCCAAGAACCTGTTAGTACCTGATGTCTTTCCTTGTAGGTCTGATAATCAGGATTGGAAAGCAAATGGTGTGAATCAAATTATACTTTATGAAAAGAAGAAATAAATCTAACTTGTGAATTAATTTCTATGTAACAAGAAGCATCATCACAAACATGAGTCTGTCAAAAGTGAAGACATTTTAAATTCCTTTTGTTGGTAGTTGGAAGCTCCCTAATTTGTGGGGAACTTTTCTTTGCACGTAATAGTTTTTACTTTAATAAAAGTATTTCTGTAACTTCTGGACTATTGCTGTCCAGTTTCCACAGTTGCATCCATAATACTGGGTGTTTTACTCTCTTAAAACTGCAGAATGTTTAATACTTTTGTTGCCTTGAGTTGGTCCCTCACAAGCAACTAATGCTGTGGAAAGGTGCGCTCTAACTCACAAATGAAGGAAACTGTTTCTTATTTACCTTGCCATTTTTTTGCAGTATCAGACACAGTGTTCCTTTGGAGTTGGTGGGAGTAACTTCTGCATGATGCTTGTGATGTCTCCCTTTTTTTGTTTTTTTTGTTTTGTTTGTTTGTTTAACCTACATATGTAGATAGTAGAGGGACATACAGAGGAGTACTGGTCTGCAATGTGGAGGCTCTGAATATGGGTTGGTCTTTGTGACAGACTGTAACAGGTAAGGTTTTCCCAGGGGAAAAATTGGATGTGTTCTGTAGGAGAGGTAATGATGACCCCTTTTCTTTCAAGTAATGCCATTTTATAACTGATGTGATGAGCCTCAGAGAATCCGGTCAGGGCTTTGTTTGCATTATCCTGGAGAGAATTATGCTTAAAGTGTTTTGGGATGAAACTTGAGTGAAGCTGCAAAGTTTAAGTCTTGCTTCCTTGTCTGTTTTCTGTCATAGAGGTGGTTCTTGTGAATAACCACTTGGGATAAGGGAATGGGCTTGAGGGAGTGAGAGCAGCTTCACGACAAGCAGCAGCAGATCTCTCTTCCATACAGGTTAACTCTCAGAGGAAGATCCTGATGCAACGCTTCCCGATGAGATATTATGGTTTTGCCTAAAAGTGCTGACTGATGCATTCTGTGGATTTCATGTGTTACTGTCTGCAGATGAAGAACACATCATGACAGGAGCAGTGAGTAGCTAGGAGCTTTAGGACTGTGGTTCTCTGCTAAGTCAGTCTGCTAGTCAGAGGTGCAGGAGGCTCTGCAGACCTGGACAGAAGATACTGAGTTTCCAATGGCTGGATAGAGGCTCCCTGCTGTAGGAGGTGGGAAAAGGCTGTGGAGGTCACCCCTGGGGTTATCTACCTGCTTAACTTTGTTCCTCTGACTCTTTGTAGCTATGCATGCCACTTAGAGTTGGTGGAAATGAAGACTCTTTAATTGAAATGTGGGTGCCTCGTAGCTACAGTGGAGTTTGACACAAGTGGTGGATTTCCAATAAAGAGCTGAACGCTTGATGGGTTTGAGCTCTTAAACACATCAGAAGCCTCAACTGTGCAACAGTTACATGTTTTGCACAGTTTACTTTTAGTACTTGGAGATTGGCTGGGGTAGGCAAACAGATTAAAACCCTTTAACACCAGCCCTTTGTTGAAACAACCAGTCTTGAGTGTGCCTGTTATGTAATCTTACTGTCCTGCCTGCTTTAATTCAGGCAGTGGCAATTCCTGTGGCTTCTTATTTTGCTTACCGTGTTTCCAGCATAGTTCTTAAATATAAACTGGAAACCAGCATACATAGCCATGCTTCTTTTAACTGACTGCTTAAAAATAGGTGGTTTTTACTTTGCTGTGGATTTTCTTTCCCAGTGGTTTCCACGTTGTTTCCAACAGGTGGCATTCTCGTTCCTTTCTGCAAGGTGTTAGGAAAAGGGTTCCTCGGTAGGGATTTTTTTGGACTTTGTTCCCAAACATGTTGGTAAAACTGTACACTGAAATATAAGCTGCTTAGAAAAAAAGACTGGTTGTTTACGAAAGGGATGAGTTTACTCAAATCTGGAAACATGGTTTATGCTTGCAGCTCTAAATAATTTCTATTACTGGAGGTAGGGCTCATTTTTCAAAGAGATTGCCAGTCTGCACAGAAATTCCTGTTACTCCTATCTGAGGTATTTGGCTGCTGCCCATTGGGGTGCCTGACAGATGACTGTAAGGCCACACTGCTCTATTTTTGATTCTGTGGGGAGTTCTGCTCACAGTTTGATCAGAAAATGCTCTTGGGAGTATGGTACATGCTGACTTTATTAAACTTACTAGGTATTGTGTGAGGAAAAAGCAATGCCAGTGCACTCAAATAGGCATCGAAACACATCTTTTTTTACTGTGGGCTGTGCTCATATGCCTAATAGAAAAAAAATCTTGCTTTTCAAGTAAAACAAAAATATTGTCACCTATGTCAGTGATGTTAACTGCCCTAAACATCCCTTTTGTTTCAAGTCTTGCCTCAGGAACTGGTGAGGAGGCGGCTGGTAGTGGCAGTCGTTTGTATGCTTCTTTAGAATAGATATTGGCTTTTTTCTCCCTCCTGTTCTGTAGAAGTTGTGGTTGTAGAGGGAAACCCCTTTTTTAGCTCCCTAATACTGATGTCTATTAATTTCTCATCTGGAACACTGGGCAAGTTTCAGAAAATAGGTGAGGGCAGGTAATAGAAAGGAAACAATTTTTTTAAGTGTTTCAAATTTGTGTTTTTCCCCTTCACCCTGTGCCTGAAGTAATTGGTTGTCCTGACCGCGGATGGTTGTGTACACGTGCCAATATAGAATGGGGTAGCAACTTCATCAGTCTGCAGCAAAGCGCTAGATTATTTCTGACAAGCTTTACTCAGGTGGTTTTTTTTTCCTAATGACAAGAAATTAATTGCGTTGTGGGAGCTCCTCATCTGCAATATGTCCAGCTTCATTAGCTGAAGTACAGCATCCTCTGAGTGCAGCACTTCTGCGGTAACGTTTTTCTGCTCGGAGCTCGTGCTGATGAGACAGGCTTGCACCAAGGGAAAAGACTGAGCCTGGGGTGTGCGTTGCTTTTGAGGACTTGGCTCTTGAATTACGTGCGCCTCAAATGGATCCCAAGCAGTTGATTAACAGCCTGAATTGCAGGAAAAGGTAGGATACTGTTTTAGAGCAATGTTGTTTCACCTTGAAAATTATGTTTTGTGACTGTGTGTAAACAAAGAGTGGTCTTATTATTAATGAATTACATAAAAAGGAATATTATGAGATATTATTATAATTATGTGCTATTTGCAACCTGAAAGGAACAATGTGAAGGTAAGTTGCCTGCTGGTGTAGAAAAACAAGGCTTGTGATATCATTTGCATAGGTTTCTTGGTCCCTCCTCTATTTTTTTCTTGGCTTATTTCAAAGACTTGACTATCCATTATGGAAGAAGGTAGGCCTGCCCTTTGGAAAATGAATGGCTTTTAACAAAAGTGGTGCTTAAGCACAGATATACAACTGAACTAAAATCATGAGCTTCTTGGACTGCTGAGTGTCCTTTCAAAGAATGAAAGCGTGGAATAATAAATGTTCCTGCAGATATCTGTACTTTGAAAATTGGAAGACTATGAGAATATGGTAAATCTGAACCTCCAGAAATCAGGTGAGCAAAAAAAGTAGCTCATGAACTTAGCAGATTTTCAGCTTCATTTGTTCAAGTGCAATCCTGCTGTTCTGAGTAGATATTTCTGCACTACTAATTGATACAGTAATAGTGTCCCTGGTCTATGTAATTCTGAAATAGCATTATACAAGCTGTTGAGTATATTGTGGTTTTTATCCTGAAATGCTTGACTGCCATTGAGCAGAGATGAAAGGGAGGAAGACAACATGAGATTATTCCCCTTTAATTAGCTTAGTCCCAAAACATGCAGAGTGGGAATTGTTATACATGGGGGTTTTGTGCCAATATGCCTTAGAAACCAATTTAATTGTTACAGTCAGCATAACTAAAATGGCATGGCTGGCTTCTAGAATTTAATAGTGCTATACTCATTGCAGAGCATGGGGTTGTAATGTTGCAGGGGTTAGGGGTGTGTGGAAACGGGGTACCTTGCTGTGCGTGCTTGGCCCTCAGCAGAAATGGGGGAGATGTCTGTAAGGGCGGTTGGAAGGACAAAACCACCTTCCCGTATACCACAGAATTGAAGAAGGTTGCTCAGGTTGCGCTGGCTCCCTCCCAGAGGGCTTGGTGGGTTTCAGTGCATCCACTCTTCATTCTCTCCTAATTTTTAGCAGCACCGTCCAAACTATGCTGAATATGGTTGGCAGCTTCACTTCAACCAAAAATATTTCTTGGGGAAGTTATCGGGTTACAATGTTTGAGGTCACAGCCTCTTTATCTCTAAAAGTGATGGTAAGAAAGCAGGAGTTGATGTAGGGCATTTGGAATCCCTGCTATTTATGAGTATTGAAAAAGTTCAGTGGTGTCCCTTGTGGAAAACGAGGAGTGCAGCAAATCATTTAGTAATGCAGATGATGTAAAATTGCTTTTAAAATTGCCTTGTATCAACCTGCTGTTAGTTTAAGTCAGGAACAGCAGGCAATGAACTTGGATTCACAGTTAGTGCATACAGAAATATTTGCCCAAACAAGGAAGAAATTGCTGTAGAGGCACACGCGCGCTTGTGGGGAATGAAGGGTTTAGGCTAACACTCAGCCTCAACCTGGACTCTTACCGGAGTTACTTGCACTCCAAAAAACTTTGAATCCTTATAGGTCAAACTGAGTTCACAGAGCTTTTGCTGTAAATTGGGGATGGAGGTAAATTTAGAAGGGCAGGACAGGGATGTTACAAATGTCATATTGCTGATGCAAGAAGGGCAGCTTCTCCAAATCCACTGGGGAATTTCTGGGTTGCTAGCAGTTAGAAATAGCACTAGTCCCACTGTTGCTGTTCTGCTGTACTGTAGCTGAGCACATCTTGGGAATGTCAAGTAAAATTAGCCATGTACACCTGATTTTAACTTCTTGGGTATATGAACCAATTTTAAGTTTCCCAGGGACATAGCTGCCCATTTCTGCTGTGATTTGCCTAAGCTCTGGAAGGTAGGGTGGTCTGAGATGTTGGGCTGCACGCTTCATTTGAAGCATACATAACTGGAGAGGTCTGGGCTAAGCACAAAGCCCATCCAAGCAATGTCACTGAGGAGGTCTGTTTAAAAAAAATCTAAAATTTCTAAATGCCAAGGCATTTATGTAGTAACATTTAATATGATTACATTTGTGTTCTGCAGTACCTTTGGGATTGTCAGCCTCCCGGCTTTGGGTAAAGCCAATACTGTAGCCTAAATTCTGTCTGTAAAATCTGCACTGACTTAAATAGGACAGAGGAAAAAAAAACCGTTAAGACTGACTAAAAATACTGTTAGGGATAAACATGGTTATTTTACAAGTAGTCATTTCTGTCAGTACCTCAGCTTGCAGGTGACCAGAGGCTTCATCCCACAGCTCTGGGATGGAGTGAATTCTGGATGGTTGTACCTTGCAGGGCTGGCATTTGGTGCATGTGCAAGTAGTTTTAGTACTGAGGAAGGAGAGGAGTGTCCTTACTCCCTGTTGCTGTTCTTAGAAAGCAGGAGTTTTACACCATGAGGATAAGCAGCATGGGAATCCATCCATCATGGGTTTCTATTAGCATCCAGCTGAGAGGAGGCGGCTTCATGGAAGACTTTATTTGGGTTCATGCATTGATTTTTTAAATTTTTTTTTTAGTACTGTATTTCTTCCATGGCCTTCAATATAACTTGTCTGGTTTTAGGGTTACCTTTACCCCTAGTGGGCAGCGTTCTGCTGTTTAGCAAAGTCAAGTGCTCAGCTGTGAAGATTTTTAAGAACAAAGATCAGACTTCTCCTAAAACTGCCTGGGAAAAAAGTGAAAGTAACAGGAACGGTATTGAGTTTCTTCGTGAAATCCTGTTAAGTTAAAACTGAAGTTCCTTAGCTCCAAGAGTACTTGGAATACAAAGGAAAGACTTAGTATTTCCAAATTACTGGGAAATGCTGGGTTAAGATAAGTTATTGTAGTATCTCTGCACTGCTGTATTGTTTTGGTCACTGGCCAGGCCAGGTGTGTCAGGGGCTGTGGTTGGCGCTTGGAAGTGTTTGTGTGATCCTCGACATGGACAGCAGGTCTTTGTGTGAGCCCGTGAATTATTCTAGTGTGCATCTTTATACTAGAAGCCTGTGCTCATAGTGTTTATTTCTAAGTAGAGTTGTTAAGGTTTTTGTAATGTTAAAATGGAGGAACCCTTGGAGGACTGTTCTCTCAGCTCAAAGAAGGCTTAAGAAAAGAAACTGTAAAGTGTGTTCTCTGTAAGAAGTGTAGTGATTAAAAATACTCTTGTTCTTTCCTGAAAGCTTCATCCTGCCGGCAGGAGGAGTCCTGCGACTGCATTGCTGGCAGCAAGGACTCAGAGAAGGCAAAACATTACTCTTTAAGATGGCTTTGGTACAAAATCAGGCAAGTTTAATTTCCCAGTATTAGTAAAATTGGCTATGAGAATGCAAATTTGGAAGTGGCCTGTACACAGGCCATCTGCTATTCAAAGCTCTTGGAAAAGCTGACATGTTAACAAGGTAGACTTGCTCTAGAGAGGCCCCGTCACAAATAAAGCGTTATTTCAGGGGCTTTGAAGTGCTGTAAGCATGCTTCCTGTGACAGGACTTTCCAAAGCACACCGGCTTCTAGCTCCCAAGGTTTGTTGAGGACGGTGGCTGGATTTTGGGGGTGGAGACAGTGAGCAAGAAGAATATCATCCTAGATGAAGCTAAACATACGCGTGTGCCCTGTAGTAGAAAGGCACGTGCTGTTTCTGACATTTCTGGAAATGCCTGCTGGATTTACTGCTCGTGTGCTGCCTGGAGGCCTGCGTACTTGAACTGCAGTTAAACCATAAAAACCAGCCTGAAACAAGGAATCATAGAATCACCAGGTTGGAAAAGACCCACCCGATCATCGAGTCCAACCATTCCTATCAAACACTAACCCATGCCCCTTAACACCTCGTCCACCCGTGCCTTAAACCCCTCCAGGGAAGGGGACTCAACCCCCTCCCTGGGCAGCCTCTGCCAGTGCCCAATGACCCTTTTTGTGAAAAATTCTTTCCTAATGTTCAGCCTAAACCTCCCCTCGCAGAGCTTGAGGCCATTCCCTTTCGAGCATCCTTCTTGATGGATAATGACTTCAAAGAGATGCATTTTTTTAATGACCTAATCTCATTGTGTTTTAAAAATGACTATTAACATAGTACCATCTGTAGTGCATAGAGGTGGTGCCTTATTCCTTGCCTGTGGGCAAAGACCTTGGGAAAAGATTGAATTTACTGTATTTCAGTCGTGGTTTGTGGTCTTGCTTTTATGTGAAGGGCTGAAGTGTCCATTAGATGTCCAGAATCTGAAATGCAGGCTCTTCTCAAAGTGTGTCAAAGTGGCCTTCAAATTGTCGTTTCCTTTCCAAAGCCTTTGTAGAAAAGATGTTTTGAAGGCTGCCTAGCAAGCTGGAGAATAGGAAACTGAAGTCAAGGACAGACATTGTGTCTCTGTGTGTCAAGCTATAGACACTTAGGTATTTTAAAAATACATTTTAAAGTGTCTGAGGGGGATCGGCCAAATGGGGAGAACGGCAAATTAGTAATCTTGAAGAGTCTTGAAGATTAACTTAAAGGCATTGTCTTAAAAGCACACCTGTCCTCTCCAAATCCATGTGTTGGTGAATAAAGCAGTCCTGCTTCCCTCTGGCAAAAGACTGGCTGAAATACAGTAGGCAGGAGTCAAACATGGCCTGGGTGTATCAGGCTTCACACTGCACAAGAGAACTTAATCTCTTCCCCTTATCACAGCATCAGAATATTATGACAGGAAGTTGTTTTCTCTTTGGTCAGATAAAACCCATTCAGTGCTCGACCTCACACTTAAATTAGAAAAAAAATCCTTTCTTTCTTTCTTAAATTAAATAAATACTTCATTCTTCTGGGTAATAAAATACTGTCTGTAAACAACCGTGAACAGGTTAAAGTCAAGCCAAGCTTGGAGTCAGTGGCGCTGTCTTGACATGTTAGGGAATGAGTGTGAAGTCCTCTCCCAAAAGCTCGTGCCACTTTATACTTCAGCGTTTGTTTACTTTTCATATGAGAATTGTGAATTACTTATGGCACAGTTGCAGCCTCTGGCACATTATTGTTCTGTGCCAAGCAAAACATCCACCGGTAGAGATTTTCACTCAGCTCTGACGAGGTTTGCTGCTTGGAATTCAGCAAATAACTGTTACCAAAGATGATGATTTTTTTGCTGTTTGATATTGATTAGGACACTTGCATCTGCTGTGCACTTTCACTGCAGGGAAGGGAAGAAGGTACAGTGTAATTGTGTTGTTTGTGGATTGTTTGTACCTGTAGCTTTCCCCTTATTTTTCTCTATGAAGGAAACCATCTATTAATACTTTTCCTTCTTCCTGGAGGTGCTAAAGGCTCTGCTCATTGCAAGTGCAGCACTGATGCTGTTACTCATGGAAGGAGGTCAGTTTGTTTTACCAGTCTCTGGCCTCCAAACGATCAACTTATCCTCAAAGACAATGGAGCAGAAATCATAGAATCATAGAATAACCAGGTTGGAAGAGACCCACCGGAGGCAAAAAAAATATTTAATTACAGCAAAATTGTGCTCATGGGACAGGCTGGAAATAATAAGAAGAAAGAAGCTGTGCAGAGGGTAGCTCCTGGCCTGCTGTTTACATCAATTATTGGTTTGACCAGAAGTTAGAAGTTCAAAGTGATTGAATGTAACTAATGCATATAAAAATCCAGCAGCATTAAAGGAAGGAGTGGATATTTATACCAGGTACAGTTGGGAGGAGTTTTGAACCGTAAGAACTGAAGTGTGAAGGATTCTGGAAGTGGGGAATTCACAGAAAAATCCATTTCAATATCCATTTCATTGTCTGCCTGTCAGTTTGTAATTGTCTCAGAAAGCAGCTGGTTTGATACAAGTGTAGGACTACATCCAAGTCTGCTTCTGTCTGACAGGTTCCCATATGGAAGTGGCAATCTTCTTTGGAAGGCCGAATCCACAGACTTCCAGCTATGGACCACGTGGGCTAAATTCCAAGAAATTTGAAAGATCCTGAGAGGACACCTAAGCCAGCAGAGCTGGAATGAAATGGATCCTTTTCAGAAACGTGCTTCTTTAGGTATTCTGTTTAAGTCTGTGCCAGCACATGCCCAGCTTTCAACAGACATAACTTATCTCTGTCTAGAATCACTCAAACCAGCGACTTAGATGCCAAACTAAGGAGCAGTGTCTTAACACCACTGTGCAGACCTTTGCTTAGAGATTTGGTAAAAGGATGCTTAAAAGTCGTTTATTCCTACAGTCTCGGTGACTTTGTCCCGCTAATTGAGACATGCAGCTTCAGTTGACAGCTGGGTCACTGCTTTGCAAGATGGACCCTTCAAACTTCCAGTCGCAGAATAGTGTCACGTTTCTTTAGACAGTCTGCAGCTTGTTCTGCGGCTTCATTTAGTGTTAACTTGTAAATAGCCTTTCCCAGGTCTGGGGAGACTGGAATGGTGTGAATTCCAGCAAAGAAGTGTTTTGCTTCTCTGTTTGGGTCCCTTGGTGAGGTGGGAAGGAATTGACTTCAACCTTTGCCATTCTCCCGTGTTGCACCAGGACTTGTGCTACGATCTGAAATAGCTTTTTGTAGGAATGGATTCCCTCAGGGATCACATCTATGCTCAGCGTGGATCTTCCTTTTCTTGCCTGCTGGCTATGAACAGATGCCTTAAGGAGCTGCCTTAGCTGGCTTTGAGGTCTCCTGAACTACTTCTTAAATCATAGAATCATAGAATAACCAGGTTGGAAGAGACCCACCGGATCATCGAGTCCAACCAATCCTATCAAATCCTAGCAGGACATGGCATGGAGGGAAATGCATTATGGCAGGAGAGCTGGAGCTGCTGGCATAGGCAAGAGCTGGAACACCCAATATGAGAAAGGGGGTTGACTTCTGGTAGCAGAGACACTGCAGAATGGATATGAATGTAGAGATGACTTCTAAACAAAGCACCTGGAGTGTGTGGAACCATTGGAAATCTCCCTGAAGCTAATTTAATTTAAGACAGTTTGAGCATGGAAAAAGACCTGGATGCTGGCAGTATGTTTGCTCTCCCAGAACACAAACTCCTGTTGCTTTATGGCTGCATGGGGTGTTGGCAATTGTGAACTGTGCAGCAGGACCTGTCAGAAGAGAGCTGGAGAAACAACAAAAGCAAGAGGGGGGCATGAGATGATGAGCAGATCAGTACTCCGGGGGTGGGGAGAAAAGAAAGAGGGAAGGGAAATCAAACTCGGAACAGCAGAAAGGAAGGTGGGGAAAATATGAAGGGGAAGCTGCAGCTGAACAAGGTCTGTGTCGATGGTTGCCTTGTTTATACCAGGAGTTGACAGGAAGCAGCCAGAGATGTTCTATGGAGTTGCTGCTTTGCTGAACATCCACCTGGTGTAAGAGTGTCTCTACATGGTGGGCCTCTCTTGGCCTCCACACATCTATTAAAGAACCCTGGATGTGTCTGACTCTTCTTATCTTCTCTACTGCTTTTGCTGTGCTAGCACTCCTTTGAATTTGGTCAAGTTGTCCTAAATTCCACTAGAGTAATTAGAAGGGAATTAAGGCCCATTTATTTATTCCTTTCATCATTCCTGCTGTATTTGACAAGAACATGAAATATATGTTGGGTTCTTGTCTGCGTGGGCAGTGGTTGTTATGGCTCTGCTCCTATTTTTCTTAAAAGTCCCTCCTGCTAATAGCTAATGAGCAATAATTCCACGAAGCACTGAGAAACTCATGTAAATTGCTGTTTGGCTCTTAGGTTGGTGCGGCACTGCACATTTCATCTCTCACATTAGTTGCTGGAATTACAGTGCAGTGATTAACAGCATACAAGCCTCAAAAAAAAAAAAAATTGACCTCCAACTTGGAGTTCAAGATGATGGTGTTTGTTAGAAAGTTAATGGAACAGGTGGAATTACTAGGAGGAAATGAATGGTTGGACTCGATGATCCGGTGGGTCTCTTCCAACCTGGTCATTCTATGATTCTATGCAATATGGTTGTATTTAGTTGCATTTAATCAGGCAGGCTTTGTTTAAAGCATGCGGGAGAAGGCGGCTGCAGCGCTCCAGCCTCGTACACCTGACTGCTGCATGGTAACCGGAGTGGTGCTATCAGGCAGGGACATTGGCATCCGCTGAAAAACATGATTTTGTTCATAAACTGGTAAAACCAGGACCCCTCCTCTCGTTCATTTCAGTCTGAGGGTTTTGTTTGTAGCAGATGAATGGCCCTGACTTCAAACCTTGTGGCTGGTTTTCTTCATCCTTTGAGTTAAAGGAACCCAACTTTCCCGCTGTGGAGGCACTTGGAAGGGTTGGCTCCAACATCCATGGAGCGTGAAGAAGGAAGGGTTTAATGGCTGGCCGGGAGCTGAGAGGTTTTGTGGGAACTGCCTAAAGAAAGAAAATTTTGGAACGGAAGAGTTGAACTCAGGCTTTTGACTCTGAGTGCTTGGTTTGCGATTGCTAATGTCAGAGTCCTCCTTCGCAGGGGAAATAGAGTGGGTGAAGAGCAAAGAGATTGGAATTGAAGGAAGAAATGGAAAGATTCTGTGGGCGCATGGGAGAAGAAAACACTGCTTTTAGTAAACAGATCTAGCCCCTGGGTATTTATTTTTTAATCCTGCAAACAAAAGTGAGATCCAAACATAATTAATGGAAAGCGTCACACCCCCTGGGGCCAAGGGCTTCTCGCTTCTAGCCCATCACTCCGTGACCAGGATAAATTCCCCTGTGCTGTGAAACCCTCCTCAGGTCCAGTGCTTCCCAGCACAAGCATGTTTGCTTTTCCTAATCATAGAACAAATGGCTGCTGCTGCACTTGGGGCAGTTTGTGGGATTACCAGGGGTTGCTGCTTCAACTGGGACAAGGAGAAGGGGAGAGGGAGAGAGGAACGAGGGAGAGGGACGAGGACGGAGGTGAGGGGGAGGGAGGAGGAAGGAGGAGAGGGAGAAAGGGAGGAGGAAGGAGATGAGGGAGAGAGAGAAGGAAGGAGGTGAGGGAGAGAGAGAGAAGGTGAGGGAGAGAGGGAGGAGGCGAGGGAGAGAGGGAGGAGGAAGGAGGTGAGGGAGGAGGAAGGAGGTGAGGGAGGAGGAAGGAAGTGAGGGGAGAGAGAGGAGGTGAGGGGAGAGAGAGCGGAGGTGAGGGAGAGAGAGGAGGAAGGAGGTGAGGGAGAAGGAAGGAGGTGAGGGGAGAGGGAGGAGGTGAGAGGGTAGGAAAGAGGTGAGGGAGAGGGACGAGGATGGAGGTGAGGGAGAGAGGGAGGAGGTGAGGGAGAGAGGGAGGAGGAAGGAGGTGAAGAAGAAGGAAGGAGGTGGGAGAAAGGGGAGGAAGGAGGTGAGGGAGAGAGAGAGAAGGTGAGGGAGAGAGGGAGGAGGCGAGGGAGAGAGGGAGGAGGAAGGAGGTGAGGGAGGAGGAAGGAGGTGAGGGAGGAGGAAGGAAGTGAGGGGAGAGAGAGGAGGTGAGGGGAGAGAGAGCGGAGGTGAGGGAGAGAGAGGAGGAAGGAGGTGAGGGAGAAGGAAGGAGGTGAGGGGAGAGGGAGGAGGTGAGAGGGTAGGAAAGAGGTGAGGGAGAGGGACGAGGATGGAGGTGAGGGAGAGAGGGAGGAGGTGAGGGAGAGAGGGAGGAGGAAGGAGGTGAAGAAGAAGGAAGGAGGTGGGAGAAAGGGGAGGAAGGGGGTGAGAGAGAGGGAGGAGGAAGGTGAGGGAGAAGGAAGGAGTTGAGGGGGAGAGGGAGAAGGTGAGGGAGAGAAGGAGGAGGTGAGGGAGAGAGGAAGGAGGCGAGGGAGAAGGGAGGAGGCGAGGGAGAAGGGAGGAGGTGAGGGGAGAGGGAGGAGGTGAGGGAGAGAGTAGGAAAGAGGTGAGGGAGGAGGTGAGGGAGAAAGAGGAGGTGAGGGCGAGAGGGAGGAGGAAGGAGGTGAGGGAGAAAGAGGAGGTGAGGGGGAGAGAGAGGAGGTGAGGGGGAAGGAAGGAGGTGAGGGAGAAGGAAGGAGGTGAGGGGAGAGGGAGGAGGTGAGGGAGAAAGAGGAGGTGAGGGAGAGAAGGAGGAGGTGAGGGAGAGAGAGAGGAGATGAGGGGGAAGGAAGGGGGAGAGGGGGAAGGAAGGGGGGAAAAAAAAAGGGAAGAAGGAGAGGGAAGGACGGGGAAGAGGGGGAGAAGCGCGGAGGGTGTTTGGGGTGCGGCGGGAGGCGGGGAAGGCGCTGCCCGAGGCGGGGCCGGGCGGGGCCATCTCGGCGCTTTTTCTTGCGGGGCCGCGGCCGCTTTGTCTTGCGGGGAAAGTTTGTCTGCGGGGCGGGAGGCGAGGGGCGGCGGGCTCGCCCCTTCCCCTCCTTTCCCTCCGTCCCTCTCGGCCGGCGGGGGCCATGGGCGCCTGGGCGACGCTGTGCCTGCTCAGCGCGGCGCTGGCCGCCGCCTCGGGTGAGTCGAGCTCCGCTCTCCCGTGGGATTCGGGGCCACCTTCCCCCTGCCGGGGGTGCCCCCTCGCCCTCCTGGCCGTGCCCGGCTCCTCTGGAGGCTGCTCGGAGCGCCCCATCCCGGCTGGAGCGCTGCGGGGCGTCCCGGGAGGGGGGAGCGCCGACCCCGGGGCGGCTTCTGGGGGCGCTGGGAAGGCAGAGGGGATCGCTGGCGACCACCCCACCGCCCCCCCGTGTCGGGAGGACGGGGCTGAGCCCGGCTGGGAGCCGGGGGAGCGCTCCGGCAGCGCCCGCACCGCAGCCCCGACCCCGAAAAACCGCTCTGGGCAGGCTGCGGTGCGGGGTCGTGGGGCTTCCAGCGCTGTCGGACCCTAAACTCCCTGGTGTTTTACACTGGGGAGCTTGGGTTGTGTTTTCTAGCTCTTCCATTGACCACGCGGCGGTTTCCAAGCCGGCAGAGCCCCCAAACACGGCTCCCAGTGTAACGCTGCGACTCCCCTTCGGTACAGTTCTCTTCCTGAATAACTAATGAGCAGCTAAAAACAGCGTCTCTGAGTTGAGGAACTGTTAGATAAGAAATTGGGGGTTTGGGTTGTGTGCTTAGGCTGTTTTCCGTGCTTCCTTCGACCTCACAGCAGCAGGTTGCCCAAACACCAAGACACTGCGATTCCCTTTCAGTACAGGTGGTCCTAGTGAATACCAGTAGTTAAAAATACCTCTCTGTGTATGAATTGTTAGATGTGAATTTGGGGTATTAACATGTGTGGCTGCACTTGTGCACTTTACGCTGTTTTCCAGCTTTTCCTTTGACCGTGAGGTTGGTTGTTGCTTTCCAAGCTGGCCCCAAACACGGCTCCCGCTGTAACACTGTGATTCTCTTTCAATACAGTTGTCTTACTGAATAACAGCAGTTAAAAATAGCTCGCTGTGTGTGAGTTGAGGAATTGTTAGATGTGTGTTTGGTATGTTGACTTGTTAGGAAGTATTCCAAGAGGCTTAACTTCTAAAAACAAACCTCAAAGCCTCCTGCAGCCAAGATACCCAACACAAAAGTACCAAGGCAAGGAGTTTGCAGGTTTCTTCCACAGGTTCTGCTGGACGTGAAAGGCAGTGTGATCATTTGAGGAAACGCTTTCAGGTGAGCTTTGCAAAGGCTGGTTAATCACCCTGGTGACTTGGAGCTGCATGCAAAGCCAGGGCACTGTAACAAAGAGCGGTGTTGCTTAATGCGCATCATGCGATGTCTTGGGCTCACTATTTGGAATAAGAAATAGCTAGAAAGTATTCATAACTAAGGATTTTCCAAGTCCTGTAAAGTTGCATTACATCCTAGCATCTACCTTAGTAACTTGTGAGGGAGTGAAATGTGCCTTTGCTTTCACAGAGAGGAAGAACCAGGCTTTCTGTGTTTGCATTCTGGTCCCACGTGGGCTGGGGTGACCCTGTCTGTATAAAGCGCAGCGGAGGCAGACTTTGAGAGCGAAATCTGTGAAGGTCTGTCTCATCCTTGCTGTTGCCTGCCTGGGTTATTTGAGGCAGCTGGCTTCATCCTGTTGCCTTGGGCCTCGCTCCGAACTGGCCCTGTAGGTGATGAGCTCTTTGGCACACAACTGCTCTTTCACAACTGTTTATAGTGCCTGGCACAAACGGCCCTAGATGTAATTACAGCCTCTTGAAGCCAAAATAGGAAGTGCTGATTTTTTCTTGTTGATAGTTTTCCCCTCTCTTGAAGGCTTTCCACACAGTGAGGGCTCTGATGCCGTATTTTCACATTGTAAGGCATCAAATCGTTGTTACATTGGTACTTTTAGGGAATTGGAGCTGTTAGCAAAAAAGAAAGGACAGCCATCCCCTTCTGAGGAAGAAAACCGTTGAATTTTGCTAGTCTTAACTAACTGATATTAAGGTTTGGGTTTTTTCACACGTGCCTTCCAACAGTTTCTGACCTTGTGTTTTGCACTGAGCTTTGAGGTGGTGCAACTGCATGATGAAGCTTGGAATTATCCTCTCTTGCCAAAAGACTGTGGGAGAAGACAGATATGGGGAGCAGGAAGGTAATTGGTATTTGAAAATCAATTAGTTAAATAAAGTGTAGTCATGTGTTTGGAGTATTTTTCTGTAAACACAAATTGCTATGAAAGTCAATTAAATAGATGAACAGGTGATTGCTGAGAGTCATAGTTGCATCCAAGTAACTTGGCACCATCGCAAACACGGAGAGCTCGCTTGTCAAACTTGTTGACCGTACAAATTTGTGGGGTGGCATATGGGGGGCTGTGAGAGTAAAACCCAGCATTTCAACTCATTATCCTTTTTGGCGCTCAGCCTGTGCATGTGATGGGAAGAGCTTGGTTTGTTTATGGTCAGTATAAGCAGAAAGGTGTCTGCTGAGTTTTAGAGAAACACGGGCTTCTCGTGGCTCATCTTTGCAAGCGACAGCAATTCCTCATGGTGCCTCTGCAGGCTCTTGTAGCTGAACTGAAGACCAGCTCAAAGGAGGAGCTTTTGATTCAAAGCAGTGTCGCTCCAAGGTTTTCTGTACAAATTTGTCTAATCTGCATTTTGTGGGAAACACCACTTTTCCACAAGGGAGTTCTTAGTTCTCTGGGTGGTCTCTTGAGGCAGCTTTTCCTGCGTTCCCTTTTCTTTTCATCTTTGAATTTCGTGGGTTGCTTTGATTTCGCATTTTTGTCACGTTTTCAGAAGACAGATAGGTGTAGATATTTGCAAGCAGCTGTTTCCCTGAAAATCAATGAAAAAACTGTCATTCAACTTATTCATGGTTTTATTTTCTAAATTCTTATCTGATTTATTGAAGTCAAATATATAAAGTATGCTTGGCTGGGTGATATCTCTCTCACTTGCCTGGAGAACCCTTCTCCCAGCCAGCAGTGTCAGTGGTGAGGACTAGGAAGGCTGAAGCAGGAGGAGTCCTGTGAAGCTGTCGTTAGGAGAGATGTGACCTGTTGCCCATGAAGGAGTGATTTAGGAGCAGGAATTTACGCCAGCTCTTCTCGCCATGATTGCATTTTTATGCATATATTCATGTGCTTATTTGTTTCTCCTCTAAATGATGAAAGGATTTATAGGAGCACGGAGGAGACAGCGCTCTTCAGCACGCAATTTAAATGCTGTGTAACCTTGCATTTTCAAGGCCCATATTTTGCCCTTGAATAGCTGTGGCTTCCTTTATTTCAGTGAGAGCTTGGGCAGTTACTCAGAGTTCAAAGAGAATTCTGAGCTTTGTCTTGAGTGTGTATGGTGAGAATTCCTATCTTATCAGGGTAGCCTTTGTGACAGTGGAAGGAGAGAACTCGTGCTCCTTGCATGGGTGGCACCTGTGTCTGAATTTGTCACCTGTCTGAGAGCTTGAGGTGATGGTGGGGGTGGGTTATATTAGCCCTCGTGAAAAGTGGGTGGTTATTGGTGATGGGGAACTTGCCATTACGATGCTGTGATGCTTCCTCAGTGGTCCTGTGAGGTGCTGCCTAGGCATGTGCTAACTAGTGCTTCAAGATCAGCTGCCTTGTGTTGGCAGCTCTCCCCTTTTCTCTCTGCCTTGCTCGTGCCACTTCCCAAGTGAATCCATCTGGGCTGCAGTCTCTGACACTGCAGTTTGAAGCTTACCCAGGGGTTGCCCTGCTGCCCCAAAACTGTGTTTGGGCTTGTGCATGGCCAGAGGTGGCTGCTCAGTGCTGCAGATTCTGCTACACAGCAGGTTGTGAGGCACTGGTTTGCTGAGGCATGAGCTGTTATTACTTGTTTCTAATCTCTTTTATGTTTTTTATCCCGCAGGTTCTTGTGTCTACCAAGGCTTCTTGTTTGAGGTAGGTAAGCTCAAGTGTGTTCTGCTGGGGAAGTGTTTGAGAAGGTGCTGTTGAACTTGTCTCTAGTTCCTGGGTTTTGTCACGACTGGGATGGCTGATGTTGCAGCTGTGAGCCTTCAGCCTGCTGGAAAATGGCAGCAAAATAAATATTACCCTCAGAGAGACTGGAAATTCTCCTTTGATCTTTGAACCCGAATGTCCTCCTCAGCACAGCTCTCACTGCTTCTAACTGCAGCTCCTTTGCCCAGTTTCTGAAAAGATGAGGGATTTCAGGGTTCTGAGAATCCACATGAATCACAAATGTACAGTCCTGGGCAGGACAGAGGTTATGCTTTGTAAAATGTCACTGCAATACTAGGGTAGGTGCTGCATTTTTTTCCTGAATTAATAAGATATAAATGACAAGAATTTAACACCTTTTCCTCTCAGCTGTTTATGGTAAGTACTGCGTGCTTGACTCTTCTTTGTAAACCCAAAGCATTTGTAGTCTTCCTCTTTGTGTGTACATAATCCATGAATAGCTTGGTACAAGAATCACAGTTTTTAACAATTCATAAACAGTGTTTTGCTTTGTAACACTTGTCTGCTTTGCTTTTGCTCTCTGGGCTAAAAGGAAATGACTGAGCAACTGTAGATTTCTGGAGTGCTTCTGTACCTGCCTCCAACCCCCAGCAGATGTTCTCAGGGATTTGTTACCGCAGGCTGGGCGGCAGCATGCGGCAGCTGTCAGGGAAAGCCTGGGGTTTTATTTCCCTCTGAGCTCTCCACAAAGCTTGATATGTGCTCTGTGTACGTGACACGTCACCACTGGGTATCCTGGAAATAACTGGTGGCAGGTGCTTCAACATGGATGCAGGGTCTGGCAAGTTTTTCTGCTTCAAGGAGGGAACTAGGGGGAATTGCTGGAGGTGAATGTTTTCAATGGGTGGCTTGCGAGGAAGCTGAAGCTCCTCTTCATAATGCGCTGTGGAGCACTGGTGTCGTAAGAGTTGTTGGAAAGTTTGTCTGGATTCCAGCTCAGGTGGTGGCCTGTATGGCTGGTCTCTTTCTGCGGAGCATTGCAGCTCAGCAAGGGCAGTGTCTGAGCTGAAGGGCTAGCAAGGAAGGGGATTCAGCTGTCTCTGGTGATTGCTGGCATCTCAGTCACAGATTTGGGGTTTTCCTTTCTTCCCTTTCGTATTTTCTTAGTGTTCTGATCGGCTGTACGGAGGATTGCTCTGCAGCAAAACTTAGAGCAGACACAAAACTGATGCAGGTGTACAGCTGATATTCATTAGCAAGTGAAACTTGAACAACTCCAGCTTGTCATTCTTGAACAAGGACCTATCCTGTCTCTTGTCATTGCCACGTCTGAAGATGTACCTGCTTTCCTGAGTGATGCTTGGTGTGGGAATGGCCTTTGCTTGCTTTTCCGTGAGCTGTTTCAGCATTTCTTCCATTTGGTATGCACTTATGTAGCAGCTTTTGATTACTCTTTGGAATTGAATATAGATCAAAGGACAGGCCCTGTGGCTTCTGCTGGCAATCTCAGAACAGGTGCTAAATCCACAACATTTCTGACCCAGATGGGGAAAATGTCACATGCAGTACACAAGACCTGTGGGCTGCACGCATCCTCCTCTGTGATGCTGCTTCACAGGTTTCTTTGGGTGACTGGTTTTCCCTCAGAAAGCAGAGACCGCACAGGCAACTGTGGAAATCACAGATGGAGAAGAACCTGTAATAGGACTTGTTTCATTGTCTGATTTGTGCTGCTCCTGACAGCAGCATTGAAGTTGGCGTGGTGAAGTGTGGTGGAAGTCAGACACTAGAGGCAGTGGATGAGTATGAATTGTATGACAATTTCCAAGCAGTTGGTACTTGTGGGCTGTTGGGATGTAGCTGTGATAGAGCTGCAGAGCTTGCACTGTCCATACAGAAGGCCGCTATCTCGGAAAGGTGTGTTTTGAAGTCTGGGGCCCTGACATGAGAGAGCAGGGATGGATGTGACAGCAGAATTGGACTGGAAGTTCCTCACTAGCGGTGCTGCGATGTGCAGAGGGGAGCGGAGAAGCAGCCTGGGGGATGGTTTTGTGGTTTTAGCATTTGTATATGACTTTGGAAAGCTGCATGTACATGAAGAAATCCCAGTGACAGGACAAACGTGCAAGCTAAGGATGCAATCTTTATAGAATCTGTTCCAGAGGAGGGTTGAGACTTCTGGGTGTGTTTGCTTACAAACCATTTACTCACTGGAAAGAAAGCCTTTCTGAATGACAAGAAAGGCATCGGGCCAAACTCTACACCCTCTTCTGACAGCTCCCACCTGGAGTGGCAGCACCATAGTCCACTTGTGATGCTGATGGAGCTGCTGACAACTTACAAGAGAAAACCCTAGAAACTGTTTTGTGTTTTAAACTATGGTTAGAAACACCATTTCCTTGCAGTCTCCTGCTATTCATAGCTTTTTCCTCAGAGTTTCATATGCAGGCAGTTGTAGGTGAGCTATTCTTGGGTTACTGTGGGAATGCTGTTTGCCCCAAGTCTTGCTTTATGGCCTTTGTCTATTTTGCTTCTGCTGCAGACCCAAACTCTGAAGTCACTTGGAAAATCCTTGGTGCATAAATCAAACACTGAAGCGTGGTGAATGCAGGCACTTCAGAGCTGCTTGAATCGTGAACGCCACCAAAGTTCTGTGTCTTGCTTAACTGATTTGGCTGCTTGCATACCAAGGGTCAGCTTCTGTGCATATGTTTCCTCCAAGGAAAACCACATCTCTGTGTGTGATTCCCTGCTGTGCTGAGGTTTGCGTTCCTCCCTCTGCCTTCACCTTAAAGGGAATTTTCAGATCCACATGAGTGCAGCTGCTTCCTTTACTTTGCAATGAAGAAAATATATGACTGTTCTGTAGCTGGAGGGAAGTGCAGGTGAAATGAGGAGACATTCGTGTCACAATGAAAGTAAATGTGTGTGTGGTATTGATCAAGTCCACAACTGCGTCTTTCTGCCATCTGGCTTGTCCCAAGAGGAGATTTCAGCCCTGGGAGGAGGAGAGGGGAAGCACATAGGGCTGTCAGTTGAGGTGGGAGTTCGTTTAAATGGAAGGTGTAACTTGATAAATGACATTGTCTGTGGACATTGCAGTAAGGAAGGACAAGTCCAGCTGAGCGTTCTCCAGTAGATTTTTGTTTCATCTATGTAAAAACATGTTAAAACATTGTCTGTTGCAACAGCTGCTGGTGGTGCATGTAAGGATGAATTTCTGGATTGACCGATTCCTTTGGAAGTTTCAGGAGACACATGGAGCTTTCTTAACACTGTAAAGCACCAATCAATCCACGCAACTTTTCTTGAAAGGAAATAGGTTTTTAATCTTGGAGTCTGAATTAAAGTTATGAACAGAATAAAAAGCCCTAATGTAATCTACAGTAAAATTTTTGGTAGAAGTACAGAATCATTTGCTTCTCTTTTTCCTGGACTGCCTGGAAAAGGATTCAAGTTAACTGAAGTGATTGGCTGACTTGAACATCTTTAAAGAAGAGACTTTGGGTTTAGCAATCAGTCAAAAGAGCAGCATGCTTTTTCCAGAAAAGGGAAAAAAATAATTAAAATAATTGTGGTTTTTCAGACAGTTCAGGGTTTTTAAAGTGGTTTTAATTCTGCTCTGCAGTCAGCCATGGCAGAGGCCACAAAATAATAATAATAATAATTAAAAAATCCCCTGTTGACAGATGCTTATTGTTTAAATACAGCTTCCATTGGCTCTGTTATAAATCAGCTCATCACCTTAGTGTGTGCATTCACTGTGATTTTTTTTTTATAAACCCTTGGAAGGAGCTGGGCTGACTGAGCGAACACTGGCAAGAGGCAAGGGAATGAAATGGTGGAGGCATGGAGCTGTGTTGTGCTGGAGGTGGCTGCTTGCTCTGCTTTGGAAATGTTTCTTATGGAATTATATTTGGCTTGTTTAGCTCATTTCAGTGGCAAGAGGGCAGAAGCAAAACTACAAGTTTCAGGTGCTGTGTCTGAAGAACAAAGTGCATGAAAATGTTGAAGCTAGAAGTTTGGAGTTTGTGACAATAAAACAGTTGGAACTATCTGGCAGGGCTGAGGGCATGGAACATTTTTCCTATTCAATAAAAAAATATCCCTTTAAATCTTCACGTAAATTTGATAACATCTTGCAGTTATAGGTGTACATTTTGTTGGTTAAAGAAAGCTTGATTTCATGCTTTTAAAATCAGATTTGAGTTTCCATCTGTAGTTTGTGCTGAGTCAGAAATGAAAAGGGAATAGAATAAATAGAAAATGCTTTTTTTTTTTTCAAAATTGTGTGTCTCCCACTCCAGATAGTCACTGCATTTGTTCAGAATAGAAGCTATTTGCAATAAATGTTAGCAGGTGCAGAGCACTTCTGGTTAGGGAATGTTTTGAATTAGCAAAGGAAGGGTAACAACTTACTACTGAAAAATGAGACCAGAACTGAAGAGTTCAGTCGACGGTTTTACTTGCTAACTTTTACAAAGGTCAAAAGGGATTAGCTTTTGTTTTTTAAATAATGTGATTTAAATAATGCCAGTACTTAGCCTGGGGGTACATCCTTAGCTCCAAAGGGAGCAAACGCATAAATTTCTGTTTATAATATACTTGTAACACTGTGTAGCTCTAAACTCTGGTTTACAGCAGCAGGAATCATCTCCTGTATGATGTTCAAATGAATGTTTTACCGAACACTGGAGTATTATCCAACTTGCTGTGGGGGTTCTTCTTTGAGCAGCCTGCAATCCATGCTCTTCCATGGTCTCCCACACTGCCATGAGTAGCAAGGATGTAAAGAGTTATTCCTGTTGGAGGCTGGCAAGCTTGGGGTTGCTTTTTGCTGCCGTTGCAGGCTGGATGTATTCTTGCAGATGCGAGCTGACTAATATCCTATTTGTGATGATTTTTATTTATTGAACAGATACAATTAGATGCTGTGACTCTCCCAGGACTTCAGAGAGTAGTGATGGAAGGGCTTGGTGCAGCGGAGCCTGACTCTGCAGTGTTGCTGTGCAGTCTTTTAACCCTGTTTAGAGCAAGTGCCTAACACTGAATAATGTTTTTGTGTGATGTGTAGGGCTTGGTATCTGACTTATCCTTGCCTTGTGTGGTGGTGAATGAAAGTGCACGGTAGTGGAGAGTAGAACTCTCAATTCATCTGAATGGTATGGGGTTAAGGTTCATTCTGTAGGAACTACCTTCCACTTGTGGGTTTTGGAAGGCTGAGATCAACTGAAGATCAGAAATAAAGACAAAAGTGTGGTTTGAATAAAGCATATGCTGCATGTGTGTTCTGTCTTGGCGTTTCTTGAAAATAATAGTATAATACAGAGGAATGGGTGTACCTTTTTATTCCATGGTACTAGGTGAAAGCAGCGTAGATACAAGATGAAGATTATCCTGCTGTGGATGTAGGGAATTCTTGTCTCTTAATTAGTAAAGGGATGAGGCTTTTTTGTGGACCGAGGCACGCATTTTAATATATAATGATTCTTCTTTTAGCTGTCAGTGGTTCTCATACAGAAGGTTGCTAAATGTCGTTTTTTGGTCTGAGAAAACAAACTCTCATATTATATGGAAACACTGCTCTGTTAGCATAGCTGAGAGTAGAATGATCCCATTTATTTTGTTTTGTAGCAGCTTGAAACTTGTTCTGAATACCAAATAACACATGGTAAAATCTTGCTTGTGTTAGTTGTATATCTCAGTATAAGGGCTTTGGCATAGTGCATACAGACAGGCAGTACAGTTTGCACATCAGTGGGATTTTTGGTTCCTTTTTCACTTTTACCTCTGAATATAAGTCTTGTGGAGCTCTCATGTCCTTAAATAAAACACTAAATGCAGAACTGCTGAGAGGTGGGTGTTAATGTCTTTAAAACCCCAGAAGGGTCTGCCCCGGCCCTGCTGTAAGCAGAGGTGAATTCTGCTTTAGTCAGGAACCTGTGGCCTTGAGCCAGAGCGCTTTGGCAGCGCTGTAGGCTGGTAGTTTCCAGAGGTTTTCACATCTCAGGAGTGCTGTGAGGGTATTCACACGTTGGAACTGAATGGCAGCATTGCCTGCCATGGGCTCAGTGCTGCTGCTCTCACTTGCTACACCTTGTGCCAATGAAGAGAAAGTTGTTCGTAACAGGACAAACGAAGTCATATACCACCACCTTCATTCAACAGCTGCCTTATATCATCCTGTAATGGATGCAAAAGGGGAGAAACACAGGAATTGGGAAAAAGACAGAGGGTGGCTGGGCTGGTCCTGTCTCCAGTCCCAGGCACTTCTCTCCTATGTCTTGGTCCCGTTGGTCTTGGTGAAGCAGCGTTGTTCAGTCTCCCTTGTGCTGGGAGCCAGGAATTGCATCTGCAGGGCACCCTCTTGGTTTCTCCGGGCACTGTTTGCTTGTCTCTTTTTATGAAACACCTAGGCAGTGGTGAGGCTGGCTTCTCTGCATCAATCACTGTGCCTCAACATTAAACCTGACGCAGCTGAAGCAAGAAGCTGATGACCTTGCTTACCTGCAAGGATTTATCTGCTATACTTACCTGAGAGAGGCATTTCACAGCTCCCTCCGCAATGGGCTGCAAATGCACTCAATTTATCATCCATTTCCCTCCTCTTCAATTCTTCGGTGTCTCTGTGTGTACCTGTGTGCTTTTCTGATATGCTTGCTGGTCAGAAATGCTTCTTTTCTCTCTGTATAAATGGGATCTTGTATTCTAGCAGTCCAGCAGTGAATTTGTGGTCCTCTGCAGTTGTTGGATATGTTTAGGAGCAGCCTTCAGCCCCAGGTTCAAACCTGAAGGATACTCTTCCTAAACATTCAGGCACACGTGGTGTTTGTGGCAAAAAAAGATTTTTGAAACAACTCTGCTTTAGATAGCACAGAAGGGATATGGGACATGTTAATAAACTAAAAGAGGTGATTCTGTGGATTGTGGTGCTTCTAAGCTGTAAACGGAGGCTCCAGGCTGTCCATAATGACTGTAGCCTGTGGATTTTTTCCATGAAGGTGTGAGTACTGACTGTTGGGATTCTGCTTTGGGGTTCTTCTTCATCCTCTGTCCTGGCTGGTGGAAGACTCGTGCTTCCCTCTTCACTATGTTGTGGGAGGTGATCTGGCAGCAGCCTTATTTGGAGATCAGGGTCTTTACAAGCGCTGCCCTGTTCCACGTTTTCCGTTTCAGTGATCTTCCTGGATGGTATCTGTTCATCCACAAACACTGAATGAAGCAGATGATTAACGTTTAATGACACAGTTACAGGAGCTATATGCCAGAGCCTTGGCAGGACGTCTAGATTTCTCCTGGATTCATTCATCAGGACAACAATTTAAATTATCTAGTGTTTATAAATTTCTTAAGTCATCTTTCTGGATGCATTTGAAGAGCCTTGCTTGGGAAATAATGTCTTGTAATTTGTCATTTACTTTTCCTTTTTAAATTCCCAGGAAGAAAAATTCCTTTCTTTCCTTTGCTAGGTAACTAATTCCAGTTGTGCTTCCTCATTCTTTCCCTCCCTTCAGCACTATCACAACATTGACCAGGTTACTGTTTGCCTTTTGTCTTTAGGGTGGGGGGTTTGTTCAGAAGGGGTAGATTTACGAGCATAAAGGTGTATAGGAGACGTGGTCCCTTTATCTCTGGGTTGTGCCAGGCAGCGGCAGATCTGCATGCTACAAGTGGAAGAGGGTGTTTGGGTTGGAATTCACAGCCTGCCTTTCCAGAAGGGATTTAATTGAAATTTTCTGTGTCAGAAATTATTTTAATTTTGGAGAATCAGCCCTTGTTGAATCAGGAACATCAATATAATTTTAATTATCCCCAGACAATGTTTTACAGAAGCGGTGTTTAAACTCTGAATATGCCTGTACATCAGGAAAGAGAAAATGAAGACAGCAGGCTGGAGCCAAAAAAGTCAGGAGGATTTGTTGTTCTTACTTTGTGTTAGAAAAGAAACAGAAAGGTGTTGTATCGGAAAGCCATTTGAAAGCATGCAGTAACAAGAGGAGCTCACTTGCTTGTAGCTGATGAAAGAGGGAGAGGGAAGTAACCTCCTCAACAGGTAGGAGAACAAGGCTATTTTCAGTCTCATGAGGCACACTTGCGAGTTTCTCTGCATATGCATTTCTCCTTGGCACGTGGTTGTTGCGTTATGGTGACTGCAGCATACACTGCGATGACACATAGGTCCATCCGGCACCCAGCAGATGGTCAGGAGAGGTTTCCTGCTCCCTGAAGGGAGACAGGAGTTTTGTCTGGCAGCTTCTGTGCTTTGAGAACACATCGCTTTAGTAAAAGAGCTTGAGATGTTTGCTTTATTTGCTGTGGCTCACTGGAGCAAGCAATTGCCCTAATGTGTGTGTCTGAGATGTTCTTTCAGCTCCCTAAATGCACACAGATTCTCTCTGTTTTGCTGTACAGGTGTGGGTAGGTCACATTGAAGGTATTGTGATCTGGGAACCTGGGCTGTTTTCTTCTAATGTTGGTTTTCTCCTGGGGTGGTGGGGTGCCAGAAACAGAGTCTGTACATTGAGAGGGCTGGAGCACCTGCTGTCCAAGGACAGGCTGAGACCCTCTCATAAGGGTGCAGGGAAATCCTAATTCTAATTGTAATTGTTAGAAGTGTTGAAGCTACTAGTGTGTATCAACAAGAAACTTTCTCCGTCTATAGAGAAAAATAAATTTAAACAAGCTGGTTTTGATTAGAAACAAAAGCAACTGGTTGTTAGCGCAGTTGGAATTTCTTCTGCCCTTCCTGTATAAACAGCTTTCTTTGTCATCATGGTAGAGTATCAATTCATGTGAAAATGATCAGGACAAACGAAAGAGGCTGGTTTAGATGCATTTGTATAACGCAAAATGGCACCAAAATTGATGTAATCCTTTCAGCTGGCTCTCAAAGTACCAGGCCTGTGTGTTAACATTGAACTTTGTTTCTGGGTAACTGAGTTGTTGTGTAGGCACCAAAAAGGGCCTTTAGCATTGAAAAGCACAACTTGGCACTCTCTGGTTCACGGGTCAAAGCAGAACTATTTGGACTGTCAAAGCTTAGAAATAAAAGACAAAATTGGACTGCTGTGTCTGGACAGCGGTCCCATGTGGAATTTCTTCTCTCCCAGGTTGGTTCATGTGTTTTCTTCCCAATTTTTCCTCTTGAATAACTCATGTCCCCATGAGAAATGCCAATATGGAACCACCTCACCGTGGTAGTTATTGTACAGGCTTGTTAAATTAATTGATGCAAAGCTGTCCAGGATAAATCATTCTCTGAGCCTTTTTAGTAAACATTAGTGCTCCTATTGTTGTTGTTGGAACTGCTGAATTTCACGAGGAACCTAAGATATTCCTTGGTGCTTTCAGGAAGTCATAGAATAGATGGAAATAATCCCAAATATGAAGCTCTTCCAGATGAGTGCACTGATTTCCTATCACGGCTCAGATCCATCAGCTTTGAAAGCGGCTGTAAAGAGAGCCCTGTGATGCTGTGGTGCTCTGAAGTTTATGATGTTTGGATGTCTATATTTCTGCCAGGCATATTAAATAGCTCCTTGTGGGAATACCTTAAAGAATTCCATTGGAAGACCACTGTAATTTTTTGACTGCTGTCATTTTATCGGTGAGCGGTAGCTTAAGATAGACCTGTTAGGGTAAAATACTTGGTGCTCACTCAGTTTTGTAATCATTGTGGCTACTTTAGAATCACTCAGTGATGAATCCTCTAATGAACCCCATAAGCTCAGCATCAGAAGTATCTTTACATTAGCAGCTAGAATACTACAGCTAAGGAGAGTCCTGGGCGTTTTCAGACACCCTTAACTGGTTTTTTTGAGGATCAGTCAGGGGGAAAAAAGCTTTCCCTCTTCCTCCAAATTTTATATCCTGAACATAATTTCTTCTTGTATTAATTGAAGATTTTTAAGCCAGATGTTTCATTACTAAAAGAAAAAAATAGGAAGTTTCATAAACTGTTTGCTGTGTGTTTTATGGAGATCAAAATTGAACTTCTCGCAGGTTCAAAATTGGGATGTTTTGGTTTATGTTGTTATTGAGCACAAGTTTTCAGTGACATCAACGGGAGTGGAAAGTTGAGGTCTTGCAGCAATGTGACAAAGGTGAGAAACTTTAGACCTGCACCTGTACACATACCCTTTTACGTATCTCAGTGATCGAACTAGAAATCCTGTTTCTAATGGGAACGTAGGGTCCCTGAGAATGGTAACCTTTTCACTTCCTGGGAATTCATCTGTTGTCCTTCATGAATAGATTTGGTCGTAATCATGTGGGAATAATTCCTTTTGGGTGCTTGGCCAGCATGAGGCCAATGTGCTGTAAGTCAAGCATTCTTTTGGGGTTCATGAATATTCTACTTACAGAGGAAATAGAGAGTCGGTTGTTTAGTTATGAACTTGAAAACCTACACTGCTTTCAAGAGAGTTGTCATTGCTGACACACTAACAGCCAGTTCCTGAGGTAGTGGATGCAGTAAATCGTGTTATGGATTTCATGGTTTCAGGTGAAAACGTGAGCAAACTTGTTAGCAGTTTCTTTCCCACATTTTTTGCGGTTTATTGTAGATTCTTCTATAGATGTAAAAAGTCTGATTGTCTTGAATATTTAAGGAGTTAATTTACAGTTCAGTTCTCAATATTAGAGAGTAAAGGTAACTGCTACATTTTGATTCCAGTTGATTTGTTTGTTGTGTTTTAAAGAATCAGAATTTAGAAGTGTTCCATTTTGAAAACTTGAGTTTGATTTTAAATTGGAGGCACTTAAAAGTAACATCTACTCCTCTCTTTCTCAGTTTCTCAGTGAAACAGTCATGCTTGTGGAAAGAGAACCTAAAGTGTCTCAAGAGAGCCTAAAAGTGCCTCAATCTACTGTTGTGGGGAAAGCTTCCAAAAGAAAAGTGACCTACAAAGTAATCCTTAACTCTCTCTTCATATTTTATTTAAAACAGTGATTCCCGGGATGAAACTATAAACTTAATGAAAATCTCTTTAAAATTTAATTAAATCCTTCGGACAAAACTGTGTCTAACAGGCTACTTCCAAAGACATCTGGAGAGGTCATAAAATGGAACTAACAGAGATACGGTCAGATCTAAATTGAGCAGAATTTGTCCCAGAATTTAATTTTACATAACCTTGGCAAATAAAGTGAAATCTTTCCTTTTTTTACAGACAAGGCTTGGTAACAGACCAGAGGAAAACTGAGATGCAGCAAAAGAGGCTTAAATAACCCCGTGGGTGCTCGCTCTGCCCATAAGTGCTTCGTGTGTGTGCTCAGTGTGTACCTCATCCATCATCACAAACGCAGGGAAACTCAGTGCTAACCATCTGACTTTGTGAGGAATCCTACATTCCAGACTGTTAAATCTAGGGTTAAATCCTGCTGTAGCACAAGGAGCTGTGTCTTGCCGTGACAGGTTTTTAAATGGGAAGGTGATTCTTGACAGCTGAGACACATTGGCGTGCTAAAAAGTACTGAGTTTAAAATCATTTCCCTCTATAATCCTAGGTGGTTTTCTGTCTGGTCCATTAATACTTTGATTCTTCTGAGCAGAATTAAGACAATGCTGATCTCACTGTTGCTTCTGGAAGATGATATGGTTTAACAGCCCTCTGCCTGTCCTGCCTTGGTATTGTGCCACAGAGGGTTTCTCATAGGCATTTTAGTAACAGCCCAGCCCCAGAAAGTCATGGGATCCTCTCTGGTGTGTTGTAGAAGGGTTTGGTGGCTGTAGAAGAGTGGCAAGACCTCTGAATTGCCTGATGTTTTGGTAGGAGTGTGCTGGAGTTACCACAGACACTTCATCTCCCCTCCCCTGCCCGTGTTGCAATCCATCAATATCTTTTTGTGGAGGAAGATGTAAGCTTAAACTCACAAGATGTAAGCGTGTCAGTTCTTCTTGCTGCAGACAGAGAAATACCTGTGAGATCAGAGGCAAGCCTCTTGAATTTCCTAGGAAAAGGTGTCTTCCATGATATTTTGCATCCTAGGAGTGGGCTGTGCAGTTAAGCTGCTTTTCCTACTATGATTAGCATCCGATGTGTTGTTCAGTTAGCCACTTGGCATGACGTTCCTGTCTGGTGGGAGATGGATGTGGATGCTTGTCCAGGCTGGCAGAAGCATTGAGTAGTAATACGAAGCCCTCTCATCAGCATTTTTTAATTATTATTGTGATAATTGATTTCCCTAATAAAAATAGGAAGTATTAATATAAAAAATAAATTGGAAGTGATGCTTTCTAAGCAAAGTATCTTTCCCTGGCTGCCACTGCTTATCAGCAAGCAGTGCTGAATGCTTTTGAGCCTGTGGCTTTGCAAGAATATGCAAGATGCAGGCAGCTCTGATTCCGAAAATGAATTCAGCCTCTGTTTATAGGCTTGTTTCAATTTCGAAGCTTAATTCATTGATAGGTGGAATGTGAGTTATTAAACCCTTCACTAATGTTAAAGCTTGACCACAGCAGTTTGTCAATATGTGGCCTTTCCCTCTTTTTAGTCTTACATGTGAATATATTTTTTGGTTTGCAGGTACCAGCAAGGGGACTGAGCTGCTCTTCAAGGTCATATCTCTTGCTCAGCACCCTGTTTAAACAGATGCTTTCTTTAGCCTCTACAAATAGCTGATAAATCCACATGTTCAGCCCGAGGAGATGATAATTCCTCATATGGCAGCTTCAATAAGTAAACTCCCTGTTAAAACCAGCAGTAGTGCTGTCTGTGTGGGAGCTGCAATGAGGTCTCTATACTTAATATTTTCAATGCTTTCCATACGATGCTAGCTTGTTTTTAACCTTACTGAAGTAATTTCATGCTTCTGTAATTCATTGGCTTTTTAGTGTATTTATAGAAGCTGTTTTTTCCAGCACTGCAGTAGAAACGATGAGAGCATCTGGTTAAATCCATCACGTCTTGTACAACAACCTCTTAACGGTTGTTCTTGGCTAGATGAAATAGGAAAAAAATAACCTTGGTAATTGAGCCTTTCCCCCTTTAGATGGTTACACCAATATTTTAAAGGCTTTAGATATTTAATATAATTAGAGTGCCATAAGTGTCACCGTTGTGCTTTTCAGTGATGGAAACTGCCTAAGTGAGCTGTGAGAGCTGTGGAAACAGAGACACGTTTCAGCTTATGCTCAGTTCCAGGGAGTTCTGCTTGTTGTTTCACTGTGACAGAATAAGGAATGCATCTGGGAGCTTTAGTTTTTCTAAAGGAAGTTTTCTTTCTGTTCTGGAGTTGTGTATGTTCTGTGGTGGTTTCCATTTCCAGAGCAGCCTGTGCAAGTGAATCTACCAGTGGACTGTGTTCAGCAACTCAGTCCAAATGCATGACAGGATTACAGGAAAGGATGCCAGGTTTCTGTAGGAACACAGAGACTTACCTGGGTTGTGGTTAAAGCCACACAAGGGCCCTGTACTAAGCTGGGAGTTGGGTAAGGATTTTGTTCCCTTCCCTCTCCTGCCACAGCTACCAGTGGGTTGATGCAGATGCTGACTTCACACTGGAGAACTTGCTTTCTCCCAGGGAAATCCCGGTCATTGAGTGGTGGCTGGTTCACTGGGAATGCAGCCTTTCCCATTACTTCTGATCAGGAGGTCCCAAATACTCATGTTGTCAGTCAAATGTTTCTTATAGCCGTTGGAGTGACCAATGCTGGGACTGCATCACAGACCTGAGAGAGAGAGGAGGACATCTGAGGGATCACAGCCTTTCCCTGAAGTTGCTGTACCTGTGACAGGAAGCCTGTGGCAGTATTCTCCTACCTTGTAAGGGTGTAGTTAATAAGGATCATGATTGTTTAATCCCTGTAAGGTGTAGGTTTTGGTGCCAGATGGATTTGTAATGTTGTGTGCAGGAGATGCTTTCTTATATTCGCTCTCCCAGCAGTCTGGAAGTACCTGGGACCCTCGGCTGCTAGCTGATGTGGAAGAAAGGGAGCTAGGATTTGTTGACATCTATTTTTGGAAACCTCTCTGAAATGGTGTTGACAGCGGCATCTGTTTGGAGAGACTGAGTGGGGTCGCGTGGGGATGGTTGGGCAGGTCAGAGAGCTGAGAAATACCTGCCCCGTGCTGGCATGGAGTTGATCTCTCTCCTAATCTTTCAGTCTCTGGAAAGAGATGCTGGAGCGAATTAGATGGCGATTGTAGACTTGCCAGTTTGCAGTGTTGCAGCGAAACTGGAGGTGAGGCCAGAGTCGCTTATGGAAATGTGATCAGTATGTTTCTAATTCGGGACCCCAAATTCCTGTACTCTTCAGCTTTAGAGGGCTGGGTCCTCAGCTCCTGTGAATGGCTTTAGTGGCTTTGATGTCAGAAGAGCTGGGTGTTCAACCAGCTGAGTATTTGTCCCCAGTGCTGGCTGTCAGCCTTCAAGCCACTGAGCTTATTTAGTGCTTGAAGTAAAGCTGCAGAATGGGAGCTGATTTACCAGTTGATGTTTTCCAGAGAGAACATGGGTTTACCTTTTAACCTTACTTGCAAGAGATTTGCAGTAACCCCAAAAGCCGGGCTTTGGGGACATATTAAAACAGGTATGCTGATTGTGGAATTGAGATTCCCTTCACTTGGAGATCTTCCGATGCCCTTAACCCCAGCTGTCCCTGTTGGAATGGCAGTTCCCTGTGCCGCTTTTGTGCTGATTAAGCCTTTTTTGGGGGCCAGTTTGGAGTGAGGGGTGCTGATAACTGTTTAGGATTCTTGAGAGGGTGGTGGGTGGGATTTTTCCCCAAATGAATCGCAAGTGTGCCTGCAGGATATGATCTTGCTTAGAGGCTGCTAAATCAACCAGTCTGAGCTCTGCCCTAGCGTGTAGCTGGCAGGAGGGAAGAGAGAAGTTACTCATTAATGTGTCCCTTCCCTCTCTGTGCTGTTTGCTGTTCCAGCCCGTATGAAGATACCATCTCTAAAGCTTGATTGGTAGGTTTGGCTAACTTGTTTTTTTCTTAAACCTGCCGATGCTGTGATTCTTCTGCACATCGTGCAGGAGTTCATCTCTTGGGGTGACGCCTCATTGGGCCACCTTCCGAATATAAAACTGATTGTTGTGTGTGTTTTAATAGACTAATGAGCAGAGCGTAAAGCTCACACCCTCTGGGCTGTTGTGGGTGTTGCACAGTGTTCAGGGTGTGCTCTGCATGGGTGCTGTGCGTGTCCTGCTGGGTTTCCTGCGGCTACGTGAGTTGGACAGAAAGGGCTATGTTCTGTGCTCCGTGCATCTTTCTGCAGCAGTTTCAGTGGGGTTGCTTTTACTCGAATCAAACGTGATTATTCTTGCCTTCCTAGGCACCTGGAGCGCTGGAAATCCATCTGTGCTTTGCCTCGAGCTTCCCTGGGACAGCTCCTGGCTCTGCTTTGTGTTGGTGTGTCTGTTTCCTGGCACGGCAGCTGCTGTGACTGCTGCAAAGTGAATTGATGTCTTGTAGTCTGGTTTATTTTTCTTTTGGTGCAGTCAGTTTGGTCACCAGGAAGGTGATGACCCCCATGTGTCTGAAGGAATTAGACGACAGCATTTTAGGAATACAAGGAACACTGCATTCCTGTCTCTTCTCTCCTTCATTTCCTCTTTCTCTTAATTATCATTTTATAGAGACTTCCAGAGGATTTTCTGATGAGCTTTTCTGTTCCAATTACAAGTTTATTGACTGTGTTGTCCATTTGGTGGCCTTCAAATGAAAGCAGGGCCGCATAACTGGTGTGCTGGAGTCTCTTGCTATCCTTAACATGGAAGAGAAAATAAAAATTGATCAGTGACAAGATTTTATTGTAGGGTGGTTCCTGGATTTTTAATATGAGCATGTCTATGAATAAATAACAGTTCCTGCAGGCACTGTGCTTTTTTGCACAGTACTGTTAAAGAGCTACGCTTAACAGGATCCTGTCTGCAATCTTATCAGATTTTTGTTACAGACTTAGGGAAAGAAAAAGCCTTTCCGCAGTCAGATGTGGGGTTTACACACTCAGTGGAAGCTCTGTAGGAGAAGACAGATCAACAAAAGGGCATTGTAGTAGTATTTGTTCTGAATTCCTCCAGAAAGGTTACCTGTGTTAGGAGGAGTTCACTTGCAGAGTCATGAGTATTTTCTGTGCATGGGTGCTGAAATGCCATCTTGGTGAACTGATCTGCAGTTATCTTTCAAACATCCGTGTCATGATTGACAGAACACACTGCTGAATTGCCCACTGACCAGAACTGTGCAGCATTGCTGTTGTCAGACAGCGCTAGCACACCTGGGAATTGAAAAGCATGAAAGCTGATTTCTTTTCCCGGAGCCCTTCTTTGCAGTGCAGCAGTAATTTCAAGATAAGCCTTGTCAGAAGGAGATGGGATACTCAGCTTTGGGTAAATTTTTTTGATTAGATATCTTTTGCGAAAACTACTGCTGTGTCCGGAATCCATCACAGGGTTAGCAAAGGAGTCTGAACATCCTGAGGACCGAATCATGGAATGGTTTGGGTTGGAAGGGACCTTAAAGCCCATCCAGTTCCACCCCCTGCCATGGGCAGGGACACCTCCCACTGGATCAGGCTGTTCAAAGCTCCATCCAACCTGCCCTTAACAGCTCCAGGGATAGGACAGCCACCACTTCTCTGGGCAACCTGGGCCAGGGCCTCACCACCTTCACAGTAAAACATTTCTTATTAATATCTCATCTCATCTAAATCTTCCCTCCCTCGGCTTAAAAACATTTCCCCCTAATCCTACTCCTGCACTTTCTGATCAAGAGCCCCTGCCAAGCTTTCCTGTAGACAAAAAAGGAAACGTGCAGGTGCTGGATCTGATCCAGCTCTATTCTGGGGGTTCTGGGGAGTACTTTGACTGCATAAAGCTCTCCTGTGGCACCTCATTGATGAAACTGCCTTCTTGCACAGAAGGTGGACCTAAACTGTCACTTAAGACCTGAGCCCCATTCTGCAGATGCAAAGGGGATGGCAGTTTTCTCATCCTTCAGGTTCCCGACTGTGTGGATCTGCTATGAACAAAAGCCAGGGCTCGGGGATCTCCACAACAACTGGCTTGCGTAGGGGAAAGCACACACCTCCAACCTTTTAAATGTTGAAAGCAGGTATGTGCATCATGTGCCAGGTTTTGGAGAAAGGTATGCATACCCTTTAAAAAAAGAACTTGGAAGCTGATCAGAAAGGTGGTTGATTGTATTTTTGTGCCCTTAGGTTTACAGGAAATTTGTTTCCTGCCAGATGTTTTGCCAAGTTCATTTTGTGCACAGATAATGTGGAATTGTGATTGTTAGTAAATGCAGTATTTTGGGTAGTTCCTTGGAATAACGTTAAAAAACATGAAGCAACAACCCTCCCAGAATTTACTGGTCCAAATAAGAGAGGTTGTGCGTAAAGATTCTATGATTCTATGAAATGACTGTGTAAATGCAAGCAGCTTTTCTCTGAGCCTTCTTGTGTCCTTGCCATTAAGAATTTATGCAGTGTGGAATCATTTCCCAGCCTCAAGGAGAGAAACACTCATTTGTTCAAGTGAATGGAGAGGTTCAGAAGCTTAGGGGTTGCTCCTTGGTGTTCATCTCAACCAAGTTTGTGAACTAAGAAGGCAAAGCTGGGTTTGCTTTGGCGAGCAGTGATTTATTGTGTGGAGTCAGTAAACATGCTTGCACATGACTCCCTTGGGCACACATAATAGTTTCTCTTGGGAGCCTACTACAAAACCATTCATTTCTTCTTATCTTGCAGCAGAGGCCAGAGCCAGTTGCACATTTGTGTTTCTGTTGTGAAAGAACTGGCTGCAGGCAGAGATGAATTAGAGGAGAGACCTTCAGGGTCTTCAGGCATTCAGCGTCTGACCTGTTTCCTACCTGGTCACACTTCCCTTTTCTCAAAGAACAAAGTCCACTAGCTTTTTTACTCTAATTTGCTCCCCAGTGAAAGAAGGTAACACACTTCAGGGACACTTCCCTAGAATCATTAAGGTTGGAAAGAACCTCTAAGATCATCCCCAACACCACCATGCCTGCTAAACCATGTTTTGCCTCTGGAAAACACTTGTGCATTCCTGATGCCTTAACACCTGCATTGTAAGGTTTGTTATAATTCCTCTGTGAATATTAAAGGCTTACAGTCAGGAGGATTGGTGGTGTTATATATTAACAGCCTATTTGGCATTGCTGTGACAGCTGTAGGAATACTAATCTGATTTGTCCCTGTTCCATGACACCGGTTTGGGGGGTGTGTTTGGCAGAGACAAGGGAGGAGTGGATCTGGAGGAGAGGCGTGATTCCTCGTAACAAAAGCCTTGAGCTCGATCTGAGTAATTTCTCAAAGGGAAGGTTAAGAGGTTGTTTGTAGAAGGTTCTAGAGAGAGCGGTGATTCTTATAAATCAAACTCTTCCGTAAGAAAACGGAGTAGCCAGAAACTGAAAGCTAGATAAATTCAGCTTAGAAATTAGGTGAGCCTTTACTGTGAAGACAAGGAATCTTTGGAACAATTTCCTGAGGTGTGTTATGAATTATTCGGTATCACTAGAAGTCTTTAATCGTGGCTGACCTTTCTCTCTTAAAGTTATAATATACCTAAATTGCAGCTTTTGGCCCAGAATCGGGAGTTCATTTGTTTGGCGAAGTCAACTAGCACAGATCTCCTTGCGTTAAAATCCAGGAAAGCTCCATTCTGGTATGAAAACTGTGAAAGCAGACAGTGCCTTGAAAAAGTGTATTCATCTCACCTACTTTTCATGTCACAGCGGAGTGCAGTAATTTTGTCTTCTTGCTTCAGTAGCACTCCTTTCCAAGAGTTGGTAGAATGGCAAAACTCACACTAGTTTCTGTTTCAAAATTAAAAGCTGTGCTGTGATTGCACATAAGTCTTGCTGAGGAAGCCATCTGCAAAATCCTCTACAGAAGCGGTCTGTAAACACGGATGGTCAAATCATCTCTGTGCTTCTTCAAACATACAAAGGAAAGGAAATAGGGAAAGGATTCCCTCCTGTCTCCCTGCTAATGTCCAGCTTCTTTACAGCCTTTCCGTGTGGGTCTTGTTCTCCGCTGGCCAGTGTGACCAGCCAAATGAATGAGGAGAGAAGCTACGGTGGCATAAAAGTGATGCAAGATCAGAATTATGGAGGTGATAAGCTTGTACCGCATTAGAAACACAGCTTGCAGTAACAAGCTGTGCAGCGTTCTAGCTCCTGGGAGGATTAATTACAGATGGAAGCTGTGACAGCTAAATCAAGTACCTATAATGTTGTGTAAACCTCATTAAGCAATCTCGGTGGCAGTGCTGTAATCTATGAGGGATGGGATAGGATGACGAGGGAAGAAAAGGAAAATACTCTGTAGGAAGTTGGAAAAAAATCTTCAGTGTCTAAATCCGCTGAAGCAATTTCTTCTACCTCGTAGGCTTTAACGGTGGAATTTTAGACCACAAGCTTTTAAACTTCTTATCTGATAAAGCTTTGGTAGCCTGAATTAAGAATAACTTTCCGCTAATGTCTGCTGAGTTCCTCTTAGTCAGCATGTCCTTTTCTACCTGATATGCTAAATCCTTCCTGATATTCTAAAACTGCATAGATTTGATCGATTCTTTCTTGCTTGCTTGTGGAAATCTGGGGGGGGTGGGGGGAAGCACGGAAGCCCAACTTCATTGTTGCTGACGGGGTCAATGGGAGGGCTTCTGGGAGGCTTTGATTCTGACTTGGGCTGTGAATTAATGTCTTAATACGGAAGTTCAGCATTACCCTGTGTTGATATCCTAAGCGATATTTTCTAATTTAAAGAGAAGTCCAACAAACACAAGTCCAGCCCGTACTGGCTGAAGGTCTCATTTGATATTGCATGGGGTTGTAGGAGCTGAGTGCCACTGCAGAAAGCGGGGGGGACACGTATTTTCCCCTGCCTCTCTTGGAGGCAGAAGCCCGAATCAGGGTGAAGTGAATCATTCTCTGCTGATTTAGGAAGCTCAGGAGGTGATCCCGTGAATGGCAGCCCTGGTGCTGGGAAGCAGGGCTGGGAAGAGAGAGTTCACAATAGAGGCTGCAGTGGGATCAGGGTGTCTGTAACTGGATTTCACCCTTAGCAACTTGGTTCTTGTAGGAATGAGGAAGTGAAAGGCCAGTTAATTAATTTTAATTTACAGATAGCTTTTAATTTACAGATAGGGAGAATTAACCAAGGAGAGGAAGCCAAGCTTTTGCTATGCCGTCTTTGTTGTCAGCACAAACGGTGTGCTTAGTTCAGTTACTTGTTTGGAATTGGGAAGCTGACATTGTATTAGACACTTCTGACTGTATACACTTTGCCTTGTTGAAGAATAACATCCTTATTGTGGCTTGCCCTTAAAGAAACTACTGTAGATTTAATACCCAGGGAAGATACATATTTTTAATATTGCCTCAAAATAGCACTACTGTCTCTTCCTTCTCTCCTAAATCCCTGTCTACGGGCAACTGCTTTAATGATGAATTGTGGAGCTCTTGGAACATCGGGAGGCTAAAGCCAGGCTGTGGATTTAGGGATTCTGATTGCATATTGATTCTTTCTCTGCTATTTCAGCTGCATCATGGCTCCCCTTGACTTGCGAAGGGTCAGCTGAATCTGGTACTTGTGGAGAACAGCACTGAACGTTTTGATGCGTAAATCTAGGCTTGGGAACTCAACCGTTTTGGGAAATGTTGACTTTAAAAAACTTTATTAGGGAGGGCTTAAAAGACAAACCAGTCTTGCCTAATATTTCTTTCCAACCTAGGAAGAAAGTTAAAAAGTTACACCATTTAAATAAAGGTAGATTTCAAGCAGTGAAGTTATTTCTGCTTTAATACTAGTGTTAAATCAGAGTTTTTCTTTTTAAATGAAATTTTCTTTAAAATCTTCTTTAAGGAACACAGGGCTTGGGGGCTGACCCAGCACTAGCCTGTAGGTAAATGCTGATAAGAATTGCTTCTATTTCCTCACGGTTTAGACACAGCTGAGGAGATATTTTATCCTTTGGGTCTCATCAGATAATGTGATACAATCTCTGTGTTGACTAGATCAAACCCATGTTTTTAGGGGAAGTGTTGGAATTTTTATAATGAGTCATAAGATGTGGCAGAATTCCTTTCCATTTACCTCTCAGAGCTATTCCACTAGAGGAAATCTTCAGTCCTGCTCTACCAGTGCTTTGTGATGGGGTACACTTGCTCCTTTCAGTAGGAAACAGCCGTGTTTGTGCAGTGCCTCATGCTTTAGAACAACGAAACGTTGCATGTTCCTGCCCTCCCTCACTCTTGTCTCCTCGTCTGTGGCCCAGGAAGACCGTGTGTGGTTTTTTTTCCCCTGTGTATGATTAAACTTGAATCGTTTTACAGAGTTGATGAGTGGAGTATCAATGGGATCTCTGTTAGCTCGTTTTTCAGCAGGGAGGGACGTGGCTTTCCTATGGCTCCGAATTCGGCAAGCAGCCAATCAACTTGAGTACCAAAAATAATAAAATCAGGCAGGTCCAAACCCAGCCGTCTTGCAGATAACTTTTGTATGGTCCTGAGCTTCAGCCAAAGTAAAGGGATATTTTTTTCAGGTTCTTATCACATTTTTTCCTCATGGCCTATCGCTGTGGTACATATTATTATCTACAGACCCTGTTTTGGGACAGATTTTATTTATTCATGCGTTACAGTAAGAATTTCCTGTAGGAATAGACAGACATGTAACACATTTTTGCAGGTGGAAAGGTAATGCACATTTGTCTTTCCTATAAAGTCACGTACCCTTGTGGTCTGCCCTCAGTTTGCCGTCATGGTAGAAAGGTGGCATTCATCCTGTTTTACAGGTGCTGTGCTGAGATGCTAAACCATGAAAGCCACTTTGCAGTCCGTGAAAGAGCTGAAAACCTGTCTTGTTGAAATTCGGGTCCATTCTGCCATCTTCATGCCTGTTTCCTTGAACTTTTCCACCCTGACTTTTTATGGCTGTGTCATTTCTGTGCACGCGTGCATGAAATGATAAACTGCTTTGTGGCACTTTTCCCAAAGGGAAGAGGGATTTTACCTTTCTTCTGGCTCTCCTGCTGTTCTGTGACAAAGCCTTCTATTTATTTTGTATAGTGTATGGTGCTGCTATTTTGCAACATTAGCGCCTGGTCTCTAGGTGCAGCCGTAGGACAGATTGCTCTTAAATGAGGCTGGCAGAGCTTGTCCCTTTGTAATCATTGCTGCTTCTAAAGCTGACATAAAATAAAAGGTTTCTGAGGTTAAGAAACAATAAAATCCTTGTTTGCAAGTGCAGGAGATTATAACGGTTTGAACTGTTGTCTCTTCCCTAGAAGCTAGTACTTGACTCCAATAAGCATCAGAGGCAGAGGCTGGTTTATGTGAGAAGCCGTGCTGCTGAAGTGGCAGTATGAGAGGAGAACAGGCTGTTGGGAGTGGGATGGGAGCTATTGCAAGCTGGAATGTGCATGGTTGGATTTCAGCAGGAGAAGAGATTCCCCCTTTACTTAATTTTGGCTCATCTTTATCTGGAGAATGGATTTGTGTGGGAGGAGAGGCTTCTGTAGCTAGAGATAGTTGTTAGCAGAGGTTTTGCTGGACATCCAGCTGTGAGGTGTATGTCTCTGCATCTATATCTGGTGTTTCAATTTTTTATTTTCCTGCACGTATTCTTGTTTTGGGGCAGTTTCTTCCACAGAACAGCTGTTGGTACCATGCACAAGCAGATACTGCACAGTACCAAAATCTCCTAATGGTAAAAGAATCAGATTCCTTTTTTTCGAATGGATGAGTGCCAAAGAACCTTCAAACCTATAATCCTATACCAGAAACAGGTCTGTAAATGCCATGCCTCTGCCTTCAGCAAAGTTCAGCAGTTCTGTCTGTTAAAAACATCCTGGGAGTCATTGCCAGAGGGAAGCCCGCTGTCAGACTTAAAGTCTTATAAGATTTTAAGGTTCCCTTTTATTTTGGTTGTAGAGAATATACAGGAAATGCAGTTGTGTTATTTGTGAGCACAGGTCTTTGTTATCCTACCTGTCTGAAAAATCCTGCTGAAGTTTGAAAGGTGAGGTGACAGCAGTGAATCACGGAATGGTTTGGGTTGAAAGGGACCTCAAAGCCCATCCAGTTCTACCCCCCCTGCCATGGACATCCATTCTCCCTCATGCTGTTCCTGCCCTCCCTGATCCAGAGCTCCTGCAGAGCTTTCCTGGAGCCCCTTTCAGCACTGGAAGCTGCTCTAAAGTCTCTTCAGAGCCTTCTCTTTTTCAGGCTGAACAACCCCAGCTCTCTCAGCCTGTCCTCATATGGGAGGCACTCCAGCCCTTGAATCATCTTTGTGGCCTCCTCTGGACTCACTCCAACTGACTGTAGATCATTGTTTCATTGACATGGAGAAGGGTAGAGTGCAACTGGGCTGACTTTTATATATTGGTAGGGAGGCAGGTGCTGGGAAAACTCCCACCTGACACGGAGATCCCCACCTTACCCTCCCTGGAAAACTGCAAAACATGGGATTCTTTGGGAAGGTTTCCAAGAAGTCTCTTGGCAGTGTGATACTTTAGAGTCAGGGTTTTTTTTTTCTTGCTTTAAGTCTAAACTAGGTTTTCTGTTCTTCTGGGTAAACCTTGTCTTAATTGCATTCTTCCTACCTCCTTTTGCCTATGGCAAGCTTCAAAATGTCTCTAATTAGGGGAAATGTTTAAATGAAAAGCAATTAAAAAGAAGAGTTGCTTCTGATGAGGTGTTGACACCAGTGTTCCGCTGGGAGCGCAGACTCGAAGGAGGAGGATGCTGTATGTGTGCTTCATGGAGCTGAATAACTGGAGGGGTCTGATGGATCTGGTTCGCCACTAGAATACATCTTGCTGCTTTGGGCAACGGTGGAATTAATGTTGGCTCTGTCTTGTTTTCTCACAGCTCTGCTTGGTGGGAGGTAACAAACCACATCTGCTGCACACAAATAGAGTGAAAAGCAGCCTCCAAGTCCTGGGAATTGCTGCTTGGCTTAGGATAAAGAATCATAGAACCCTAGAATTGTTAAGGTTGGGAAAGAACTTTAAGCTCATACAGTCCAACCATCAGTCCAACCCCACCATTCCTTCTAAACCATGTCCCAAAGTGCTACATCTACGCGCTTTTTGAACTCATCCTGGTATGGGGACTCCACCACTGCCCTGGGCAGCTTCTGCCAGGGCTTCACCATTCTTTCGGTAAAGAAATTTTTACTAATATCCAATCTAACTCTCCCCTGGAGCAACTTGAAGCCGTTTCCTCTCATCTTTGTTACTTAGGAGAAGAGAGAGCACCCACCTCATTACAATCTCCTTGCAAGTAGTGCAGAGAGCGATGAGGTCTCCCTTCAGCCTCCTGTTCTCCAGCTCCCTCACCGCTCCTCATAAGACTTGTTCTCTGGATCCCTCCCCAGCTCCATTCCCTTCTCTGGACATGCTCCAGCCCCTCAGCGTGCTTGTGGCAAGCAGCCCAAAACGGAACCCAGGATTCAAGTTGTGGCATCACCAGTGCTGAGCACAGAGGGATGATCCCTTCCCTGCTCCTGCTGGCGGTGCCATTTCTGATCCAAGCCAGGATGCTGTTGGCCTTCTTAGCCACCTGGGCCACTGCTGGCTCATGTTGAGCCATCTGTCAGCCAGCACCCCCAGGTCCTTTTCTGCCAGTAGTAGAGCAAGTTACTTGACTGGAGTCTCGCTTTAGATAACTTCTCCCCCATAACCATGGGATTTGTCAGGAGAAGGGCAGCAGGGTTATTTGAGGGACTTGCTGACAGCATAGAAAGCCATTTTGGGGAGAGGCTGGGTGGTCCCTAGTCTTCAATCAGTAGGAGATGGTGTTGCAAAGAGTCTTATTGATCCTATCCGCACTGTTTTGCCAGCCTAGAATCAAGTGACCCAGGATTACTTCTTTAGAAGGTGGATTTATTTCTTTAGAATAAATCGCTGAGCACTTTCTCAAATGAAATTATGGGTGCCCATTTCAGCAGTGACAAACAAGTCTGGTAATGAATGTTACAACTCATACAGCTGTGGTTGATGGGAGACATTTAATTGCAAGTTCCTGTGAGTAAATGACTTTCAGATATCATGTAAAATAATTAAATCCTAATGGCTTGACCATATGATACAAAGCGCTGTGACAACTGAATGGATGGTAATGGTTTTTGCGGTCACTGGAGATGTAAATGGACACTTCACACACCATTTTCCCTGCAACTGTACTTTAACTTCACTTGTAATTGAGGGATTAGTTGTCCTGAATTTAACCAGATATGAGGAGGGAATGAGAGAGAGAGAAGAGAGGAAGCCTGTACTTGCTCATGTGTCTGTAAAATGCTGAACACACAAAGATCGAGTAATTGAGACAAGCCAAATGTTTATACAAGGGCATTTCTAGTGCCCCCTCCTTTGCAGGACTGAAGTTCAGTTTGCCTGGAGGACAGGATGAAATGAGATGATTGTAGACCAGAGACTTGTTTTCATTTGTTTATCTGCAGGAGAATCAAAGCAGGGCAAGGTACAGCTTTGATGCAGGGTCAACCATGGGTTTTGTTAAGTGTAGCTTTTGGTTTGGATTCATTATCTGGAAGTAGAGGGAGGAGAGCTCACCCGAATGAACTCCAACAAGAAGATTGTTTTGCCGGGAAAAGAAGAAAATTTCATAGTGGAGTAAGGGTGTGTTTCTGCTGACTTTGGACTCCAGTGTTTAAGAAATGAGGGGTGAATACTTTATTTCTGAATTGCTCAGTGACAGATGCCAAAGTGGCCTTTCAAAGTGCAGCTGTCTGCTGCTACTTGGTTTCTTTTAAGGAATGTACCATGGAGCACCTTCTCTTGCTCTTCTTCAGTCTTCCTCAACGGTTTTTGCTGAGCTGAGATAGTGGAAGAGGCGATTTGCTTTCTAGTATAAATTGCTGTCTCTCTGTGAGCACTTCAGTGTGTTTCAGAGCGGCACCCTGTTTGTGCTTAGATGTGCTGAACAGCCAGCGCTCTCCTTGAGCTGCCGCTAAATGTTCCTGGCTCCTAGAGGCAGACTTTGGAGAATTTGAGGAGATCAAGCAGGCTGTGTAACAGTGCACTCGTAAATCATCAACACCTAACGCTTTTCTTTAAAAAAATGCTAATGAAGAGCGTATTGCAGCCAAAACTTCCAAAGGAGGCATGGTGATGTTGGTCTGACAGTTGGACTTGATGATCTTAGAGATCTTTTCCAACCTCAGTTATTCTCTGATTCTGTAAGTGCTTTGTGGGGATCAAAGATCAGTTCATCCTCTTAAGATTGCATTTGGTTTTGTCTATTTTGCTGAAATTGTCACTTAAGGGGACGCTTATTTCCAGATGTGATTTAGCCATGTGCCGTGTAGGAGTAAAGCTGACACAACCACCTCATTTTATGAAGGCCACCAAACAGCAATGATCATCATTCATTACCAGCTTGTGAAACCAAAATGGAAGGCCCTACTTTTCTGCTAGTTTCCTAAGAGGTATTGTTGCCTGCAGTCTCCTTCCTTTGAATTTGTGCAGTTTGCTGTTATGTTGGAGCACTGGACAACATAGGAGTATTGTATGTGACAGGCTGCTCCTCCTAGGACTTCCACCTTGTGTAAATCACTTCTCTTATGCCTCTCTATAAAATTTAAATGACATCTGGAAGGCAGGGACTTGCCAGACCCATCCATCTGAAATATTTAAGTTGTTTTACATTACACTGGTATTGCTCAAATCAAAATCTTGGCTCTTGGGATGGAATGTGTGACCGGCTAAAAATTAGGGCACAACATCCACGGGAGACCTTGTGGAGAGAATAGGTAATATTATTTTTTACCCTAAGTGTGTCTGAGCTTTAGATTTTCTTCTAGTGTAACCCTGGCTGCTGTGACTCTTCATTGAGAGCAATGACTGCTTAAAGCCCTCTGGTTTGGGGTTAGCAAAACTGTCAGGCGTAGGTCTGCTGTACATTTTGGTCCATTAAGGAAGAGTCCCTCACTGCCAGCTCTGGTAGACAGCGTGGTGGTGGTGATGATTACTTTCACGCTGCTGGCATGGAGGTTTTTTTTTGCTATTTGAATGAATAATTGGCCGCACCAAACCTGTGTGTGTATTTCAGGTCGGCGCTGAAATGTTATCTCCCTTCAGAATGTTTTTACATTCTGGAGAAGTTTAAAAACTTGAACATAAAAAGATTCAGAGACTTCGTAACCTGAAAATTTTGAAGACATTTGAATAATGGGGTGGTACCAAGATGGCAAAATTTGGATTGGATTTTCCTTTTGTCACAGTGTGAATTTCTAAAGCTGGTAAAGTTTTGAGAAGTTACAGAAGTAGCAGAGCCGACCAACAAAACTAACCAAAAGGATGGCAGGAGCAAGTAGGAAAGCGTGGATGAAGTAAAATGGCCCGAATATTAAGAGTTTAAAGCATGAGGATACTTTGCCTTTTTCCAAACCAGCACCTTGCCAAGCATCTCGCTTTCAGTTCGGTTCCTTAAGTGCACGTAGCAGGGCTTACTGGGGTCAGGGCGTAAGGCTGGATTAACATTCTTAACAGGCTCTCCTCTTTGGAGAGTCTCTGTGATCTTTCCTTATCCCCGCTGTGTGGTGGGCACCATGTGCTGCTGATTCTGAGCAGGTGATGTAGCTGGAGGAGATTATCGGAAGTGCCGGTCCCTTTTACCTTGGCTGTGGCTCAGAGAGCCAGCAGGGAGCCTGGGGGCCCGTCTGCTGTCCTTCTGCCTCGGGTTTTCTTTGTTTTTGCTCTTGGAGCCTGGTATGTTCACTTTAGCATGGCAAGATGAATAAAACCCCATCCTTTCCTGCCATCCTGGGTGACAGATTTTCATTGTGCCTGCAGCCCCAATGTGTAGCTGCAGCTGTAGTAACTTACAGATGACTCTGCTACACAAGTTATACTGAGGTATCCAGTCCTTTTCCTAGAGAGGAGACTCTTGTATTTTACAAAACTTTGTTTCACAGTGCAAATTGTGGGGTGGGGTGGACATGATACTACTTGCGCACCTAGCTCTTGGGCACTTGAATTTTGGTATATGGTGTCTGCAGACCTGGGAGTGGTACCCAGAGTAATCATACAGGCAAGAGTAGTAAAAAAAACTGGGTGTTGTTTTGCCTTCAAGCCAAGTATGCTCTGAGCTTGGCTCTGGAATTCTGTATCTCTCCCAAAGCTCTGCAGATTGATAATGGGATATTTTTTTACCCTTTGGTACATCCCTGTTTCCAAGTGCAGTGTGTCTTGGCCACCTTAATGACTCAGCCAGTTGGGGGTTGGGATGGGATGGAGAATTTGGGATTTCCCTTGAGCAATCTGCTTTTGCAGGGTGAGCCCTGGCTTTCTTGAGGCTTTCATCAAGCGTCTTTCATCAGGCAAAAGAAGTGATGTTGTATGTAGGCTTCCTCCCTCAGGTACATGCTGTGCTTTGTAGGCTTCAAAAAAACCCTTGTCCCTTTGAAAGTGGGGGGAATCTGAAGACTTTTTAGTGTGCTGTGTTGAGAAGACTTTCAGGTTTGCTTTCGGTAACACACTGGTTTTAGGAGTCTCTTCTCACTTTGAAGCTGCCTGGTGTGTGTTTTGAAGGGGAGGATGCTGGATGGTTGCGTTCGGGCTTCACAAGGTGCAATTCCCACTTGATCTGGCCGCTATTTTAACACGTTTTTCCTGGAAGGTGATAATGCAACCACTTCCCACTTGTCTGCCACTGTGCTACCTCCATTCAGCATTTCAGTGTTTGTGCAAGGATGGTTGAATACAGGTACGAGACAATCATAGAATGAAACTGGTGAGTCAACCCTGTGTGCTACAGCCTTTTGTGCCGCTGGTGCCAAACTGAGCTGTGTCATCACAGCTGATTCTAAGCTTGTGTTGCACAGAGGCACAGAAACTTAATGTGAATCCATCTCTAGGATGTTACTTGGTGATCTTCAGGGTTTTTGTCTAGGCAGTGGATATGGCTTAAATTCTTCGGCAGAGGAATGATGGCAGGGACACTGCCCTGCAAGAAAATATTCTTGTTTAGGCTGCTGCCCAGTAATTGGTGAGGGCTACGTTTACGATAGCTTCTTTCAGACTTTCTCAGCTTGCAGAACAAACCCATAAACCTGTATGTCAGGTCCCAGAACCTGAAAGTAAGATTAATAGCAGGACTTAAACACCTATCAGGTAGATTTAATGTGCAATATTTACTGCGGTATAGAAGACAGCACTGAAATACTTAATTTTCCTATGCCCCTGAAAACCAGGCTGTCCCACCATGACTGTTCATTACAGCAGTTTCTTTCCAGAGCTGTAAACAACATTTCTCATGGTGCTGAGTGGGAAGCATTAGGCACAAGTTCAAGGCCCTGCTTTGGGATGCGCTCTCTACTGTTACATCATTTTCTCTGGGCAGCTCATGAGAAGCAAAATTTCTTGGATTCAGGCAAAAAAATGGCTGTCGGGAGAGTGCCATTTGGAGATGAGAATGGCCACTGACTATGAGGACGGCCAGCACGCCATTGCTGTCTCCTTCTCCAGCTGAACCGGCTGTGGTGCGGAGGTAACGTGGGAGGCATCTGACTTGTGTTGGTGCAGTCTGAGGGCTGTGCCACATCCAAGCAGTACTGAACTGGGAAGTTACGGTTGTTTCCCTGCAGGCAGGAAAGGAGGAAGCCTGGCTGCACGCTCTGCTATGATGATCCACATTCCTTTCCTTTTTTCTTTTTAAGACGAAACTAACTAAAGTTGCAGGGAAGAATGTGGCCTCTGGAGGTCAAGCTCAAATGACGAATGCAGGTGTTTGGAAAATCCATCATGCCATTGTGCACAGACCTCTTGAAAGAATCGCGGTGCAGAGGAGTGAGAGAGCAGCACTGAGGAGGGTAGTTTGCCTGCTTGCTTGTCTCTGGTGTTGGCGGAAAAACAGGGTTATTTCTCTTGAGCTAACCCTGCTGTCATTAATACAGTGTGGATTCTCTCATCCATTTCCTTGACAGTACTACACGTTGTGTTGGCACGCGTCCTGCATCATCTCTGCAGCGTTTCACCTGTTAAATACAATCCATGGTAGAAGCTTCCAGGTGTCTCATGACAACAGAGGCAGTTGATTATAAGTTTCTTTCCATCTCAAATTCCTTGCATTCCTAACTGTAATTTGTTACACTGTCTTTACATTGTAGCTTAGTGAAACTTGTAGTATGGTTTGTTTCAACATCATTCAGTCTGACAGGCTTGTGAATCTGCAGTACCTTTGGGTTCAAATCAACATTTATTTGTGTGTTGAGGTTTTATTTCTCCCCTTCTAGGTTATCAGGTGGCCACAGGTAAATATCCTACAGAAGAGCAGGCGAATTCGGTAGTCTTGCATCTCCCAGTTCAATTTTATCTCTTCACTGGGAGAAGAGATGGAGACAAAGAGGAAGGGAAAATAGAATATTTTTCTAAATCCCCTCTCCTTGTTATTGTCAGTGTGCGCTTTATTTAGATGCTGCCAATTTGAAGAGCATGAGAAGTAACGTGTAGACAGACATGAGAAAGGATTAGAAGCACGAAGGTCCTTAGCAGTGGGAACTCCCATCACTGAGGTCTTCAGGAGTAGTGAAGATGGCTGCACTGTAACAAGGCTTGTGCTTCAAGCTGCTGAAAGTACTGTCAGGCCTTGTGGTTCTGGGAATGGTCCTTTGTGCTTTGTGTTCTTAGAAATAGGTCTTGTGCACCAAAGGATTAACCTACTTTTCCTTTGGAGGGCTTCTTCCTCCATGCAGTCAGACAGGTCACATTCATGCCTTTCGTAGGATTCTTTTAGCTCTAGGAAATCTCCAGGCTGCCGATTACGTCAGCTGCGTTTATGGTGCTGTGGGAATCGGGCAAGATGAAGGTGGGGAAATGAGAGGGTGAAATAGTCTCTCAAGACTCAACAGCTGTGTGACTGGGGAACTTCTCTCTCCCACTGCAGCTCGGACTGGCCAGGACAACAGTTAAACCCAGAGAATTTTTCAAGGTACGCTTTATTCAATTAGAACTTCAGAGCCTCCAGAAAATAATGTGTACTCAGATTACAAAGGACGCAAGTATCGCTCACCACTTGTTCAGATGCAGGTATCACTCACCACTGGATAGAAGTCATTGCTGTAGGAAGTCTTTGAAGTTGGCAGTCTACTGGGATTCCAGAAAGGGGTCGGATATTTTCTGTGGCTCATGAGCTATTGCAGCTGGTGCTGTTCAGTCTTCGTACCTGTGGGTTTAATGGCATCTTGGGCTACTAGAAACCCAGGTGGGCTTTTGTGAGAGGTAGTGTGTACATGCTACAGGGTTGCCTTTGGACCATCTTGTGCTGTTCGTGGTCTCTGAGTCAAGCTGACCTCTGCTTTGGGTTGGTTCTCCGTATTTCCTTTGCAGCTGATGATGTTGGACAACGAAGCCTTTTTAAAAACTGTTTTCTAAGACTACCTTGCAGCCATCAGCCAGCCAAGCTGTTTGTCCTGTGTGATGAGGACAGTAGTTTTTGTCTTGTGACAGTGTGCCTAGGAGTAGGTGCTTCATGCCCCGTGGTAGTGTTAATGGCTCCACGCTGACCAGAGTTAGCAGAAACTTGGATCAGGGAGAAATTGGCCTAAACTTGAAAGAGAGAGACAAAAAACCTACAAATAGATTATTTTTTTTTTAATATGAATTGGGGTGATTTCCAGGTTCTTGGGGTATTTCCAGACTTCTTATCCTGAGTATCTGAGTAATGGCAAGGTGAACAGGGCAGAGCAGTCATCTCCGCAACAAGCGGATGAGCCCAGTTTTGTCGTGACTCTTGAAATTGTGTTTTTCATTTGTGCACTTAGAAAAGGTGACCGTGAAGCATCCGTCCGCTGTAACCTTTCTCAGTACATTGTTGTCTCTGTGCATTTACCTGCAGGATTATTCCCTTCCCCATACCAAGAAGAGGATGTGTGATAGCTGTTCTGCTTTGTGACCCTCTCACAGGTGATGGTTGGTTATAGTAGAGCTGAGAGTCCCGCTCTCCCTATAGCTGTCTTCCTTGCAACTCTGAACTGTATTCCTGCTTGTGTGAGCAGCTGGATGGGTGAGAGAGGAACGGGAAATGTACTGTCTGTGCTGGGCTTTTCATTCCTAACCCATTCAGCAAAAGAGAACGTTCCCTGAAGAGAGTTTCTTCTGTCAGTTTCCCTAAATCTCTTCATTCATTAGAGAAGCTGTGAGTCATTCAGGGTGTCAGCAGCAATCACACCTGGGATTATAGAATCAGAGAATCGCAGGATGGTTTCGGTTGGAAGGGACCCTAAAGATCATCCGGTTCCGCCCCCGGCTATGGGCAGGGACACCTCCCACTGGATCAGGGGCTCCAAGCCTTATCCAACCTGGCCTTGAACCCCTCCAGGGATAGGGCAGCCACAGCTTCTCTGAGCAACCTGGGCCAGGGCTTCACGACACCCACAACTTCCCAGACTTTCTCAAAGTAGATGAAGAAAAACTAAAAATCTTATCAGGATCCTGCCGGAATGTGGACTTAAAAGCACTGTGGAAGTACCTCCTAAGCCCTGCAAAATCGTGAAAAATGGGATTTCCTTCTTTGAGGGAAAAAATTAATTAAAAATCCCTGGGCTGTGTAACAGATAATCTGTTTCATATCTTAAAAAATAGAAGGCATGGAAGAGAAGAAAATTGCCAAGAAGAGTTATACTATATCACAGTGTCATTATTAAATTTGTAATGAGGCAGCAATTCTTTCTAGCCAAGCGTGAAGTCGCACGACAAGAATTAGCTCACACCATGTCAGTGAGCAATCTGCTCTGGCAAATATCCATGGCAGCACCGAGTGGTGCAATGAAAGCTCCCGGGTAGTCTCTTGTCTCTGAACGCGTGCGGACGTCGATACCACAGGCCTTATACACCCAAGAGATGTGCTGTGACAGACACATTAACAAGCAGTCATATAAGCTTATTAAGGAAACAGTATTAAAATGGTTAACAAATGCAATTTCTCAAGTGTTGTTTTCAGTAATATTCAGCCTGTTCTTGGACACTCGACGACTGAGGGGGAGATGGATTTTCATTTTATTCTTCAGCCTGAACTTAAAGGATGCATGTGTTCTGCCTCTCCTAAATATCTTCTAGACCAGCTCTTGTAGATTAAGATACCACTACAGTGAAGGAATAAAGTACTTCAATATAAAACTGCTGCTTTTTTAAACCCTGAGCACTGGGGAGATTTAAGGACCACTGGGTCTGTTTTCAGGAGTCTAAATAAGTGCTTATGCGGGTGCTCTTTCTTACCCTTACCGCTCCAGTCACCGTTACGGGCTTGCCATATAGATTGTTCCCAAGCTCTTACCACAGATTTATTCTGAGCAGGATGTTAAGTACTGAGAGAGGAAAATTCATGTGCATGAGCTGTAGAGGTTATGGTAATCTCTCTCCCTTAGCTTGTTTCTATTCTGGACAGTCAAGTTTTGTAAAATTGTTTTTTCTGTAGAGAAAAACCATAGTAAAGGGAGCAAATAGAATATGTACAAGGTATAGAGTGTATTTATTTTCAGAGCAGCCCCTGACACCTCCCTGGCATTATATGGGCAGAGGAGATCATAGAATCACGGTGTTGCATCTTCTTACACATCGAAAAAGTAAATATACTTTAGATAGGATTATAGGGCTTTGCTTTTAAATAATTTGGTTGTTTTTTTGCCATGACCATGCAGCACTTCTGAATAAGGAAAACAAAATTAACTGTTGCAGCCCAAGCGCAAAGATGTCTGCAGTTTATTTCCTGCTGACTGCTGCCACTTATCAATGGGCAATGTGATTTATTTCTGGCTGACTGCCAGCCATGCTAATTAACACGATGACACTTCTCCTGCTGAGACCCACTGTGCCCTCTTCTTTGCTTTTCTCCTCTCTGTCTCACAAGAGGGAATTTCAGTGCCTTACGCAACTGTTTCTTATCCCTGTCTTCCCAAAAAGCTGTGGCTCAGGATTCATCTGACCACTCTTTCCAGCTCTGTAGTTGATTCTTGCCTCTGCTGCACCCGCTGGCAAAGAGAGCCCCTCCATTGGCAGTTTTCGCTTCTGCTCACACCTCTTGAATATTTGTTGTGTTTTCTGATGCCATTGACCTGGTGCAAACCTGCACCTGAGGGTGTAGAGCAGACTTGGCCGATCTTGTGAAGACAACCAAACAGACAGGATAGCCTTATACCCATGGAATTCCTTCTTTCCTAGAGCAAAAGAGAGTTAGCTGTAAATTCTACTCAGCTCGTTTTATGTGGGCTACGCTTCCTTGTTACTGTAAAAGAGTCATCATTGCTAGAGCGTGTGCGATTGAATAGTAAGGACCACATTGCTTAACTCAATTACTTCTTCTCTCCTTCCTCCCATGCTGTCACTCTTGATCTGTCCTGGTAATCAGTTGTATCTTGGAAGCAGTTTAAACCACAATTACAGGCACATGTAGTTTTTCCTTTAGTTAGTGAGTGTGTTAGAGGAGATTACTGCTTTCATTGTGTACACAGAAAGAACGATGAGCCCATGAAAGCCTTTCTCCGTGCCCTCCCCACTTGTCTAGTAGTAATCTTGCCGGGAGTCACAACCAGAAATTACAGTGAGAGTTTTTCAGCGTTGAAAATATTTGTCACTACCTGCGTTTGTTGTTGCTTTAAGACAGCATGGAAAGAAAGCCAGTTCTGTCATATTGCAGAGTAAAATAGTTGTGTGTGATGTTTTTCTGCAGTCAAATGTGCTGATAACACAGATGATGGCTGGGCAGATGTAATCCCTAAATCAAACAGTAATAAGAAAAAAATGCGCTGCTGGAGGAGCTGCTGTTGCTCAGGTGTGATACCGACCTGACACAAGGTAGTACCCCTATCCACCCTGGTATTTCCTTCCCTTTCCTTCTAAGCATTTAATAGAAACTTCTTTCATTGTTGGATGCTTAAACTGACCATTTGGGAAAACTTTTTCTCAGTTTGCCCGGGCCTTCTGCTGCTGTACCTGCTGCAGCCTTCTCCCAATACCACTCTGAAGTGCAAATATTGTTATTGAACTGATGGTTTGATTGAAACTCCCCTTTTCTTGCTGATTGTGTTCGAGCATTTGTGCCAATCACTTCTGCAAATGAACCTTCTTCACCCGTCCTTCATGAGCTGGGCAGCTGTATTTGATAGATGGATGAGTATTGTCTTTACACACACTCTGTGTTGCTATTGTGAATCCACTTATTGCTGTAGTTTGGTTCACCAGAGGGAAGTTCCTCAAGATGGTCCCTCCCTCTGTGGGGCAGACAGGCAGAAAAGCCTCTTTGTGTCACCTGATGAACACATGGGGAGGGGAAATGCTGAACACTGCACTACAGAAAGGTGGTTATGAAGCAGAGAGGAAATATGGCAAAAGATGGACTGTAAGAAGCCCTTAAAAATAGTCTCTTATTACATCTAATCTATCAAAAACAATCATGGAAACCTCTTTCCTTAAAAGAAGCACACAAATACGTAGATCATCTTTGCCCCTTTCAGGGTGTTTGAAGCCTAATTTTGTTTTCAAGCCTGTAGTTTCTGTGTGCCAAAGTCAATTAATTTAATCATTTGTAACAGAAGGTAACACAGTGCCTGTGTATTAAAGTGAAATAGTGAGCTGTTACATACCTTTTGCTGCCATTAAATTCAATTTGTTTGATCATGAAATTACCACCTTGTTAAGTCTTGACAGCTACCGGTGAACCAGAGGCTCTCGGAGCAGTACTAGAGGACACGAAGACAGCCTGCAAAATCCCTTTTTTCTGCTGGCCTTTCCTAGGCATTTTTGTTCAGTAACAGAGCCTTTGTTCACCAAGATTAATGACCCTGCAGAACTTTTGCAGGAGTCCCCTTCCCCCTTTGAAGGAAAGAGAAAAACAGGTTATTAATCTACCGCACAGGGAGCCGAGATGGAAGATAAGGACATAAAGGGTAGTATTTTCTGAGAGCTGCATGAGAGATTGCTGGGCTCAGATCCACAGTAACAAAAGTAGGATTCGAGGCGCGTAATTCCTTGCTTTGCACTCTGTCAGAATACCTCCTAAATATCCAGCTTGGAATTGGAGACACCTATATATTTGCTGAAGTGGCTTGCAGAATTGCTCTGGAGTGTATTGTCACCTTCAAGAAGCAGAAGCAGAGTTACGTTTCACCTGGTATGGTACTTTGAGGGCCCATTGCAAATGCCTTTTACTGAAAGATATTTTCTTTCTTTGCTGAATCAGCTGGCTGAGCTGCAGTGATTTTCATGCCCTGGTGGTTTTTTCTTGTTAGAAATGGGATAAAAAGCTTGGCTTGTTCATTCTGCCCTGGCTAGGTAGAGTTAACAGTGAAGCATTTGGCCCAACGTAGCCTGTGCTTCAGCAGCACAACAGGATGAATTTGAAATGATGCATCCTGCTAGCAATACGGCTGCATCATTTGACGTATCTGTGCTGGGACTACAGAGGATGTTCCATCCTCCTTTTGAAAAGGTAACAAAAAGCTCAAAGGCCAGCGGTGTTCGCTAAAGGGTACGGTCAGGCTTTGCTCTGCAGGGAATCCCTTGTAATATATGCACTGATTAAGTCAGTTTAATGGCCGGTTTCAAATCCACTACTATTTTTTTTTTGTTAGGCTGTGGCTCTGTACACGCTGGTTGACAGTAGTTTCCTGCAGTTCTGCAGCCTTCCGCGTTTGATGTTGACTGCTGAGGTCCTGGCAGCTTTCACAGGTTCAGTTCTCAAACCAGCAGCATTGTTTTGAGGAGGTAGATCATCACCCCCTCGGTATTCATGGGCAGGTAAAGCACAGCTTAAGTGCACCTGCATGCTTTGCACGTCCACCGATGGAGATGGTGACTCCTGCTGCTCCAGAGATAGCCATTATATGGTAATAAATGATATAATTAAAGCTGTGATCAAGCTTAGGTTAAATTAATCCCTTATCTCCCTTCTGTTCAGCAGCTGTTTAATCAAACATACTGGGTTTGATATCCATTCCGAATTCATTTTTGGGGAGGATGTTTGAAATTTGCCACTTGGCAGGTGAGGAGCTGTTTGTGTAAAGAGTGGTAAAGAATCAGCAGGAGAATCCCAAATGTTTTTCAGGCTGCTGAGAACTGCTGGTGTGTGCGGTTCATCAACCTTACACACCATCCGACGTGGAAAAAACTTGCAGCAGAAGAAAACGGAAGGAAAAAACCCGTTTCTTGTTTGGAGATCATCTCCTCTATGTACTCTTTGCAAGCTCTTTGCAGGAAGGGCCTATGTGTGATGAGGGGTTTATCTGTGGCCTGATGGCATCAGCAGGATCAGCCATGGATCAGCAGCTCAGCCATTTCTTGGCTGGTGCAGTTGAACTGCTGTGGCATCGTCTCCTTTTCAGGCCTTAAGGCCAGAGCACACAGTGCCAAATGCTAGAGAAGTAGATAAGAAATGCTGGTGCCAATGCCAAGAAGTTTGCAGTCTGGACAGACACAGCATGGGAAGGGCAGTGCGAGCACAGAGGCATCGTGCTTGAGATATCCACTCATCTGCAGAAACAGGAATTGAGTGTAGGTCTTGTAGGCTTTTCTATTTTTTTCTTTTTGCATTCCCTTCCTGCCCTAAACTGCCGCTGGGGAAAGAAAATCCCTGTTCTCTGCAAAGATACAGTGTGTTTTCATACCATTTATTTGTGTGACCCCTGTTTTTGTCCCTTTTTCATAGCAGCATGGTGCAAGCTTTTGTTCTCCACAAGGAAGGTGCTTTTTTTTTTGCTCCCTGTGTGTTTAAGCACAAAAACTGTGCTGTAAGGTGCTGATGCTTAAAGTTTGTGTGAGTTCAAGGGGAGACTGGACAGATTCATAGAGGAGAAAGCCATGAGAATTATTAAATGCAGAAACACGACTTCTGACTTAGGAAGTCACTGAACTGTAAACTGCATGGAGGATATTTTTGGAAGAAGTATCACTTTCTGGATTTGTTTTCTCAGCTGCCCGAGTCTGGTTGTTCTCAAAGCCAAGCTCCTGGGCTGGATGGATTTTGGCTCTCGCTGCATGCAGGGATGTTAAAATTGCAACCCCTTCCCTTGGGTAATTGTTTTTACTATTAGTTGTTGACTGCATCCTTCAATAGATGGGCTCGAATGTATGAAGGTTCAGCATAGATGAGCCTCAGTGTATAAGGTTCAACAAGGCCAAGTGCAAGGTCCTACACCGGGGTCGGGGCAGTCTGCAGTTTTGATACAGGATGGGGAATGACATGATTGAGAGCAGCGCTGTGTAGAAGGACTTGGGGTGCTGGTTGATGAGAAGCTCAACATGAGCTGGCAGTGTGTGCTCACAGCCCAAAAAGCCAACTGTGTCCTAGGCTGCATCAAAAGAAGCGTGGGCAGCAGGGCGAGGGAGGAGATTCTGCCCCTCCACTCAACTTTTGTGAGACCCCACCTGGAGTATTGTGTCCCTTTCTGGAATCCTCAACATAAGAGGGATATGGAGCTGTTGGAACAGGTCCAGAGGAGGCCACAGAGGTGATCTGAGGGCTGGAGCACCTCTGCTATGAGGACAGGCTGAGGGAGTTGGGGCTGTTCAGCTTGGAGAAGAGAAGTCTCTGGGGACACCTTATAACAGCCTTCCAGTACCTGAAAGGGTCCTACAAAGAGCTGAGGAGGGACTTTTTACAAGGGCATGGAGTGATAGGACGAGGGGGAATGGCTTTAAGCTTTGCTTGCGAAAATCATTTTAAAATGTTGAGGAAAAATGGAACTGTGCAAAAATGACTCAGTGTACGCATTCACACCTTTCATTTCTTGGCCCCCATAAAGCAGTTTGAGGAGCAAGGGGAGTTGTTGATAGTTAGGTTTTAGGTCTAAATAAAGGTTTCTGTTTGCTAATTGAAACCATGGTTAGAATCAATGGTTTTAAAACATCGCTTTAATCCATTGACCTTGTTTGCTCCCTGCATTCCCTTCTCCCAGGGACTGTGTTTGTCTGTATGAGAGACAGGAGAAAGTTTACAGCAGCACCAAAGTAATTTAAGAATAACTTAGAATATCACAGTCTTACCATCCCTGAAATAGCTTAGGACCACTGGGAAATTTTATTTGTAGACTTGATTTTTACAAGGCTGGTTTAACTGGTGGAAGACTTCACAGTTAAAAAATGTGTAAAAGTATCAGACTAATGAACCATGAGAGTAGTACCTTGTTTTAGTGTGTGTAACTTGAATTCCCCAGTCGGAATTACAGGAAAAATAGTTCCCAATTCCTGAAACAGTGTGTTCTTCTTAGTGTGTTGTTAATCAAGCCATACACTCTGCCTTAACAGCTCTGTTCTCTCCTAGAAGTGTAGGGCTGAAACTCGTTCTGCTTAGCTGAGTTTCTGTTTGGTTTTTGGAAACTGAGCCCTTCCTATGTTGTTGTGCCTGTGAGTCTCCTGGAATAAGCCCATTAAAAGCCCATTTTCAGAGATTTTTTGTTATATGCAAGCATATATCATATTTGAAAACATACTCGGCGGCAGCAACAGCTCCCTGTTGCAAAAGATAAAGCATCAAGACTAAACCCGAGTGGACACTAGGAATCTTTTATGTGCTTCCGAATTACTTTCATCTCTTCATTGCTCCATTAATGGATATCCCCACAGAGCACGTAGTGCACTCTCAGCTCCCCTTACGTTTGGATTCATTCTGCCAATTGCCTGGCATTGTCAACTAATTGGAGTGGAAATGATAAATGAAAGCGGAGTTATCAAGCTGCCAAGTCTCCTCACTTGGCAGCTGGTGGGTGATGCTGGTAATTGTTACCAAAAGTGTAATTGCTCTGGGCTCTGCCTACAATTTCAACAAAGCAGCCCGGTATTCCTCCTGTGAGACATCCGATACCTGGCTTTCCTCGGTTGTCTCTGGCTGAAGGAGGACTTGTGAAGTCAATCCAATGCAAAGTTGGAATCAGCCTGGAGAAGGGATGGCTGTGGGGAGAGACCTTAGAGCAGCCTCTCAGTACTGAAAGGGGCTGCAGGAAAGCTGGGGAGGGGCTCTTGTTCGGGGAGGGCAGGGACAGGATGAGGGGGAAGAGTTTAAAGCTGAAAGAGGGGAGGTTGAAATGAGATATTAGGAATAAATGGTTTCCTGTGAGGGTGGCCCAGGTTGCCCAGAGCAGTGGTGGCTGCCCCATCCCTGTGTTCAAGGCCACGTTGGATGGGGCTTGGAGCCCATGGGATGTGTCCCTGCCCATGGCAGGGGGTTGGAACTAGATGGGCTTTAAGATCCTTTCCAACCCAAACTACTTTATGACTCTATGATTCCTTTTTTCCCCCCAGCAAAGAAATAAAACTGAAGTGGGAGATGGTAGCCTGGAGACAGAGCAGTCCCTTTGAAAGTTCAATGCATTGAGTTTTACTGGTTTCGCATTAAAGCAGGAAAGTTAATTAGTAGGGGACATGACAAGCAATTACGACCACCTTGTTTTCAGCGTGCCGGTAAGCATTTCAAGCTTGGTTCCTGGCTAAGATTAAGGCTTCAGCTGTAGGCTGCTGGGTTTGTCCTGCTTAATAACTGCAGTGATGCTACCAGTCAGGTGACCAGCTGTACAAGTCCTGCATGCAACAGGGGACAGGCCAGCATCCAGTGACATGCTATGGATGGGCTGAATGTTTTCATAAAGCTGTAAGAAATGGAAAGGGTGGCTGGGACACGAACCAGCTGTTGTGTGCTGCTTATTTCTACAGTCACTGCACCAGAATAGAGCATGGATTGGTATCCAGGGTGATGGTATCCCATGTTAAGTGGTATCTGATCCAGTCACTGAGGCTTTTTACAGATTAATAACAGACTCAGATTATTTTTGATTTGTTGGGTGGTTTTTTTTTTACTGAGGAGGAGCAGGTGCAGCTGTATGAAGTTATGGTAGCCAGTCGAAAAAGCCACTGTCAAAGGGATTTAGGTCTTTCTGAGCTCCAGTTAATAGGACAGTGTGGCGACAGCAAACCATGAGTGCCTCTGGCAGCTCAGGGCTCAGCCTCTGCACTGTGGCTGCTCTTGGTCTCTTTAGGTTCTTCCTTTGCATTTACTGCTGGTTGCTTTCTTGCTGCCTTCTAGTCAGAGCCTTTTCCTAATGTGCAGCTCTTTCCCTTTCTCCTGCCTTTTCCTAACTCCTCATCAGTATTCTCAAAACCCAGCACATGTTTGCACTGTGCTACTGTGTCTTGGGTTTTATTTTATTTCATCTTGTGTCTGGGTGCCTGCAAGCTCAAAAGGTTTGTGAGTGTGAGTAGATCTTGCTTTTGTGGTCCCTTTTCTGGAAACCAATCAAATAATGTGGATATCTCTTCTTGCAGCATGACATTTTAAAATGCAATTGAATTAGGTATCATTTCTTCTTTTGATGTAGGGAAATCCAGAGAATTAATAAATTATAATGGCACTAGTTGGCGCTTAAGGAGTGCTTTCCATCTTCAAAGTGCTCTATGCTCAGTGCTTCATTATTTATACTGTTAATTATATTAGTACTTGTAAGGAAAAAGCTGCTTAAATTGTCGTTGATAAAAGTACACTCCTGACAGAATAGGCATTCAGAGCTTAAAGCATAGCAGATAATTTGTCCACTGAGGCACAGCGCCTTGAAGAAGGTGTAAGGGTGGATTTACAGCAGAGTCTATGGAAAAGCCTTGTTTTGTGTTTTAGACAATACCTGGGAGCTTTAAAGTGTCTTTGTGAGTGCCAGGTGAATACTGACAAAGCCTTACAACGTGCAAGACATCTGTGTGTGATCTCTAGAACTACCAACTGGCAGAGATGGAGTCTAGGGTTCTGTTCAACAGCCATGAGAGGGGAACCAGCAGAAATTACCGTCTTGCTTTGTTTCTACCTTGCCTCACTGGATGCAAGATGGATCAAAGAAGAGCGACTGAGGGAACTGGGGTTGTTCAGCCTGGAGAAGAGGAGGCCTCATCTCTCTCTCTGCAGCTCCCTGAAAGGAGGTTGTGGTGAGATGGGTGCTCGTCTCTCCTCCCAAGTAACAAGTGATGGGATGAGAGAAAATGGCCTCAAATTATGCCGGGGGAGGTTTAGATTGGATATTAGAAAAAATTTCTTTACTGAAAAAGTGGTGAAGCCCTGGCAGAGGCTGCCCAGGGCAGTGGTGGAGTCACCATGCCCGGAGGGATTCAAAAACATCTGGCTGTGGTGCTTTGGGACATGGTTTTAGCAGGCATAGTGGGGTTGGGCTGAAAGTTGGACTGGATGAGCTGAGAGAACTTTTCTAACCTTAATGATTCTAAGAGAGAACCTCTACCAGTTCCCGCTTGCAGATGTGGTGCAACCTTCTAAGACAACTCAGAATTGCCTCTCCACGTGGTTTGCACAGGCTGAGTTGTTATACATTCCATCAAATTTCAGGAGCGCCCAGCACCCAGAAGAGCCTGAGAAAGTGGAGAGATATTTTCAAGTTTTTTCTCTCATTAAGCAGTCTAATGGGCCTTTAAGGCACATTCCAATGTTTTATCATTATACTTAACCGTTTTAGTAGTTAGTCTTAAATGTGTTCTTAGTAGTAAACTGTTCATCATCTTTTCATATCTTAATTTGCCTAAGTCATCCTTTACAGTATGAGTGAATTGACTCACCGGACTAAATCACTGCATCGTGTAAACGAGTAGCAAAGTCTGGTCTGTTTTGAAATCAATTAAAAATGAGGTTTAATGGCTTGGATAGCACTGTCTGTGCTACATGGGAGAATTTCCTGCATGGCATAAATTTAGCCGAGTGCACACACGGTGGTTGCCTAATGGAAATGAGTTATTCAGATGAGAAACAGATCTTCCCCTTTCCATTTTCTTTTGGTGGATTTATCTGAAAGCTTTTAGAAACAGATAATTAAATATGAATGTAGTGATTGTATCATTCAGATAACCTCACTTTGGAGTTACTGGTTGGTTTTTTTAACCTGCCAGAGAAAGGATACTTGGCATGAGTGAAGTGACAACTGCCCCGAGTGGAGCGCAGGCAAGACATCTTCATAGGAAGGGTGTGGCAGATGGAGGAAGAAGTGTGACAGGCAGAACTGGCTGCTTCTCTGGGATGCTGCTGGTGCTGTTTGATGTCAGGACAGCTGGAAGTGAGCATTTAGGAGTAAAGAGAAGGAAAAGTTTGTTTTCTGAGCATCCTACTGTAAGTAATTTGTCCCAAGTGGCTGCTCAGACCTTGGAGAAGCTGGAGGGAGGGAGGGAAGGAGAAGTCTGGCAAGCATCCAGGCAACTGGATGAGAGCCTAAACTGCCTTATGCAAGCATGGTGGCGGCGTGGGATCATGACCTCATCTTGGAGGCAATGGAAAAGGGGTCAAGCAGGGGTGGTGAAAACCCTTGCGAATCAGCTGTGAGTGTTCCAGTTGGCTGCACTGATGGAGCAGTGGTGACAGCTATTTCCAAACCTACTGGACTGTCTGCTTTGTCAGAGATCCCACCATGGCGTCCTGGAATTCCCTATCAGCTCACGGGGTGCTGTATGCTGTCCAGCAGTGGGTTAGCCTAGAAGCCATCTCAGCTGCCTCTGCATAAGCTGTGATCTTAGCAGTAGCTGCACTTTGGACGATCTAAACTTGATCATAGGGAAATTTCCCATAATATAATCACCTTGAGGTTATTGGAGATCAAGCCTTATCAATTGTCTTGCCATTGGAATTGATTATTTTCTGTGTGCGTCCTTGTCTTAAAATTGTTGTGCCCGAGCAGCTTGCGAGAGGGAGGGATGTTCTCTCCCAGAGTGTCTCTACTGAGCAGTTTGAGCCATTTGCTGTTGTGTAAAATACCACATGTCTTGTGCTGTATGGGTCTAATGTAAAACTTGTGTTTGTTTGCAGAATAACACAGTTTGGAAGCCAGATTCTTGCCAAGAGTGCCATTGCCATAACAATATTTTCACCTGTGAACCTACTGTTTGTGAACACCCTCAGTGCAACTTTCAGAAGGTAAGGGGCCACGACTGTCCAACACCAGCCAACCCATTCTGTGTGGTGGGAGGAATGTCAGGTCATGCTGGAATTCTCCTGCCTTAGATCCCTGGAATAATTAGATGTTGAAATGCTTTCCTGGGTCCACGACACAGTGTATTACTCGCAGAGGAATGGTGGGAGCGACTGGGAGGATTGATCCTGCAGTCCCTGTGAAAGCAAAACTCCTCTTGTATTAAGAGGGACACGAAAAGAGGACACAGTCTGACGTTCCAGGAGGAACTGGCACAGGTGAGCTGGTCGCTTATCCTGCACACTGCAGCGACAGCCACCCCGTCACCCTTTTGTGCTCAGCTGCCTCCCTGCAACTCCCTGGGAACACAAGGGTCTGATTTGCAGCAGGATTTGGGGGAAGCAAGAGGGAGCAATGAAACCCTGTTTCTTCTCCCAGGGTGTGTGTGACTGCTCAGGGTCAGGCACGGTCTCTGTGCCCTTTTCCTTCTCATTGATGCAGCCCTGGGCAAGAAACAGAGGCAAAACCCAGGTTGTGAAGCCTTTGTCTCCTTTGCCATGCTACAGCTAGAGGCCTGGTGTGGGAACAGCTTGCAGGCTGCTGGTGCTCCAGGGGTGATCAGATTCTCGAAGAGAGTCCAGCTTTCAGTCACCCTTCACTTGAACGTGGTGTTGGGTCTTTCTCTGACAGACAGATGGACGCTTTCCACTCTGATGAACAACAACAGAGCTGAGATTGTCTGTCTTTCAGCTGCTTCTGCCTTGTGATGGTTGTTGAGCATTTGTTGTCTCCTGTTTGTCTTTCTCTGTCTGAGCCTTCATTAATGGTTACAGCTAATTGGTCATAGAATTAGTCTTGCATTAGCATCTGGATTACAGGGGTGGCACACATCAATGACAGTGAAAACCAGTGTTTTAAAGTGGCACTGCCAATATAATTACATGGCTTTATGAAGCAGGTTAAAATGTTTTCCAATATGACAGCATTAAGGAGGAAATAATTGTGATACTTACTGTTTTTTCCCATTATTGTCAGTGTGTATTGATTAAAGCAAGGCTGAAATATTAGGAATTATTGTGCTAAGGTGGATAGAAATGAAAAAAAGAGTGCTGTCATGGCACACCTAATGACAAGTGCGCTGGATAAGATGTGGTTCCTTTTAAAAAATGGGATAAATGAGAAGGTGACAGCTTTAAAGCTCATAAAGAGAAAGAAATTTACAGTGTGAAATGAATCTCTGTGACTCTGGTATACATAATCTTCAAGACTAAGAGTTTAAGTATTCCGTAAAGGTCCGGCCGTTTCAGGTTTGAAAAGGATCATTAGGGATCTCGGATGAAAAAAATCCAATCATCTTTAAAGCATAAGCCAACCACTGATCAACAAGGTCATAAATCACCGTCCCCTCTCTAGGGTTTATTTCTTATCTGCTAATTATGGGATTTATGCTAAAATTGCTGAAGTTGTTTGCAGCAACAAGGCATAAACAAAAGCAGGCAGCCTCTGCAAAGTCTGTCCCTAGTCTGTTCTAAACATGGTAAGGAAAAGCTACTGAACGTATTGAGCAGGTGGAAAATCAGCAAATGTTGTTTCTGTTGTGTGAACCAAAACAAACCAACAACCGAGATCACTTTCTCTTCAGCAGAATGAAAAGGTTTAATGGTTTAATCTAAATGAAATATGGACTTTTGTTTCCCACCTCCTAAAAAACATGACATTGAAGGAAACCTTGTAGAGAGAAATGATTTTCAGTTTGTAAAATGAAAATGTTCCTTTTAGAAAACAAAGAAAGAAAATGCATGACATCTCAAATTATTCTGAGCCCTTTTAGCATACAGATAAAGAGGTGGAAGGTAAGATGATATTTTGGCATTGCACGGTCATCTTTTTTTATTCTAACAAAGGAAGTAACGTCTCTGAGCAGGCACTCATAGATGCTGGCCATGCCCTTCCAAAGGGGAGAGAGAGGTTGGAGCACATCTCCTGGGAAACACCTCTGTGATGTTTTGAAGATGGGGACCTCATGAATGATTTTTTCCTGCTTTTCAGCACTGGAGCCTGGCACGTTCTCCTCTGGTTTGAGTTTTCTCTTGCTGTATCCCTCTCCAGCTGCTGTGCTCACATCAGTAGAATTGTCTGGTCCTTTTTTGTTATTAGCTGTGAGAGGAAAATACTGAGATGTGTAGTACCTCAGGAGGTATGGAGGGTCCTCATGTGCAATTGCTGTCAGTGACAGGTGAAATGTTAGAGTGAGATCCATCCTGTCCATGCAGAAAGCACACCCATTGAAAAATGCGTGTCTATACCATGTTTCTTGAGAGATCCTTCAATGAGTAATCCTGGGGTTCGTTGAGCCTTCTGCTTATTCATTGTTCTGATTTGAAAACTGGTCCAGCTGGGGACTTCCTAATGGCACTGGTAGGATGTGAATTCTCCCACTGTTATTTGATGGTAAAATGTCAAATACAGCAAACGTGCTGGCTCTCGACAAAGGGATCTGGTGTAGCAGTCATGTATTTCAATTAACATGTTTTCTCTCTGAACTGAGAACACAGGGTCGAGACAGACCCCACGTCTTCCCCTGCATGTTAAACTCCCTATTTCATCTGCACTGCCTATTGGATTCCTGTCTCTTTTCAGGGAGAAGTGCTCCAAATAGCCCCCAACAAGTGCTGCCCCGAGTGTGCCTCCCGAGCTGACGGGTTTTGCCAGCATGAAGGACAGATCCACAGCGTAAGTGCTCCATCATGTTCCTCAGCAAGGGAAATGCTTCCCAGTTTTAGCTCACTGACTCCTTCATTCGCATCAACAAAGGATGCTTAGCTGCCATGCACGAGAAGGATCATTTGTTGGGATCTATTCTGTTGCTATCAGAGAATGTAACAGGATGGTCAATGGGGTTTACAAAATGGGAGTGTGTCACTGAGCAATAGCGTGTCCTGCTTGGCTTAAGGGAAGAAGGTTTCCCACTAGTTCATCCATTTTGCTATTTCTAGATTGAGACAATATAGTAGATTTAGGAGGGGAGCAAAACACATCAAGCTTGACACATTAGCTATCTGAAAGGTGGCTTTTCTCTAAGCAGCCATCTGCACTGGTGGAGATTGATTGCTGTCGTATGACCGAGGTTATGTATTTTGTAATCCTGAATTATTCAGGAAGCAACTTCCAGGATGTGGTTTCACTGAGGGGGACAAAAAGGCCAAAGCAATAAGAATAAGTGTCCACAGATAAGAAATAAATAAAGATTCATGGGTAGTAGTTAATGAATCATGTCAAACAATGGGCAAACAGAGAAAAATGGCTTAACGGTGACCCTAAGTCCTGTGTCTGGTCTCTCTAAAGACTTCCCTGTTTGACAGTAGGCAGATTGGATCCAAATCTTAAGAAATATGCTAGAATGCCTAGATACATTTAAATATCTGGACCTTACATGCTACACCTGAGGTGGATGTTGTAACCCTCTCTTTCAGTGTCAGGCATGACCAGCATTAATCTGTTAGGAGACTGGAATAGGAGGGATTGTATTCTCTTCTCTTATTCCTTTTGTGCCGGTGATTTGAGTGGTACTATATTATATAGTATTGCATTAGATTTTTTCCTCCTGTATCGCATTAGTTTTCTTCTTCTTGTTGCTGTCGCTGCATTTTGCTGCATTCTGCTCTTGCTGTGGCTTTTGCCTTTTGGCTCTTCGTAACCCAGTTCTTTGGAATGCAAGTTGTAGGCATGCCCACAGGGATTGTGGGCATATTTGTACCTCTAGTCATGTGTCACACCCCAATTCCAGAGTGAGGTGGTCATTAAACCATTTTTATGTCAGTGTAAAGTCTTATCCTGATGGTTGGCGTGGATTTGCCAAAGAAAGAAGTTTCCCTTTTTGTCAGTAAGGCACCGTAATGCTTCATGACTTGATCTTCATTCTATAATTGGCCCTCATGGTGACTCTACCGAAGAAAATCTGTGCACTCTACCTGGTAAGGGTTTTTTACTCCCTGCCTAGTTTAATCTTGCAGGTTTTGTAACAATTAACATTCTCTGTTTGATGGAGAGTGTTGCAATACACCAACATGTCTCTTCTTGGGGCCAATTTTTCCACACCCTGCCTTACGGTAGAGAAATTTCTTTCTGCATTAAGAAATAAGCAAACCTAATGAGATTTGACTCCTTGTGCAGTGGCGTAAGAGTGTGGGGCAGGCAGTGTTCAGTGCTGTGGTCAGGTGTGTGTTGGGTCCCATATTGAATATTTCTATAAAAAAAAAAAAAAGACTTAAAATTTAGAGTTTGCCCTCTGGAAACTGTAGTGGAGAGAGGATGGATCCAATAGCCTAGCTCTTTGGCAACAAGTCACTGTTGGATGCCTCTCTTCCCCCTGATTATAGGGAAACTTAAAGGGGAGAAGATATTTTTACAGATCTTGCTGGCAACTGGATTGATGCTTTTGTTTCCTATGCCTCTGGTTGTGTTGTGCACTGCAGCATGGCACACAGTGGGCCAGCTCTGGCTGTGTCCTGTGCTCCTGTTCCCATGGGAAGGTGACCTGCACACCTGTGGTCTGTCCAGCCCTCACGTGTGGAAGGGGAGAGCTGCAGTACACTGCCCAGGGATCCTGCTGCCCCAAGTGTGTGGGCCTCGGCGGTGAGTATCGCATGGGAATGGGACACCGTCCGGCTTCATGGTCTGAGCGGGAGGGCACTGGCAATCTCTTTTTAGTCCCAAATCTGGAAAGCTTCTCTTGTTCAGTTCTGCTGGGCAGACAGTGGGATCAACTATGTTTCTTAATCCTCTTTCTTTCCTGCTACCATATTTGCATTGTAAATGGCTTCACTCCTTTTGGAGTACGTCCATGCTTATTTTGAAGTTTACAACCTGGAGAAAACCAATGCAGGTATTTCCCATGCAGTGAGGGGGCCTTTGGCGCTCGCAGACTCTGACTGTGAATCCCCAAAATGCCTGAGCTATAGGATACCTCTTCTTATAAAAATCCTGTGGGAGAAATGCATCCAGAACGTTCATGAGTCTAAAGCCCTTGAAAACTGTTGGACTGTTGTTGCCTGCTTTGACAAACCAGAATTTTGAATTCTGAGATGCACAAAATCTGTGGTTTAATTCTGGATGACAGAAGGGGATTAAAGGACATTTTTCATATCTCCTAGAGCCCTGCTCCTTTGATGGCCGCTTGTTCCGGGATGGTGAGGAGTGGCGCCTCGGTCCGTGCTCCAAATGCGTCTGCAGGGACGGTGCAGCTCAGTGCTTCACAGCTTCCTGCCAGCCTCTGCTCTGCAGCCAGGTCAGGAGCCTTTGGCCTCTGGGGAGGTTACTCTCAACTGTCCTCTTTCCTCTGGCAAGATCTATTTCTCATGCAGATGTACAACAGAGCAGGCAAATCTGCGTGGCAAGCGGGCGATGTGGAGAAGGGGGTTTTGATGTCTGGAAATCTGGAGGGATGGATAAGTCTGTTGGTATTTCCATGCTGTCTGTCTCTCCCCAGTAAGCATAAGAATGAAAGTTTATCTTCACAAACTTCAGTGTTCAGTTTGCAGCTGAAAAGTGTGGTTTGCAGGTCTTGTTTACCTTATTTTAACAAGAATTCTAGAAATTCAGTTGGAAGTAGTCAAACGCAGATCAAATTTCCCCTTTTGACTTATAGTCTTTAGAAATACAAAACAATTTCAGCTGAAAGAAAAGTCTCAGGGCACTGTTCTTTACACGTTTGTGTTTAGAACTCAGCAAACCCAGTAAGATAAGTTAGATGTGCTCAAGTAATGACTCACTGGTTTAGTCCACTTGGGAGAACTGGGACATCTCTGCATTTAAAGTCTTTGCTGTGGACAAACAGTGACTTCTTGGCGCTTGTGTGGTGATAAACCCAACCAAAATACTGCAAGATTTGAGGGTTGACCTGAGCAGGGACAGGAGTTGGACTCAATTATCCCTGTGGGTCACTTCCAACTCAGGATATTCTATGATTGTAAGATCACATACAGTGTTAAAACAGTTGTTAGTAAAGGCAGCAAACTATACACAGTGTTCTACGCTCTACACAGGTGACTTGGTGTTTTGAATTCTTTTTATTATATTGTCATGGCTTGAGGGTGTGACTGTGCTCTTTGGATTTATTTTCTTTATGCCTGTTGTACCAGTTTTCTTGGGCACCGTGGTGTGCTCCTCTACAACAGCGTGGTGTGCTAAGGAATGCAGGAGCTGGCTCCCTGGAAATCCCTCGTTCTGGTTTTGACTTCATGTTTTATAGGGGCTGCCATTTTCCGAATATTTTTTAACCCATTGACATGCTCCGATGATGAATCCAGAAGCTCCCTTGAAATGTGAGCTCTGGCTGAGCACACTGATGCCTGCAGCACTGAGAAAAACAAAAGCAGGAGTCATAAACATTTTTTCTGTTGACGTTTACCCAGCTTTCTATTGCTGGACCAGATGTTTCTGCAATTAACACTGCTTTTTTTTGGTAGAAGAAAAGCCCACCTGTTTCTGTGCATGCTAAAGGTGTTTTGCTTTGTCTTGAGATACTAAATCAGTATTCGTTGACTAAGCACTGTGCATTAAAACAAATTTATGCTGGCTTTAGATTCCTCTTTTCCCTCTCCAAATGGGCTGATGTTACCTGCTGACTGATTGCATTAATGTTTAATCAGCTAATCATTAGGATTTAATTTGTGGAAAGAGAAACAACAGTGTTGTTGCTGTGATGTATCTAAGAATCATCAGCTGAGAGCATCCAAGTTAATGCAGCAGAAAGCCAATTCTGATGGTGTTCCAGATATTTCCTACCAAGGTGCCCAGTGTAAGGGACATTGGCAGGATGTTCCAGGATCCTGCTCTGCTCCCAGGCACACCTAATGTTTTCATGCATGTGCCTTTGCCTCTGTCTCTTTATTCTCCACATTCTGTTAAAAACCAATCAATAAATTCTCCCCGTATTAAACTCTCAATTTTCACATAACTGTATCCTTCCCTGGGTGCTGAGGGAGAGTAATTTCCAAAACTGCAGGAGGGCACCTGAACATGTCCCACCACATATCCCCCCCAAAACCTAGGGAAGAGCTCTTTGAACTATATCAGGAAGTCGATCAATAACTTTTATGCAAAATCTTCCCATCTTGCTTTGAAAGCTGCTGATTTGACTAACAAAGCAGATAAAAGTGCTTGGCATTTCCACACTACTTTTAGTCCACGAGTCCCTCTGATATGGTGGAGGGAGGCGCTGGTGAGCAATACTGTTCCAAATCCTCAGTTGTACATGGGTGTAGCAGGGGAATTAGGACACATTTTGATGGATGGAGTCGAGGCACACAGCAACTGTGACATTGATGTGAAGTGCCAACCTATTCTAATGTGGTTTAAATCGGTCATGAAACGTTTAAATTCGGATAATCGAGCTTTAAGCGTAATTTAACACCTGTACAGACAGTTATGCTGCATGGACTTAAGTGAAACAGTGCATGTGCCTGGGAGATGGCAAGTGTAGATCACACATTCAAAGCCTCAAAATGTGGCAGGAAGAAAATCTCTGCTTTCCTCCGTTTCATGCTTTAATGTGCTTCTCTGCATAGCTTTACGTATACTTTTTTTCTCTATATGTCTGTATACTCAAGTATACGTGTCTCTGCTTTTTGGAGTGTGTGTGTTTACCTGCATCTGTGTACCCATCTATGTCTTTGGACATCAATTGCCATGCAAAGAAGCCCAGAAAACAAGTTGAAGGAAACATCTTCCTTTCTAGCCTTGCACACTGATCTCACTCTGTGCAAACGGCCTGCAGATACTGTGCCAGATACAAGCACTGAGCGGCTGTGTGTTATCACACGGATACTGAGCGCCTGGAATTCCAGGCCATGATGCTGAGACCCACGTTAACTCTTCCTGCTCTTATTTTACTTTTCTTTCCTGCATTCTATATAGGATGAAGTTATGGTGATGTCTCCTGGAAAATGCTGCCCAGAATGTGTTCCGAAGCCCTGCTCGGTGTTGGGAAGAGTCTACCAGGTAACCAAAAGCAGCTATTCACAACTTCTGGCACATCTTTCTTTCCCTTCCCTCTGACAGCTGACTGTGTGCCAGCACTGGCAGCTTAATACAACCATTGATTTTTTTCTTCCTGGAAAGCCAGAAAAGTTGAAAGAGATTAGGACCAGATAAGAATTTGCTGGCAAGCAGAAAGGAAGTTTGCAGGGTGAAGCAGATTAGGCGCTTTCTTTTCACACTTCTTTTGAAGGAGGAGAGCTGAAAGCTCTGATGAAGGTCAAAGCATTTAATCACACGTTAGTTTATTGCATTGTCTAATGAATGTATCTATATGTGATTTTCTGTTAATGAATATTTTTTGCTAATGGTAGTAGTTCAAGGCCTTACCAATGTCCCTGGCTTGCAATTAATGAGAAATACACAACACAGGCATCTAGACCTCATACATGTATTTCTTTTGTTGATCATATAAAGACAGTCCAGAGAAGGCCGTGGAGATGATGCAAGGGCTGGAGCACTTCCCCTATGAGGGCAGGCTGAGAGAGCTGGGGTTGTTCAGCCTGGAGAAGAGAAGGCTCCAGGGAGAACTTAGTGCAGCTTCCAGTGCTGAAAGGGGCTGCAGGAAAGCTGAGGAGGGGCTCTTGATGAGGGAGTGCAGGGACAGGATGAGGGGGAATGATTTTAAGCTGCGGGAGGGGAGATTTAGGTAAGGTCTTGGGAAGGAATGTTTCCATGTGATGGTGGGGAGGCCCTGGCCCAGGTTGTCCAGAGAGGTGATGGCTGCCCCATCCCTGGAGGGGTTCAAGGCCAGGTTGGATGGGACTTGGAGCCCCTGATCCAGTGGGAGGTGTCCCTGCCCGTGGCAGGGGGTTGGAACTGGATGGGCTTTAAGGTTCTTTCCAACCCAAAGCATTCTATGATTCTAAGCATTTGTTATTGGATGCAGACGTGCATAAGGAGCCATCATATTCAACAGACATATTCTGGAAATAATTTTGGTGTTTATGAAGAGTGTTTAACAATTGTATACATTTTTTTTTTGAACAGCATGGCGAACAGTGGAAAAAAGATGCCTGCACTGCATGTGCATGTCATGGAGGTGAAGTGACGTGTCTGAGAGAGACCTGTGGCTCTCTTACATGTGCTGAGGTAGTGAAAGATCATTCGTCTCACACCCTGCTGCACCTATCGCTGCCTGTGCCAAAGAGTCCAGACAGTCGTGCTCAATGGTCACTGATGTTTTGTAGGGGGAGAACAAAGTGCGGCGTTCTGGGAAATGCTGTGAGGAGTGTGTGTCCTCCAAGGGAAGTTGCTTGTATGATGGCACCATCAGGTACCACGGTGAGATGTGGAACAGTTCTCGCTGTGACTTCTGCATGTGTGAGGAAGGGAGAGTCTCTTGCCGGGAAGCAGAGTGTGCCAAAGTGGAGTGTGCCAAGGTAAGAAAGGTTTTCTTCTTTCAAGATGTATCTATCTTGTGATTTATTCTCCTCCCCTTTTTCTTTTCGCTCCAGTGATGTCTTGAGACACTCAAAGAACCTGCCTTTCTCTCAGGGCTTATTTTGTGCAATTACCTTGAAAACACTTCAGAGGAAAGGAGGGTAAACTTTGCATTTTCTGTGCAAGGTCGGCTGCTTAGTGGGCTTGCACTGTGAAGCAAGCTTGTGTGAATCAATGATGAGTTTATCTTGGATTCCCTCCCATGCTGTTGTCTGCCTGCTGTAATGGGTAGTCAGACACTCAGAGGTTTCAGTGACCGCTGGGTTTAGCAGGAGCTAAATGTGGGGGGAGATTTACAGGTCAGAGAAAGTTAAATGCTTAAGAAATGTTCCTTTTTGTCTTCATTCTGTGAGCTACAGTGGGCTCCACCAAGGTAGTTGGATATGGAAGTTTCTATTCCACTTCCCTCCATTTTTTTCCATGCCATTCTTGGCTTAGAAGCGGTACAGAGGTATTTTAGAAGGTATCTTAGTACCAGTATTCATTACTCCAAATCTAAATCCTTCCCAGGTTATATTGTATTGCTCTGTAGTGAATGTACAAGATTCATTAGATAGGGTTGAGTGCTTTGCACACAGACGCGCACACTCAAATGTGTTTGGAATTGTCTTTTGCAGTGGGTTAAGATTTTTTTTGCCGCTTGTTACCGTGTCTTTTTTAGGCAGTGGGGTAACACCTGCCTTACACTACCTACTCACAGTGGTAGTGAAGAGAAGGGAAGGAAGTGTGGCCTTCTGAATGTTCTCTTTCAAGGGCAATTCTTTTCTGGCCATGCAACATACAAAATCTTGAGTAGCAGCACCCTCATGTCTGAAGTCCAGCCAGAATCTCAGCATAATGGATTCACTGGATTAGGTTGTTAGAGCGTTCCAAAAAGTAAGAACCCACACATGGGGTCCCAAATGCTGATCATGCAGAGAGGATGCGTCTAGGAATAAAAACGTGTGCTTGTTCGTCTGAGATTGTGCCTTTTAAATAGCAAAGAGTGTGGGACCCAGGCTTTTGTCACTGGTGTCGTACTGCTGATATCATCTGACCTTAAACTGCATGGAAAGTCTTTGCTGGGTGGAAAGTCATGGTTGCTATAAAATCTTGTACGCTCGCATCTGTTTCAGTCGGCTTCCTGCATGCTTATGGCTGTAAATTGGATCGTTTTCACTAATGATGATGGCATGCTGTCATGGCTCAGTAGGGAGAATTACTTAATATTCATGCTCATATCTTGGATAACGATAGAGAATCTATTATTCAGTAAAGCCAGGGATATTTTACAGAATGATAGCTGGAGTCGGATTCCAAATAGGGGGTTTCAAAGGAGGGCAGCATTGTAACTAGTGCAGCAATTTTTCAAACTCAGGCTCTCAGAGGTAGCTACAACCCTGAAAATCTAGAGAAATGATATTATTTGTCAGACTGTGAACAGTTTTGAATTGGATGAAACATGATTGCTAGAAGAAGGGAAGGAGAAAGGCAGTGTCCTTTGTTATAGACAAGTTACGATCCCCCTTAATAACAGATAGTTGCCCAAGGGTCTATTATTCCTCGAGCATCTTCAGTTAAGAGTTTACCTCAGCAGTACAGGGTGTGCCTTAATTAATGGCAATAAAATATTTAATGAAAACGCAAATAAAATATTTTCTTCTCCTCCTTCCTTTATGGGATGCAGGTCTGGTTTTTAGGCACCTGCATTGATAAATCAGAGCTGATGTCAAGCTGGGAGTGTTTGGATTCATCTCTTCATTAAGGTACTATTCATTTTCTGGTCACATCATCCTTTTTAAAGTGTAATGAGGCCGCAGATATGAACTGCAAATCCTCGACAGCTTGACATAGTATAGCAGCATATATTTATGTGAGGGCAGGAGAGGGGTTTAGCTTTTAACCACTTCAAACCAACCTGTTCAGCAACTGCCATGTGAAAGTGTCTGTGATCACTCTGACCTAATCTTCAAAAAGCCCTTTTCAGCAGCTTCCTGATGAACTCGGAAGCCGAGTTACATGGCTAGCTGGGATAACTATGGATGCTGAAGTGGATGCTCTCAACCAAAACCACTCAAACTGTCAGGACATCAAGTAATCCTACTAGAGCACTTGTCAGCACCCCAGCTAAGTAAGCAGGCTTGTGATGATATTCAGGAAGAGGAGGTCTCAGGTGCTCACAGGGGACATCACAGCCTACCTAAGTGGGCCAATGGTGAAATATTTCTGCTAGGAACTATGGGATCAGTAAAATAGAACTGGCAGGTGCTGTGTGACTGCCATACAGCCAGCAACCCACAGGAGTCTTTCCAATGTTTAGAAGAAGGGGAGCTAGGGGATGGGGGAGTTGTGGATAGGGCACATGGATGTAGATGTTTGCGTGTTTGGGAGGGACTGCATGAAACTATTTTTTCCTTTTTCTGCATCCCAGCCCATCACTGCCTCTCAGTGTTCTCAACCTGAAATATGATGAATAATCTTTCTTCAGCAAAGCCATAAGTGGCCTGGTTATCTCACAGAGCCTCTCCCTTTTCTGAGTCTTGGCAGAATCATAGAATCACCAGGTTGGAAGAGACCCACCGGATCATCGAGTCCAACCGTTCCTGTCAAACACTAAACCATGCCCCAGAGCAGCGTAGTTGCATTTTTTTGGCTAGGCGAGCCGTGTTCCGTACCTGATTGCTCTCAGGTTTCCTATAGCATGTGTTTATGTGTGTGGGTGGGGATGCAGGCAGGGGTGGGGATGGGAGAGTTTACAGTACATAGCAGTGACACGAGATCCCACCACCGCCAACGGCATTTCGAAGTAATGATTTAAGCAGGAAAAATGTATAGAACCAGCAGAGAGAGATTCAGGCTGTGTGTGGTCCTCAGTGACATTGTGATGTTTTCTCTCTTGCCATTCTCAGAAGTGCATGAGAGTTGCCAGTTCAGCTTGGCTTAGTTGTTCTACCTGGGTGAGGTTAACAGTGCCTGATGCTGTTATTGCTCTGTCCATGCATAAAGTACCTTCCAAACACAAATGTCTGAGCGTGCCAGTGCGGCACAGTGAGAAATATCCTGAAGCGACTGCTGGAACAAGTGCCCAGTTGGTGTAAATCAGCAAAGCTATTAAACTTGGTGCTCAGCTTGCTTTTCTGAGCCATCGGAAAAAAGTGCCACTGTGTTGAAATGGAAACCAATGTAAGCTATGGGATTTCACTGGGTATCAGGGCCCAACACAGACATTTAGGGAATGATCATGACTTCTCCGTTTGTCGTGGGTAGGTAATCAGCCTAATTGCAAAGTTAGGAAGATCACACCCATGGAGACTGACATTTTATGGGCACGGATTAAACAAGTGCTCAGTGCACATCAGCACCAGATCTCCTTTAGTCATTCATTTGTACCTTTTTGTTGTAGTGGGCTTGTATGATATATATACACACATACGTTTTATGACTACTGTCACCTTGCCTATGTTTACAGCGTGTGAGAATCTGGTCCAGAAAAGCTACTCAGGTCAGGAAGTTGGAGCTGTTTCTTTTGAGCTGTGTCCCAGTTCCCTAGGACAGTCTCCCTCTTTTCTAAATATTCAGCTTCCACTTGGTCACAAAGAGTTGTGACCAGTTAGAGCACTTTAGTCCCTTCTCCTGCTGCTAAATTCTTATCTTCAAACCAAAGTTATTAAAGTGGACTCTGTGGAGTTGTAACAAAGAACAGGCTTTTTCCATCAGGGATAAGTAGAGCATGTGCTTTGAAATTCTCTTGGGGAAAGAAGTAGCACATTAAAAATGAAGGTAAGCTTCTATGCAATGAAGTCTTGACACCGGTGCTGTAAAATCCTAGGGATTCACAGTAAAAATACTCCTATTCCCTGTACTTGCAGCGAATTATACTGGGGAGTTCTTTCTCTGCGGGACTGGGGGATGAAGCAATGGCCCTCTTGCTGTGTTCCCTGGCCTTTTCCAAGGTTTGTTCTGCAGCCGCCATACCCACTGGGCACGTTTTTCAGGCTGCAGCGACAGAGATGAAGTGGGATAGAGAGAAGATAAGATGAAATTATATATTGAAGGTAGCATTCCAGGGCAAGAACTGTTCTGCCTCTGCATTCCACTGTATTTTTGGCAGAGCTGACTCCATTTGAATTGCTGCAACCTTTCTCTTCACAGAGTGAAGAATTAGTTCACTTCGAAGGGAAGTGCTGTCCTGAATGCATTTCGAGTCACAGCGACTGTGTTTACAACGAACGTACCAAAGCTGTGAGTATCCTAGAACTTTGAAGCATGTAATAGTGAGTTCTGCTCAGAAAGGTTTGGAGGAATTGGCTCTCTTTCCAGTTCTGAGCAGAATATTATTTGTAAGCGTAGCCGAAAAGTTACCCGTTACTATTGTGTACGGATTGCTTTTACAATTTACAGAACGTTTATAGTATGTGCCTCTACTGCAGGCGTTAAGTTTGCCTTGCGCTCCTTTGTGCAGTATAATCAATCATTTCCCTTTAATATTTCATATCCATGCTCACAGGTTTCCTCCACATCTCAGGGAGTTAAAGATGCCTGACTCTAATCCTATAAAGCAGAGGTTACAAAGATGGGGCAGTGTATAAGTTTTCTGCCTATGTTTCCCACTGCTTATAATTTTAGTGGCAACAGGAGTCCATTATTTTATGAATATGTTCAAGGAACTTTCCTTCTGAAGTTAAATAGAAAAGAAATTTGAAGAATCTCACTTTAAATATACCAGTAATGGACTTTTCATTGCTCTGACAGATGAGGACTGGAGCTAATCGCTGCTCTTTGCCAACAAATGTGAGAAGAGGGGAGTTTAATGCTGTTCTTTTTTTTCAATGCTAATACTTCTCTTCCTCAAATCTCTCTCTTTGACCCAAGTGAGGTAAAACGTATGAAGGTGTCAGGTTTATTCTAGTTTGTGCTTTATCCCTTTTAAGAGAGGAACAGGCGCAAAAGCTTCACCGGTGTTTAAAATGCTTGCTGTTTCCTTACTGCCTTTTCACTTCCTGATGTGGTACCAGCACAACCTCAGGTGTTGAGGGTGGATTTGGGGACCTCCTGAGCAGAACCAGGGATGCGGATTGCGGGAGGGTGACAGTTGGTACAGGAGAAGTTGGCAGGTATCAAGTGCTTTGGGAGAAAGCAAGTGATGCCTCTTCCACCCCTGTGGCATTTTGACCAGTCCTCAGTGATGGAAAGCAAGAAGAGAGGAGGTGAAGTGCTGTCAAGGTTAGAAAGAGATTTAAAGTGTGACAGAAAGGTGATTAGCAAAGACATAGATTCAGGTAGAGGACAGATTGCAGGTCTTTGTTCAAATATTGAGTGGATTTATACAGTCTGGTCCTGAACACCTCCAAGTTGTGGCTGCCCCATCCCTGGAGGTGTTCAAGGCCAGGTTGGATGGGCCTTGGGTAACCTGATCTAGTCAGATGTCCCTGCCCATGGCAGGGGGCTTGGAACTAGATGATCTTTAAGGTTCCTTCCAACCCTAACTATTCTATGATCCTATGGGTCCCTTCCGACCCAAACCATTCCATGCCTGCATGATTCTGTGATTCAAGTACTTGTTACCAAGCTGTGAAAGAGAAGTGGAGAAGTGAGGCAGCAAAATTTGGCAAGATGAGAAAATGCTCTGAGTCAGAGAAAACGAAGGTCAGTGGAGAAGAAGAAAGGACTGACTGGTGACTGGAAACTGCCCTGCTTTGGAGGGAGTGCCAAAAGGGAGTGTTTTCAGGCATTCACAGGCCAGGCGTCTTCCCAGCAGGTGCTTTGTGGGCTGCCTTATTCTGGAAGGGCAGAGGGGTTAATGGTGCCGAGGCGTGTGGTCCATGTCAGCCGAATCAGCTCCAGAAATGTTTTGTTTAGTGCTAGCGTGGACGTAGCCTGGCCATTTACCCAGGGATTTCCATGCGTGGCAGAACCACTTCATGAGTGCAAAGGCTCTCCTTCGATACTAACGCTGCCCGTTCCGTGTTGTCTTGTCCAGAATGGAGAGAAATGGGAAGAAGGGCCATGTGGAGAATGTGAATGCCGGGATGCGGAGGTGACGTGCTTCCAGCGCTCCTGCCCACCCTGCCCACTGGGCAGCCTGGCTGTTGAGGTGAAGGGTGACTGCTGCCCGCGCTGCGAGCCAGGTACAGACCCAGGGGACATCGGTTCTTACCCTGGCTCGTGTTGGGTGGGAGCATGTGTGGTGCGTATGCTGCTGGTGCAGGGGTTCTCTGGCATCCCAGCGGCCCTCGCTTTGCCAGTGCCAGTCTGACATCTGCATTGAATTTCAACTTTGGTTTACAATTGCTAATGAGCTGCTTTCCATATAATTTAATTAGGGTTTCTAGAGAGGTTTGAGGCTCCAGCCAGAAGATCCCACTGACTTCCCGTGGTTTATATCCTAGCTCTCCATTAGGAAAAGAGTTTCTCCTTGGAGTGGGTGTTTTGAAGTGGTTTTTTCTTGTTTCTTTTTAGGCAGAAGACTGCTCCTTTGTTAATCTTAATAAGGGGTTTGGTGTTTGTGCGCTTCTGGTTATTTCTTGGGAGTGGAAAGAACAACGAACTTGCTTACACTGTTCTGCCACAAGCTCACTTGCGGCTAAGTTAGTAACTGGAAAGATTATGATAACCTTAGATTATATGTTAATTTTGCATATAAATTCATTTTTCTCCAGGATGTTGTCATGCTCTTTGATTTACATTCCATAGTTGGTGAGCTTTACCTGTGCTTTGCTAATTTTTCATGTTGGTAGCTCTTCTTGTTGCATTCACATAACTTTGGTTTTATCAGAGTGCTCCAGTTAATGTTTTATCTCGGTGAAAAGAAAATAGCTTTTCAGTTTAATTATGCTGTCATTTACAGGAGTGCTGTGGAATGTTTGCCATATTAGTGTTTTAAAGCTGGTTATTTACTGCATGCTAATAAAAATGCAAAGCACTACCAGGTGATAAGTGAGGAAAATGGGATTTGAACAGTTCAGATAAAATTGTCCTGGCTGTTTGAAAGGGAACAGCGTCTGCATAGTCTTCTAAGGAGAGGACATGTTCTAAAGTGCTCTCAGCACCTACCTATTCTCTTTCTTATTAAGAGGTACCATGTGTAGTGGTTACCATTGCAAATTTGGCCTCTTCATTAAACTTTAGTGAAGTCACTAAAGCACTTTGAAGTCAGGGTATGGAACTTACAGAGCCACACTCGCGTTCTTGTGTCTTAAAAGGTAAACGGAGGTTTCCTTTACCAAAGCCTGCTGGTTTCCCTCTGTCTTTTTCTGGTTTGCATTGGAAGAGATGAGAAAGAAAGGCAAAATCCAGCCTGTAGCAATTCAACATGTGAGCCCAGAGCACCAGTCCCTAACGCATCTCCTTCATTAAAGCCAGTAGAAATGTATTGCTGCTTCTCACAGATGTGGAGGGGAAGCAGGCAGAGGGAACTCATCTATTCACAGCCAGTGTGGAGCATCTGGCCTCTAGCATAGCAGTAGTTAAATGAAAACCAGCAAATAAATCCTCCCGCTCAGAATGCTTGGCTTGGAGCGGAGGGAATTCTTTTGTACCTAGAGAAGAATTGTCCATTCTTTACCTCTCCAAGCAGTCACTTCATTCCCAGACTGGAAGAAGGGGACTGTGTGTTCCTCTGGAAAGTTATTGGAAAGAAACGGAGAGGGACAGAGCTTCTGCTTCATTCCTGCTGCTTATCACTTTGGATTCATTGTTTCCTTCAGCTGTTCCTGGTCTGTACCTCCTGATTCCTGTTTTTTCCCTTAGGTACAGTCCCTGGAAACTTGCAGGTTATTTAGTGTAAGTGCAACGGAGTTTTCAGCTTTTTGCTGACTTGTCAGGAAGGGACAGACAACTCTTCTTCCAGCAAGCAGAAGTAGCTCAGTAGTAAATAAAACATACTCCTTCTCTTGGCCTCTGCAGAGACAACAGCCCTGCCGTTTGACAAGATACCTGTGCTACGGCATTGTTGACATAAAGCTTTTGCCTGGATGGATTAAGTCTGCCACTAGTATTCAGTGCGTGGGCATAGTCTTGACGTATTGCAGGGCTTGGCTGAAGAAAGCTCAATTTCAGGTTGTTTTGGGCCGTTAATTCCTGATGACTTATGATTTTTACTGCTGAGAAACAATGTGGACAGTGAAAATCCTTTTTATCAATAGCTTGAAAAATCTTTTTGAGACATAGTGGTACTACAATACAGCAATAGAATATTTGGCCCATTTCATGCCATTTTGGAAGAAAACCACCCTAAAACTAATGCACCGTGAACTACCAACAGGACCTAGACTTGAAATTCACTTTGATTTTGGAGCGTGCGTTGTTTTGTGCTTTCCTGATTGCGAACACTGCTGATGGTGTTTGCCTTTGTGTCTTTTCCTTGTGCCAGTTAAGTGCCACCCAGACTGTTTGACCTGCTCTCAGACCTTCGATCACTGTGACACCTGCCGTGATGTGAGGAAGCAGCTGCAGAACGGACGCTGTGTGGAGACATGTGAATCGGGCTACTATGAGGATGGGGGAACTTGCTTAGGTAACTTGTGCAAGGGGTTATACCCTGTCAGATGCCTATTTCCTCTGTGGCTAGCTGTGCTTTTGACTGTCTAAGAGACTTGGGGTTGTTCAGCCTGGAGAAGGGAAGGCTCCAGGGAGACCTTAGAGTAGCTTCCAGTATGGAAAGGAGCTCCAGGAAAGCTGGGGAGGGGCTCTGGATCAGGGAGGGCAGGATTAAGATGAGGGGGAAAAGTGTTAAGCTGCAAGAAGGGAGATTGAGATGAGATATTAGGAGGAAATGCTCTCCTGTGAGGGTGGCTCAGGTTGCCCAGGGAAATCCTGGCTGTCTCATCCCTGGAGGTGTTCAAGGCCAGGTTGGATGGGGCTTGGAGCCCCTAATCCAGTGGGAGGTGTCCCTGCCCATGGCAGGGTTGGAACTGGGTGGGCTGTGAGGTCCCTTCCAGCCCAAACCATTCCATGATTCTATGAATCTGTGATTTTAAACAGATTTCCAGGCTTTGTTTGGAAAAGCATCAGGGCACAGGCCGAGTAGCAACCGTGGGTTTAAGACTTCAGGATGTTTCAGGTAGAAGTCCATGAAAAATGTTAGCTTTCCAGCTCTTTTGCCAAAGTAAGGCAGAATCGTCTCCATTTGTCAGAGCTTGGGAGTCTTGCTGCATCAAGACATTTGAGATTAATGTGTCTTCTCTCTCGATTTCTCTTGGAAGCCTGCAATGAAACATGCTCAGCCTGTACCAATGGATTTGAGTGCTCCTCATGCCAGGCATCCCTGCTAATGAAGAATGGGCAGTGTGTGACTTCGTGTGGGAATGGATATTTTCAGGATCAGCTCCTCTGCACAGGTAACTCAAAGCAAAAAAGACTGCAATACTTTGTGACATCAAACCAGCATCAAAGGCTGTACCTGAGCTGTTAGATGTGCTCTCTGTTGAGGGATCTGCTGTTGACATAGATGTTAATGTTCACCCCTGAGTAGAGCAAGGAATGAGCAGGGGAACTGAGTCATGCAGTCTAGAACTGATTACTGGTTGGAGAAATAGCCATTAAAATTCCTCAGTGGGTCTATGCTGTTGGTCTAAAACTCTGCTTTTGAACACTGTGGTTTTTCGCCACTGGCCACATTCAATTCAGAACTCCCTTTTGGAAATGTCACTGTGGGTTTTGTGGTGTTGGTGCAAAGCAGAATGTGTGTGCTAATTTTACTGAAGATGTAACACCCTGAGCCATGCCTGGCAATCTGATCTGTGGGGTTTTGCTTTTAGTTCAGTGCAGTGCAGACTTAACTGCAGCTGTTGGTGCCAGACCTTTCAGGAGATGAGACTTCGGGGTGCATAGAACATTGCTTGGAGGGATTTGTTACTGGTAGGACTCAGAAGAGCTCACAGAAGATACTTTTTGGAAAAGTTTTTTGCTCTGTTTTGCCATTTGTTTCATGCGGTGTGCTCTTACAGAGAGCTGATTGGAATTACTGTTTCCAGGAAGAACATATACAAAGAAAATTAGTAATATCGTAAAACACTGAGATGTCTCTAAATCCTATATCTTAGCAATGGGAAAGACTAAGATTGGGAAGCTACAGTATTCTCTTTGATGCAACTCTGATAGGGCTTTTATGAGCTCCCCTGCTCCTTTGAAACAGTTGTACTTTTCCCACGCTGTAAGGCAGCTGCTTTCTCATTGTGACAGTTGAATTGTCTTCTCTAAATTTAACACTTTTCTCCTCTTGATGATGACCTTTTTAGAAGCCTTCTAATTATTTCTATGGCTGAAAAGCAGTGAAGGAGCACTTGCTTAGTACTTGTGTCATCACTTTAATTTCTTTGGAACTAGCCCTACCCTTAAAATTAAAAACAGGCCTAAGGGCTTTGGGCACATTTCAGGGGAAAGCACTTTAGATTCTAAGTCCAGCTTTCTTTTCTCAGGGGGTTTGCCTTGAAGAGCTGATTGATTGTTTCAGGGTTTGAAAGTCTGAAAACCCTCTGTCCTTCTGCAGTTCATCCAGTTCCACCTTGTGCCATGGGTGGGGACACCTCCCACTGGATCAGGGGCTCCAAGCCCCATCCAACCTGGCCTTGAACACCTCCAGGGATGGGGCAGCCACGGCTTCTCTGGGCAACCTGGGCCGGGGACTCCCTACCCTCACACGGAAACATTTCTTACTGATATCTCAGTCTCCCCTCTTTCCGCTCCAAAACATTCCCCCTCATCCTGTCTCTGCCCTCCCTGATCCAGAGCCCCTCCCCTGCTATCCTGGAGCCCCTTTCAGTATTGGAAGTTGCTCTAAGGTCTTCCTGGAGCCTTCTCTTCTCCAGGCTGAACAACCCCAACTCTCTCAGCCTGTTCTCATATGGAGGTGCTTCAGCCCTCAAATTATCTTTGTGCCCTCCTCTGGACTTATTCCAACAGAACCTTGTCCTTTCTGTGCTGAGGGCTCCAAAACTGAGCACAGGGCTCCAGGTGAGGTCTCACAAGAGCGGAGTAAAGGAGCGGAACCACCTCCCTCCTAAAGAGAGGAGAGACCCAGTCCAAAAGAATTTATAGACATAAGAATCAAATAATGTTCTACTTCATTTGGTTTTATTTCACCGTTTCCCTTCCACCTGCTCCTGGTGTTTGAATTGGCAGTGCCTGTGTACTGCTGGAGCAGTAGGGAAAGGCTAATGTTTCATTTTATTACTGGTTTGTAGATTACTGATTGTACATTCAATCCAAATCTGCAGTCACGCGTGCTTGTAGCTGAAAGTTGCTGGGAAAATTTGTTCTTGTTTCCTCAAGAGAATTAAACCAATTTGCTTTAGTTCTGCCTGGCTGCATTTTCTGCATAAAGTTGAACTAGTAGAGAAAGTCTTAAATTTCAGGTAGGGTCCATAATTCATTGCTATTCAATCCTTCTTTGCATGTTCTTCATTTTCACAAATCTGTAGTCTGATTGTCCAGGTGAGCCTTCGACTGCTTAGAAATATTTATCTTCTAATGGTTTTAATGTCTGCAATAAGCACATTCCCAAATCACAAAGCAGAGGAACTAGACTGTGTTAATTGCTGTAGTTACAGTAAACTCCCTCTTGAGGAATCCACTCTGGAGATGAAAGACTTAAAAGAATAGGTTTCTTATCCCATCTTGTTGTTGAGACACTGTTGTCTGCGTTGTAACAAATCCCAATGAATTGATCTGTCCTTTTCTTCGTGTTGTATAACATCTGGTCTAACTGAATCTATTTTGAATTTTGGAGTGCAGTTGTTTGATCTCTTCTCTGCTGTTTCCAGAGTTATTTCCTGCCCTCCTGCCTCCACCTGCTTCTGTAAAGCTTTAAAACTAGTAAAAGAGAATAAATTAGAGAAGAGAAGGTGACAGGTTCAGTTTTGTGGCAGTGTTTTTATCAGTTTGTGTCAGGCTTAGGGCAGAGCGGTAGATAAAGTCCTCCTTGTTGTGGAAACAGTTAAGAACCCCCCACTAAAGGCAAAGCGAAGGGAAGCATAATAAAAGATGCCTGCCTGGTGGAACAGAAGAGCTTGGAGGGCTTGCAGTGTTCAGTGCTCTCACTGCATTTTTCTAACTTAATTATTTATGTTTTCAAGATTATTCAAAGGCCAAGGCAGAACTCGAGTCTTTCTTCTTTGATCTCCCAAAATGTGAACATCGAAATGTGTAACTTGACAGAAACACACCCGGCTCACTCTGTAGCAAAGCATTTGGATTTTTAGTCATAACCTCTTGTTTTTCTCTGCCGTGTCCTGGCTGTGGAGGCTCACATCAAGAATAAATGACTGAGCGTGACTGAGCTAAGCTTGTCCAGCTCATGGTGTGGAGGGCAGCTTAGAGGTGTGCAGTGGTACCACGTGGCACAGAGTGGTTGGACCCCATCTGTGCTTTCCCAATGCCATGCAGTGACTTCTCGCTGTGTTCTTGCTAGTGTTAGCTCTCCTGTTGCCTCCTAGCCTGGGAATGCTATAGAATCATAGAACGTCCTGAGTTGGAAGGGACCCACAAGGATCATGGAGTCCAACTCCTGTCCCTGCATAGTACAGCCCCACCATTCATTCCATGTGTCTGAAGACATTGTCCAAACGCTTCTGGAGTATTGTCAGACTTGGTGCCGTGACTGCTTCCCTGGGGAGCTGTTCCAGTGCTCCACCATCCTCCTGGGGAAGGACCTTCTAATATTCAACCTACCCCTCCCCTGACACATCTTCCTGCCTTTCCCTCAGTCTTATCAATGGTTGCCAGAGAGCAGAGCTCAGTGCCTGCTCCTCCTTCCTCCCCTTGTGAGGAAGCAGTAAACTGTGGTGAGGTCTCCCCTCAGTGTCCTCTTCTTCAGGCTGAACAGATGAAGTGACTTCAGCTGCTTCTCACATGGCTTCCCTTCCAAACTCTTCACCAACTTTGTGGCCTCCTCTGGACACTCTCCAGTAGCTTCATATCCTTTTTATACTGCGGCGCCCAAAACTGCACCCAGTGCTCAAGGTGGGGCTGCTGATAAGAGACGGTTTGGTGAGTGGAACTTGAATTGATTCTCTGATTTCTGATCTGTCGTGAAGAAAAGAGCAACATGCTTTGCAGGACCTCTCATCTCCTCAAAGCCTCAGCTTGTGTCACTTCTGTATGATTCCTGCATGCCAGCACTGCAACATCTTTCCTTTGGCGGCAGTGTCTGATTAAGCTGCAGGTCTTAATGCGTGTCCCACTTCAGTGCTGAAGGGAGGAGGCAATCCAGAACAGCCCTTGGAAACCCTAACTGAAAACAGCAAGGAAGGGTTGAAGCAGTTTCCTGGCAGTGCAGTCTCTTCTGGTGATTTATTTTCACACAGCCACTCAGTTGCCCCAGGCGAAGATGTTTTAGCTGACAGTGGCTTATTGAATACTTCCATTTTTCCCCCCCTTTTTTGGTGGAGTTGGTGCATGGCTGTTTGAGGAACAGCTGTGGGGTCTGGCAGTGATCCAGTGCTGAAAGAGCCAGTGCTTCTGCAGGCAGGGTGTATGGGTGTGTGTATAAATACAGATTGGTGCTGCTCTCCCAGCTGCATGAACCCAAGCCCCACGGTTTGGAGGGTCCATCGTTTACAACTCCAGCTGCAGTTGTGCCATGTGATGCAGACACAGAGGAGATACCAGCTGGGATTTAGTCGCTGCTGGACTTGCGATGAAGCAGTCCTCAAGACGTGTGAAAATAAACTGCCTGGTGCCTGTCGCTGCGAGCACAAGAAGTGAAGGATGGCATCTGTAGGCACATGAATCAGGCTCTGCCTCTTTGTCACCCAGAGGCTGGCAGATGATAACTTGAAGGTGCTTGCCACCTTGCAGAGGGAAACGGCTGCGTCAGAGGAGTCCGTAGAGCACATTCCCAGGGAGGGCTTGCAAAGCAGAGCCATTACAGTAATTGGAGCAGCGCGTCAGAGCTAGATCTCTTGTGGGAAACTTTTTTTTTGTTGGCCCACCTGAGGAAATTGTCACTGATCCTGCACTTGCAGTCGCTTGCTCTGCTTCCAAATGCTGAATGTGGCTGCCTCAAGTTGTGTTCTTTCCTCTTTCCCTCCTTTCTTCCAAACTTTGCTATTTAGATTGGCTCCCTTTCTGTCTCAAAGAAGCCGTTTAGACCTGCTCTCTGCCTAGTGGCTTGGTGTCCAGAGGACCTGTTTCATAGCAGTTTGGCAAGCTCACTGAAGCTTATCAGAAAGTCTGATGTCCTCTTTTAGGTTGTACTTTATTTCCCCTCACCTTAGCTGTTTCATAGCTGAGATACTGCAGAAGTCATCCCCCATCTAGGCAGGCGTGCAGTTTTAACACACAACAGCTGCCTCACGGAGGGACTTAAAAGCTATGTACTGCCCCAGAGTGGATTTTCAGGATCTTTGCCAAGGGCCAGTGGAAGCCAACTGGGAGCTGGAGTTAGATCTTAAACCCCTCCAGCCTGCAGGCTGTGCTAGTTTGTGTTGTTACTGGTCTTGAGCCTCGACATTGCGGGGTTCCCACTGGAAGCATGGCATTTAGCCCACTTGGTCTAGAACACCCTTCCTTCTTGTCTCACTCCCTTTCTTGGTGTTTAGGGTAACGTTTGTGGCAAGTTTCTTTTGGCAACAGAGAGCAGGGAAGGGAGTTGGTCTGGCCTGTCCACTGCTCTGTTAGCCCTGCGGTCATATGTCCATAGAATGGCTTAGGAGAGCCAGAGCCAGAAGGGAAGATGAGCTGGAGATGAGGGTTGTTTGCATTGCAGGCAAGGACAGTAGTGGTGTGAGAAAAGACCAGTAGAATGACTGTGCACAGACTGTGGCAGAGAGGCGGTACTGCTGGGTACCATCTCCAGAGAAAAGCTTGGGATGTGGGACCAGCTATGCCAAGATCTTTCTAGTGTGGATATTGTTTATGGTAGACTTAAATCATAGAATCGTGGAATGGTTTGGGTTGGAAGAGAGCTCAAAAAGGTCATCCAGTGCCACCCCTGCCATGGGCAGGGACACCTCCCACTGGATCAGGAGCTCCAAGCCCCATCCAGCCTGGCCTTGAACCCCTCCAGGGATGGGGCAGCCACAGCTGCTCTGGGCAACCTGCGCCAAGGCCTCCTCACCCTCACAGGAAAACATTTCCTTTTGAGATCTCATTTACATCTCTTGCTCTTTCAACTTCAAGCCATTCCCCCTCATCCTATCCCTGCACTCCCTGAACAAAAGCCCCTCCCCAGCTTTCCTCTAGGCCCCAAATACAGCAAAATGTGTGGTGCTGGTAGGAGGTGGAGGCGTTATTTTGACTTAGCCAGCAGGACAGCTGCTTGAGAGAAGAGAGTTGAGGTGAGGATGTGCTTGGGAGCACTTGGTCTTAATGCAGGCAGCAAACTGTGTGCAGTGGGAGCCAAAGCACGATTGCCCGACTGAGCTGGCTTTCATTGAAAGTGCATTTTTTAATACAACTGTGTGCAACGCTTCCTGTTTAAAAACAATCTGGAGTCCAGGCTGCCAGGAGGGGAAAGTGTCTCTTGGAAAGGAGCAGGATCTCTGGAAAGGACTCGAGAATGTTTGTAAATGACTGAGTATGTTCAGATGTGTCAACGTGTTTAGGCAGGTTAACAGCAAGGGCTCTGGGAAGTCTGTGATGAGAGGATCTGAGTCTTGGTGTCCAGCCTTTCTAAAGGATGCTGAAAATGGAGTGAGCTCAGAGAGGAGCAAACCACTCACGACTGGAAGGTGAAGTGAGGACATTTCCGTGCTTAGGAATTTATGGCATGAATTCATACTCTGCAGTTCACTTTCGAGTGTAGACGTGCCCTGAGAACCGTCCAAGCTGGAATGAGATGCAGCTTTTTATCAGCAAGGGAAATTATTGGCTGGAGCAGAAAAGTGTGCACAGATTTGACCTCAGATGGGTTGTTTGGTATTCATTGTGTTATGATTCAGCCACAATTAGATGCGCTTGATAGCAGTGACGGAACTTGATGTAGGAGTCGAGGGGAAGATCGCTTTGGGTTCGGGATGCCCAGTGTCCTTATGTGTTCAGGAACTACAAGAGTCACAGCATTCAGGAGAGATGAGGAATGAGTGGAAAAGGGTGAAAGATGTGGGAAGAAGGAGAGCAAACAGCTCATTACAAAGCAACAGAAGAAGATGAGAAAAGGGAAAATAAACAAAGGTGGAGATGTGGAGAAGGAACATGCAGAGGGAACATTCAAGGCACCAAGTGCTGGGCATGAACTCAAATGTGCCATGTCTTGGCCCCCTAAGCACTCCCTTTTTTAACCCCATGCACATATACACCACGTCTCTGTGTTTCAGTTCCCTGCCTATGGGATAGAGGTGATAACAATTCCCTGCCTTGAGGAGCGGTGAGATCCTCGAAGACGGGGTGTTTATCTTACGCTGTGCAGTGTGACTCACATATCACAGTGTTACTCATGTGTAAGCACAAACATAAGTGCTCCATCTCATTAATTAACAAAGCCAAGAGCAACTGTGGGCAGATAGAAGCAGCATAACATGCAAAACAGGAGCGAGATGGGAGTAGTGATGAGGGCTGGTTTGCTGTAAACTTCCTTACAGTTGCCTGGGTTGCAAACATTTTCACTCAAAGCTGATATTAGGGAGAGGATGAATTGTTTCTCACTTAGGGGGTTTGATTTGACAGGGAGATGTTTGCTTTTGTAACCGTATGTCAGTGTGTGCTCTTGTGTTGCTGAGCTGCTGCTACATCTGCTGGTTCCTGCCTTACACCAGCACTGCTCGCAGGTGCATTTTTCTTGGGTGGATGCAACTTTAGACATGTTTGTGGATATGAGATGAACATCATAAAGTTCTCTTTCCTTCCACCTGCCGTGTTGTGGGAGCACAAGCAGGTACCTGCCGTATTGTGAAAGAAAACGTTTAAGAACGTCTTTGGAACGTATTTGGGTGTAATCGAGACAAAAATCTAAGATGTAAAAGAACTGTAATTTGAACAGTCTCTGCAAGCACTGGTAACACAGGATTTAACGTGCGTCTGCTGCAGGGGTTCCATAAACAGTAACCACGTGGGCTGAATTTCCCTCTTAGCTGAACCTGAAAGTTCTGAAGAAGGCAGGTCAAGCAGCGGTGGTGTTGAGAGGCAGAACTGATCCCCATACAGTTATCAGTTTAATTGTAGGATATCAGCATGCTCGAGATCACTCTCTCCTGCCTCTGTGGTCCTGTACACAGATGCCACAGAGAGGGCAGTTACACTGCCCACGTTGCAGGAATGTGAAATACTTTGGGAATAGCTGAAATATGCCTGTGTCACAACCATGATACCTGGCTCACGCAGAGCAAAGGTAGCTGGGATCTGCACTCAGTGAGGGAATGGCCTTTCTAATGTCCTATCTGAACCTCTCCTGCTGCAGCCATTTCCACACATCTTGTTTGTCCGTCCCAGGGAGAAAGGCTCAGCACCTCCCTTTCCACATCCCCTTCTCAAAAAGGTGCAGAAAGCAATGAGGTTGCCCCTCGGCCTCCTTTCCCCAGAAGAACCAACAGAACAAGAGCAGCGAGAGTTTTTTCTTTTCCTTTTCCGAAGCAGCGAATGCCTGTGAATTTAAGGAACAAAACTTTAAAAACATGAATTGCTGCAAATTCTTCCATTTCAGGAGATGGTTGGAAGTTGATTGAGTGTTAAACCTTCACCTTTCTTCCCTGCAGCTTGTCATGAATCCTGTTCCTCATGCTGGGGGGCTGCTGAGAACAACTGTTTGTCCTGCAAAGACACATTGCACGTGCTCAAAATGGGACTATGCGTGGCCAGCTGTGGACAGGGATTTTATGTGAAGAATGGAATCTGCAGCGGTAAATGCCTTTTTTCTTCCTCCAGTTGCAAGGAGCTTGAGAAATGCTCTGCAAAAAGGGAATCAATATTTCATTTAGCTGTGCAGCAGCTGTGATTTTATTCATGTCTAAGGAGCCAGATGCACCTTGTGCATAAATATCAGATGAGGAAAGCTGCTGTTTGCTTGTAAGATTATTAATTCATTTAAGCTAATCAGATGCTGAAAGGTTTAAGGTTTTTTTCCCCTCACTGAACAGCTTGAAAGCCTAACTGAGGTGTTTCTGAGGGCTTGACAAATCCATTTGTCTGCGGAAAGAAAAATGGCCCTTGCCAGCAGGTTTCTGTAAATTTGATTATAATTCAACATCACGGTAACTAATACCTGCAGAACGGATGGAACCTGGGAGCTGGCAAGGTTTGCTGAGGGGGCAACAAAAAGAAGGCTGGAAGAAGTTAAAGACCTAAGTCAAACAGATCTTGCGTGGGAGAAAAATCTCAAATAAATGAAGAATCTAAAATTTCCCACAACTGTTCAGGTCAAGTCTGGGTTTCTGCTAGCAGCTGCCTCCTGCTGCTTCGAAGGACTGTCCAGCATTGTCAGTAGAAATGACACAGGGGTTCTCTGTCTTTGAGGTCTGTCTCAGATCCAGCTAGCCAGAGAGGGCATAAAGCCTGGAGCACGTTGACAAAATTATTGCTATTCAGGCCATTTCTGAATGGATTTCACTTTGACCAAGTTCCCCTTCAGTTTGATTGACGGCTTTGTCAGTAAATTCTACTTACCTGTGTTTTGAAGTGTGTAGACTTGAAACCTTACATCTATAGCTGAAAGTTTCATACTGCTTTTAGGCAACAGGTCTGTTAACTTCAGAACTGACTGCCTGGGAGTTAGACCACAGGAATTGGTAAGAAATGTTACAATGCTTGAATTTTAGATGCATTTTCACACTTAAAACTTTGATTTGAAGAAACCTAGCACTTTCTACAGCTCCCTGAAAGGAGGTTGTAGAGAGGTGGGTGCTGGTCTCTCCTCCCAAGTAACAAGTGACAGGACAAGAGGAAATGGCCTTAAGTCGCAACAGGGCAGGTTTAGACTGGATATTAGGAAGAATTTATTTCCTGACCGAGTGCTGAAGCTCTGGCAGAGGCTGCCCGGGGCATTGGTGGAATCACCACACCTGGAGGGGTTCAAAAAGTGTGTAGCTATCTCGCTTGGTCACATGATTTAGCAGGCACAGTGGGGTTTGGCTGACGATTGGACTGGATGAGCTGAGAGGTCTTTTCCAACCTTAATGATTCTGTGATTCCATAAAAGAAGAAGGAGGTGAAAATTACTTTTTTTTTTTTTATGAACTTTTCTTCCATCTTGTACCTCCTGACCAGTCTCAAACCTGATGCTTGTTGTACAAAGGTACATAAAGATGTTTAAGCTGGTTTTCGTACATGGAATTGTTCAGAATGGTGCTACCTGTTCACAGACTGTTGGTGAGCAGGAGAAAGTCCTTCATTAGCTGGAGGGGTTGTGTCAGGAGTGGGAGTGTTGGTGGAGATCTGTCCCAGGTATTTAAACTTCCTTGGAGTCCTAGGCAGGATATAGATCAGCAAATACTCATCTACCTGCATGAATATCAGTGCTTACTCCAGGAAGGGTTCCTTGTGCTGGAGAGGAACATTTAAAGATGCCTTTCTGATGAAGAAAGGACAAGGTATTGTTTGTGTTGCTTTGTTTTATGCATGTGGCCAGGCTGATGGCTCCATTGTTCTACTCTTACTGAGTGTGTTTCCTTAAGGAGCTTTGCTCTTTGGCAGCTTGTGACCAGTCCTGTGCAACATGCTCTTCAGACCAGCCCTGGTGTTTGACCTGTGCTTCCGACAAGGTGTTACATGATGGGAAGTGCATTTCAGAGTGCCCAGATGGATATTTCCCAAGTAGCAGTGGAAGATGCAGAGGTAAGAGGCATATTTGCATGACCTTCTTTAAGGCTCTCAAGGCATCCTCCACACGTTGTCTTATTTTCCACACATATTTAGCCATGGGGATGGAGTATTAAGAGCACAGAGGTGAGAGCAGGGACAAGGAATTTTATTTTGGGGTTTTTTTTGTTCAATTGCAATAGATTATTTTAAATAACCTCTTTGCTTTGCAAGGCATGTTAAGACATGCTGAGATACATATTTCAAACATTATGTGAGTGGGAGTTATTACAGTTAGTAGGTGTTAATACATGTGCTCTTCTGCTCATTATGGAAGTTTTCATAGTTGGCCGGAGGAGGCTAAGACAGCCACACCACTTGCAAGAAGAGAAAACACAGGATATTTCAGTTCCATGTTCTTTTGTTTCTTTATCAGCTTGTCATGATTCCTGCTCTGCATGTGAAGGACCTCTGGCTACTCATTGCACCTCCTGTTCCCATCCTCTGGCCTTGCACCAGAGCCAGTGCTTACAGGGCTGTGGAGAGGGTTTTTACCAGGATCATAATGTCTGCAAGGGTGAGTAGTGTCCTTGGAATTTCCCAGCTCCTTCCTTCTACCAGTGTAGAGATACTGGTCTTTGTTGGGCTGTGCTCAGAGTGCCCAGCTATGATGCTGATTTTTGTCCCATCCTCAACTGATTAATGAGCAATTCCTGTCTTTGCCCACTTATTGTTTTCTACTTTGAGAAAAAGCAAATTTTCTCAAATATTTTCTGTGTTTACACACTTGGGATGTAGTGATCTTGGAGTCTTTTTTTTTTCTCTGTGTTGTTGAAATAAATCTACGTTGCTTCCAAATTTTTCTTGACACGAGTTAAGAGGTGGATGAAATTCTACACACACCTGGTAGATTTGCAAAGACTACGGTCATTTTTGCAGCAGTGGAGGACCTGAAAGCTGGGAAGATGAATTTATGTTTCCTGTGAGCCCTTCAGACTGTCATTTCTTGCAATCTCTCCTCGTGAGGTTGTGTTCACTGTTGCGGTTCCAGAAATTAAAGGAAAATTGCCTGCCTGTGGCACAGTACTGCAGGTTTTTCCCCCACATTATTTGTTCACCAGCTTTATGCAAAAAAAGAGCTGTTATTTGGCAGGGGCCAGCGGGGGGAAGATGTCAAAGTGTGATAATATATATTATAATGATATAGAAAAAGTATAGTAAAATCCCTGTTCCATTATTGAAAGTGCAGCATCTTATCTGTTTATGGAGCAGATTTCTTACCTTGTGGGTTGCTGCAAAATTTCCTCTTTGCTAGTTCTGAGCGTCACCCTCTCTGCAGCAATACAAACTGGAAAGAGGGGTGGACAATGGGACCCAAACCAGTTGTTTTCTCCCCTTTCTGTTTCACGTTCGTGACCGGATGCCCAGGTTTACACGATTGTTGGGGCTTGTCCATCTCTTTGAGAAGGCTGTCCTGATTGCTGTGGCTCTCACTGCTCTCTCGACCTGTGCACAGGTTGCCACCCAACCTGCCGCTCCTGTGTTGGCCCGGGTCCCTCTCATTGCCTGCGGTGCAGGGTGCCAGAGAACGTACTGCAACCTCTCCAGCCAGCAGAAGGAGCCGTGCACGGCATGTGCCTCTCGCGGTGTCCAGCCCGGTTCTACGAAGACAGTACAGGAGTCTGCAAAGGTAAGTAGAGGGTGGGAACAACTGTTCAAAGCCTTCAGCCTGGGGCTGCGCTGGATTTTAGGAGCTCAGGGTGGTCTTCTACATTGTTTGATTCTTACATGCTTTGAGCTCCTGTGTTTGCCTTGTGACAGTCATTAATGTTTAAACTTAGTAACATCCAGAATGGCATATTCTGGTACTTGTGTGCTTCAGACTGGCTCCTGAAGGCATTAGCTTAGAGCCCACAATCCACACAGTGGCCATTCCTTGGCTAGTAATGGGTTTTTTTGGCCAAGTCCCACTTATGGTATAGAAACAGTGAAGAAATCTGTATACCACTGGCCTTAGACTGGTGAACAGACCTGTACAAACAGGCCTGAGTCGAGCTTGGTGACAGTGCTGAGTTATGTCATTGGGCAAGAATGCCGGCACAGCCCTTTGTGTTTCACCTCTGTGGTTATGAATTTCTCACCATGCCATGGAAATCTCTCCATCTGTATTTTTCTGATGCTTGAGATTTCCCTGAGAAGTTTCCTTCCAAAGTGATTTGAGTTGCTTGAGCCAAAGACAGTCCTGGAGACATTGCATTTGTGGGGAGGATCCCTGACTTCTCTCTCCAGCTTTCTGACAAGTGTACTTGTATAAATCAGTTCATTTCATTTCTCTTTTCCAGCCCCGTGTCTGTCCTGTCTCCCCGGAGAGCAGGGAGTCTCTCTTTGTGTTCAGCAGAGGCTCACACAGTGCAGCCTGTGGCCTCAAGTCACTAAGTTTTTAACTAACGAGTTTATATAATTATTTAACTAATTAACTAAGATTTAGTTTAAGATCATAGAATCCCTACGTTGGAAAAGACCTTTGAGATCATGAAGTCCAGCCATACCTGTTGACCGCCTCTATGTGTATTGTCTGTTACTGCTCCAGGATGGCTGATGATCAGCATGCAGTGATGCTGGGTAGAAAATCCTTCTTGGAGTAACCGTAGGACGATAGTGAAAGATAATTTCGTTTTGCAGAGTTTTGCAGAGCCTTGGAGCTCTAACAGGGAGGAGAACTATATCACATGGTGTTGTGTATCTCATCTTTCCGTTTCAGCAAGAAATTGTGTGGGTGCAAAGAAAGATTAAATATGCAACTCTCTGTGATTCCTCGTTATCTTCAAGAAGTGTGCCATCCAGCTTTTGTACTCCTGCATTTTCAACCTTCCACAAGCAGAGACTCCTGTAAAGGAAATAGCTTCCTATTGTCATGGTGGAGAAAACAATACGGCTGTGCTATAGGATGGTAGCAGTCAAGAGAAGCTGGACTTCATTTGGCTCACTCTTGTCTTCCTGCTTTTCCCTTCCGTGCAGAGTGCCACTCCTCCTGTGCAAGCTGTGTAGGGAACACGGCTCAGGACTGTACAGCTTGTCTGTCTTCCCACGTCCTGCTTAACGGGAGATGCCTCTTGGAGTGCCCGGAGGGGCTGTTCAGCCACAAGGATCGCTGCTATGGTGAGTGCGTAGTGCAGGCACCTGCAGTTTATACTGCTGAATTTCATTGCACGCACGCTTTGTGATGCATCTCTCAATGTAATTAGAGATGCTGTCAGATTTATAAGGGGCTATTTAAGTATTTTCAGAATAGAATGGTCCAATTTTAGGAAATGGAGTCTTGTAATGGGAGAGATGTGTACATATTGAGTCATAATTTATAATCAGTTTTGGTGCTCTGGACTGTTTCCCGAAAAATATTTTGCATTTCATTTCAGTAGGCTTGGATCATACTCTGAGCCAGCATGCTGTGGCAGAAGAGGTCTTTACTGGACAATACTGAAACACAGGCTGCTTTTATTAGGCTAGATAAGCTGCATTTTTAATCCACTGCTGGCTATAGGGCTGGGTTTAGAAGGAAGGAGTTCTGCAGATACAGGAGAAAAGCCATTACATGTGTGATGGGGCAGCCACGGTTGCTCTGGGCAACCTGGGCCCGGGCCTTCCCACCCTCAAAGGAAAACATTTCTTCCTAATATGTCATCTCAATCTCTTCTAAGAAGCTCAGAATGTGATGAAGAAGGGTCGTGATGCGTTAGGTCTTAAACTCTGGAGCTTTATGCTGTGGCAGCTGCAGAATGCCCAGCTTCCGTCTGGGGAGCAAGCAATTGTACGGAGCCTGGGGTAGTCCTGAGTTGGGAGATTTTTGAAGTTGTGTGCTTTTATTCACAAAAGAGCTTTAAAAGTCTTTTTTTTTTAAGAATTTTTTTGCAGATCGTTAGCTGCAGTATTTCTGTCTCCCTCAGATCTGTAGCATGGAAATCACAGAAATACAGCATCAGTCTTTAAAGGTGGAAGGGTACAAAAGCAGCCTGAGTGAAATGTTTTTGAGCAATCTTAACCACTTTCTTTGCAATCTTTTTGTTGCGCTTTTAGGAGACAGAATAGCTAATGAGCTGGTGTGACATTCAGGTTTTATATGTTTCAGAGCTGTGCAGAAATCGTTCCTGGATTTTCCACTCATGAATATCAAACTCACACCACGGTGATGTTCATACAGTCCCAAGATGTTTAATTTATCTACCCTGTGCATCCCACTCTCTTATGTGCACAAGCATCTTCTGGAGGGAGTAATAAAAGAGCTAATCTCTTTATATTTTGTATTTTGTATAGATCTGTACCTTGATTAATGCCGAGAACAAGCATGTTTTCAAATTGACAGCTAATTTCTCATCTTGTTTATTCCAAATGAGGATGTGAGAGCCTTCCAAACCACAGCTCTGCAGTCACTGTTGCTATTAGATCATCATGTTTTGTAGGAGTAAATGATGATTTTAGGGGCTGGCTTTCTGGAGAGGGGAGAGTGCAAGGTGGTCTGTACCAACAAGCATTGATTTTCTTATCCAGCTTGTCATCCGTCCTGCAAGACATGCCATGGCCCTTCGGATTTGCAGTGCTTAACCTGCCATCCCCATGTGACTCCAGCCGGTGGGAAGTGCAGGACGAGGTGCAAGGAAGAGCAGTATCTCAACCTAGTGGGATATTGTGTGGGTAAGTAAGAAGAGGCGGCGTGGGTCCTACAGAGCAGTGATCTTTCTGTGGCATTAACCAGCTACTCGAGCACACACCAGGAAGAAATCAAAGTGCCTGCTATAGGTAAAATGTCACCCAAATGAAAATACCATTAGGGAAGTCTCCAAAGCCACTTCTGCTGTACAGCTCTTCACTTTCTTTTGGCAGCCTTACAGCTGCACGGTTTGGCGTGAAGACTTGGCATCATGTGTATGGACCAGCATGTCTGGGAATCATCAGATTTATCATTAACCATTTGTATGGTTAATAATACCGTAATGGACATGCTTTTAACAGGCCGTGGCTCTGCTCTCTTCAGTGGCGATGTGTTTAACTTTGCCAGGCCAGGTGCTTCTCTGTGTCTTGCTTCAATCTGGGCTTTACAGCATCCTCCCTGCCAAGCTGAGGGGAACCAGGACCAGGGAAGTTCCTTAGGTCCCGCACTGAGCTTCAGGAAAGGGAGATAGGGAAACAGTAAGCAGTAAGTGTTTAAGGCACGGGTGGATGAGGCGCTGAGGGGCATGGTTTAGTGTTTAATAGGAATGGTTGGACTCGATGATCCGGTGGGTCTCTTCCAACCTAGTGATTCTATGATTTTAAGCAGTTGATGGGGCCCTAAAGAAAAACTGGCACAGCTAGCCTTGCTGTGTGGATTTTTGGGAGCTAAGAGGATTTGTACACAGGGCTTATACTTTGTGGGCGCTCAATACCTGTACTTAAGCCTATCTTCAGAAGCCACTGATTGCAGTTACCTGTTTAAAAAGAAAAATAGCTTTTAATCCATCATGCAGACATGTATAAACTTATGCTGGGAACTGCTCCAGCAATTTCTGAGCTTTATCAAGCCTTTTTTTTTTCATTATCAGAAAAGGATATGTTTTGTGAGACTTGGTCTAGGCTGAACAGTTCCAAATAAGAGAACGAATCTTGAGAGAAGAGGAGAAATGTATTAGACATTATAAATATATCAATTGAGAGGCTATTGTGTTTTATTTAATACAGATGATTCTCCTTCACAGACACTTCTTTTTCTTTACATACATGTGTTGGGTTTTTAATGAAAGACTTGTTTCCTTCTTCTCCACAGGTTAGTTTTATGAAATGTTTCTTCATCTTCCTTTCAAGCAACAGGCACTGATTTATCTGCAGACAAAGACAGGGGGGAGACAAAGTATCTGAGGAGTAGGAAAATATCCTAAAAGTATTGTACAGCTCCTTAGGTGTACAACAAATCCAGTTTGGGCAATCAGTGTTTCATACAGTCAAGTAATTACAGTTTGGGAATAATTCAGTGATTCACTCTAAGGAGCTGTCTCTGCCCTGTAAAATCTCAGGCTCTACAATGACACTGATTAATGTTCTGTAACATCAGAGCTGTATGCACTTTGTTTCTTCCACCTTATTTTCCCATCACTTTGCATTCAGCTTCCTGTGAAAAAGGTCTGTGGAAATGTGGTCTTCCAGCTGCAAGTTTTATTGGAAAAACTTAGTGTCATTTATCTTTCTGAGGAGGGTTTACTCTTCTGGTAGCTGCATGCTATGTGTTGTAATTATCCCTCTTAGGCTGCTGATACCATTAAGTTTGGCAAGGTGTCATGGAGCAAGAAGTGTGCTCCCTGCATCCCAGGTGCTTAGGTAGATGTCACGGTGCTTGGTAGTAATGAGAAGCAGAAATTGCAAACCGTGGGCTGGCTCAGGCAGTGTGGAGGGCATGGTTTTACCTCTGGACTTTCTACACTGACAGTGATGAATCATTTGCAAAGAACCTTGCCTGGCATTCTGGGCTCCAAAGCAATTGCATCCAATGGTGCATCCTTTCCTTGCAGACTAACAAGCTTTATTGTGAAGCCCTGCAGGCCACCAATATGGTCCACTGCTTTGAGAGTTGTCTCCTCCAAGTAGGAACATGTTTTCAAGGCTTGGTTGAGCATCAGTAGTGTTTGGCCTTGGCTTTGCAGTCTGAAGCGTGTGGCTCTTCGTGCCAAATATATGTCTGATGTTTAAGCAAATGATGTGCCTTGCCTGTTCTACTGGAGATAGAGAGCTCCACATCCAGGTTGTTAAATTTCACACATTCTCCTCATTCAGCATGGATCGAAATGCTAAATTTGCCCTTGCAAGTTATTAATTACCAGGTGAAGAGCAGCTGTCCCATAAAAGAGTACATTAAAACCCCTGACAACTGCATAATACATGATTTGCATCAGAATCCAACAGAGCTTTTTCCTTTGCTTCCCAAAGCAGTATTTTTTTACAGCTATTTTCCCATTTATCTCTAATTCCTGACCCTCCATGCAGAGCTGTGTTAGGACTTAGAGCAACTGCTGTGCATTATAGCTACCTGTCACCCCTTATGGACCCACAGGGGAAAATCCTTCATCCAGAATGGAGAAAACCAACTGTCACTTGAAACTGTTGCCTGTGAATTAATGTTGTTATTGTATACGTTACCTGAATGAGGACTGCAACATTTGCCTTGTTAATAGAACAAAATATATTGTTTTCAGCAGTTTATCAAATAAGCATTTCAAATGTAGGCAGAAGAAAGGCAGGATGGCCTCAAGTTTCAAAGGATCAATAAGTTTCCAGGCTCTGATTTGAGCACACTGAATTTGTGCCAGTGGTCTTTGGGAGTGCTCAGTTTGAGTTTTATAGCTAAAGTGTGTATACAGGAATGTGTTTGTGGCTTTAGCAGCCCCCTGTTGAGTGTCAGGGCTTTTGTGATTTTTTTGTTTTCCCAGTCTGAAAACTCTGCTTGGTTTCTCTCCCTCCTATCCAGGATAAATTCAGGTTCAGGAAACGTCACAGTCAGTGGTCTGAAAAATAGCTGGAACTGTTCTCCTGCTCATAAAACCCTGCCCTTGCATTTCTGATTTGAATAAATCATATGCCTGTTTTGAGGTTTCCTTGTTGATCTCAAGGCTTTCTCACTGATCTTTTCCTGGCTGTGGGACTGTGCAGTGACTGAAGGAAGGAGCTCCCGGACTGAGCTCTACTGGGTGCTCAGCTAAAGTATAAAATGATACAAAGATCTGCCTACAAGAATTAGTAGCAAGGGCAGCTGACATGAAATGAAAATTAAACCTGAAATAGCATCCCCCAAGGTCTTATCTTAAGTTCCAGCTGCATCTTCCTTGCAAGGAAGCTCCCAATCCTCATGTTCGGGCCTTGCTTCCTTAGGCTGTGTGCAGTTATGGAAATGTTCAAAGATAAACCAGAAGAGCTCACTCAAGAGGATGTCTGTTACAAGGCTTTCTGCTTTGCTCTTAAAATTCCAGAAGGGACGCTCTGACAACAAGAAATACATTCAGCTCCTTGTAAAATTAATGAGCTGTTGCCGTAC